>NW_026909213.1:345713-691426 GCF_033115175.1 Lepus europaeus | reverse complement strand
AGTTACTTCCACATGGAGACACAAACTCAACACATTCCTGTTTTCTATGTAGAAAACTAGAGCAATTGCTGCAAACAAACATGATATTTATATTTGTCAACAGGCTTCTTATCCAAGTGACCAAGAAAATGAGTTTGTTTTCCGCAAAATCCACTGTGACCGTGATTATCTGAGTCCATTGCATACCAGTTCCACAACACTTTGTCCAGATATGACTGGATGAAACCAGAAATATCCTCTTGTGTTATGGCTAACTCAATCCCAGATCATGCTACAGGCTCTGCTTTGTGTTTTCTTGATATTATCCATGGACTTTATGCTTTTGAATGAATTTAAGCAGGCGATATTTTCTTTTCTGCTGGGAAAAACTAATTACTTCCACGTGGAGACACAAACGCAACACATTCCTGTTTTATAGGCAGAAAGCTAGAGCAATTGCTACAAACAAACATGATATTTATATTTGTCAACATGGCTTTTATCCACTTCACCAAGGAAATCAGTGTGTTTTCCCCCAAACCAGTTTGACCGTGATTATCTGAGTCCCTTGAAAACCACTTCCACAACACTTTGTCAGGATATGACTGGATGAAACCAGAAATATCCTCTTGTGTTATGGCTAACTCAATCCCAGACCTTGCTGCAGGCCCTGCTTTGTGTTTTATTGATATTATCCATGGAGTTTATCATTTTGAATGTATTTAAGCAAGGGATATTTCCTTTTGTGCTGGGAAACACTAATTACTTCCATTGGAGACACAAACTCAACGCATTCGTGTTTTCTAGGCAGAAAGCTAGAGCAATTGCTGCAAACTAACATGATATTTATATTTGTAAACATGGCTTTTTATCCACTTGCCTAAGAAAATACTTTGCTTTTCTCTAAATCTAGTTTTACGGTGCTTATCTGAGTCCATTTCATACCAGTTCCACAACATCTTGTATGGATATGACTGGATGAAACGAGTAATATCCTCTTGTGTTATGGCTACTCGATCCCAGATGGTGCTACAGGCTCTGCTTTGTGTTTTCTTGATATTATCAATGGCCTTCATGGTTTTGAATGCATTTAAGCAGGGGATATTTTCTTTTGTGCTGGCAAACACTAATTATTGAACATGGAGACACAGACTCAACACATTTGTGTTCTCTTGGCAGAAAGCGAGAGCAATTGCTGCAAACAAACATGATATTTATGTTTGTGAACATCGCTTTTTATCCACTTGACCAGGAAAATGAGTTTGTTATCCCCCAAAACCAGTTTCACAGTGATTATCTGAGTCCATTCCATACTAGTTCCACAACACTTTGTCCGGATATGACTGGCTGAAAGCAGAAATCTCCTCTTGTGTTGTGACTAACTCAATCCCAGATCATGCTACAAATCCTCTTTTGGGTTTTCTTGATATTATACATGGACTATATGGTTTTGAATGAATTTAAGCAGGGAATATTTTCTTTTGTGCTGGGAAACACTAATTACTTACACATGGAGACACAAACTCAACACAATGGTATTTTCTAGGCAGATATCTAGAGCAATTGCTTCAAACAAACATGATATTTATATTTGTAAACATGACTTTTTATCCACTTGCCCAAGAATACGAGTTTGGTTTTCTACAAAACACGATTGAGGGTTATTTTCTGAGTTCATTGCATAACAGTTCCACAAAACATTGTCCTGTTATGACTGGATGAAACCAGGAATATCCTCTTGTGTTATGGCTAACTCAATCCCAGATGGAGCTACAGGCTCTGCTTTGTGTTTTCTTCATATTATGAATGGATTTTACAGTTTTCAATGAATTTTAGCAGGGGATATTTCCTTTTGTGCTGGGGAACACTAATTACTTACACATGGAGACACAAACTGAACACAATCGTGTTTTCTAGGCAGAAAGCTGGTTCAATTGCTGCAAACAAACATGATATTTATATATGTAAACATGACTTATTATCCACTTGACGAAGAATATGAGTTTGCTTTCCTCCAAAACAAGTTTGACGGTGATTTTCTGAGTCCATTCAATACTAGTTCCACAACAGTTTGTCTGGATATGACTGAATGAAACCAGAAATATCCTCTTGTGTTGTGACTAACTCAATCCCAGATCGTGCTACAAGCCCTCTTTTGTGTTTTCTTGATATTATCCATGGACTGTATGCTTTTGAATGAATTTAAGCAGAAAGTATTTTCTTTTGTGCTGGGAAAAACAAATTAGTTCCACATGGAGACACAAACTCAACAGATTCCTGTTTTCTAGGCAGAAAGCTAGATCAATTTTTGCAAAAAAACATTATATTATATTTGTAAAAATGACATTTTATAAACTTGACCAAGAAAATGAGTTTGCTTTACTCCAAAACCAGTTTGACGGTGATTATCTGAGTGCATTGCATACTAGCTCCACAACACTTTGTCCGGATATGACTGGATGAAACCAGAAATATCCTATTGTGTTGTGACTAACTCAAGACCAGATCGTGCTACATGCCCTCTTTTGTGTTTTCTGGAAATTAGCCATGGACTTTATGGTTTTTAGTGAATTTAAGCAGGGAATATTTTCTTTTGTGCTGTGAAAAACTAATATGTTCCACATGGAGACACAAACTCAACACATTCGCGTTTTCTAGGCAGAAAGCTAGAGCAATTGCTGCAAGCAATCTTGATATTTGTGTTTGTATAGAGGACATTTATGCGCTTGCCTAAGAAAATACTTTGCTTTTCTCTAGATCCAGTTTGACTGTGATTTTCTGAGTCCATTTCCTACCAGTTCCACAACAGCTTGTCTGGATATGACTGGATGAAACCAGAAATATCCTCTTGTGATAGGGCTAACTCAATCCCACTTGGTGCTATAGACTCTGCTTTGTGTTTTTTAGATATCATCAATGGACTTTATGGTTTTGAATGAATTTAAGCAGGGACTATTTTATTTTGTGCTGGGAAAAACTAGTTACTTCCACATGGAGACACAAACTCAACACATTCCTGTTTTCTATGTAGAAAACTAGAGCAATTGCTGCAAACAAACATGATATTTATATTTGTCAACAGGCTTCTTATCCAAGTGACCAAGAAAATGAGTTTGTTTTCCGCAAAATCCACTGTGACCGTGATTATCTGAGTCCATTGCATACCAGTTCCACAACACTTTGTCCAGATATGACTGGATGAAACCAGAAATATCCTCTTGTGTTATGGCTAACTCAATCCCAGATCATGCTACAGGCTCTGCTTTGTGTTTTCTTGATATTATCCATGGACTTTATGCTTTTGAATGAATTTAAGCAGGCGATATTTTCTTTTCTGCTGGGAAAAACTAATTACTTCCACGTGGAGACACAAACGCAACACATTCCTGTTTTATAGGCAGAAAGCTAGAGCAATTGCTACAAACAAACATGATATTTATATTTGTCAACATGGCTTTTATCCACTTCACCAAGGAAATCAGTGTGTTTTCCCCCAAACCAGTTTGACCGTGATTATCTGAGTCCCTTGAAAACCACTTCCACAACACTTTGTCAGGATATGACTGGATGAAACCAGAAATATCCTCTTGTGTTATGGCTAACTCAATCCCAGACCTTGCTGCAGGCCCTGCTTTGTGTTTTATTGATATTATCCATGGAGTTTATCATTTTGAATGTATTTAAGCAAGGGATATTTCCTTTTGTGCTGGGAAACACTAATTACTTCCACTGGAGACACAAACTCAACGCATTCGTGTTTTCTAGGCAGAAAGCTAGAGCAATTGCTGCAAACTAACATGATATTTATATTTGTAAACATGGCTTTTTATCCACTTGCCTAAGAAAATACTTTGCTTTTCTCTAAATCTAGTTTTACGGTGCTTATCTGAGTCCATTTCATACCAGTTCCACAACATCTTGTATGGATATGACTGGATGAAACGAGTAATATCCTCTTGTGTTATGGCTACTCGATCCCAGATGGTGCTACAGGCTCTGCTTTGTGTTTTCTTGATATTATCAATGGCCTTCATGGTTTTGAATGCATTTAAGCAGGGGATATTTTCTTTTGTGCTGGCAAACACTAATTATTGAACATGGAGACACAGACTCAACACATTTGTGTTCTCTTGGCAGAAAGCGAGAGCAATTGCTGCAAACAAACATGATATTTATGTTTGTGAACATCGCTTTTTATCCACTTGACCAGGAAAATGAGTTTGTTATCCCCCAAAACCAGTTTCACAGTGATTATCTGAGTCCATTCCATACTAGTTCCACAACACTTTGTCCGGATATGACTGGCTGAAAGCAGAAATCTCCTCTTGTGTTGTGACTAACTCAATCCCAGATCATGCTACAAATCCTCTTTTGGGTTTTCTTGATATTATACATGGACTATATGGTTTTGAATGAATTTAAGCAGGGAATATTTTCTTTTGTGCTGGGAAACACTAATTACTTACACATGGAGACACAAACTCAACACAATGGTATTTTCTAGGCAGATATCTAGAGCAATTGCTTCAAACAAACATGATATTTATATTTGTAAACATGACTTTTTATCCACTTGCCCAAGAATACGAGTTTGGTTTTCTACAAAACACGATTGAGGGTTATTTTCTGAGTTCATTGCATAACAGTTCCACAAAACATTGTCCTGTTATGACTGGATGAAACCAGGAATATCCTCTTGTGTTATGGCTAACTCAATCCCAGATGGAGCTACAGGCTCTGCTTTGTGTTTTCTTCATATTATGAATGGATTTTACAGTTTTCAATGAATTTTAGCAGGGGATATTTCCTTTTGTGCTGGGAAACACTAATTACTTACACATGGAGACACAAACTGAACACAATCGTGTTTTCTAGGCAGAAAGCTGGTTCAATTGCTGCAAACAAACATGATATTTATATATGTAAACATGACTTATTATCCACTTGACGAAGAATATGAGTTTGCTTTCCTCCAAAACAAGTTTGACGGTGATTTTCTGAGTCCATTCAATACTAGTTCCACAACAGTTTGTCTGGATATGACTGAATGAAACCAGAAATATCCTCTTGTGTTGTGACTAACTCAATCCCAGATCGTGCTACAAGCCCTCTTTTGTGTTTTCTTGATATTATCCATGGACTGTATGCTTTTGAATGAATTTAAGCAGAAAGTATTTTCTTTTGTGCTGGGAAAAACAAATTAGTTCCACATGGAGACACAAACTCAACAGATTCCTGTTTTCTAGGCAGAAAGCTAGATCAATTTTTGCAAAAAAACATTATATTATATTTGTAAAAATGACATTTTATAAACTTGACCAAGAAAATGAGTTTGCTTTACTCCAAAACCAGTTTGACGGTGATTATCTGAGTGCATTGCATACTAGCTCCACAACACTTTGTCCGGATATGACTGGATGAAACCAGAAATATCCTATTGTGTTGTGACTAACTCAAGACCAGATCGTGCTACATGCCCTCTTGTGTGTTTTCTGGAAATTAGCCATGGACTTTATGGTTTTTAGTGAATTTAAGCAGGGAATATTTTCTTTTGTGCTGTGAAAAACTAATATGTTCCACATGGAGACACAAACTCAACACATTCGCGTTTTCTAGGCAGAAAGCTAGAGCAATTGCTGCAAGCAATCTTGATATTTGTGTTTGTATAGAGGACATTTATGCGCTTGCCTAAGAAAATACTTTGCTTTTCTCTAGATCCAGTTTGACTGTGATTTTCTGAGTCCATTTCCTACCAGTTCCACAACAGCTTGTCTGGATATGACTGGATGAAACCAGAAATATCCTCTTGTGATAGGGCTAACTCAATCCCACTTGGTGCTATAGACTCTGCTTTGTGTTTTTTAGATATCATCAATGGACTTTATGGTTTTGAATGAATTTAAGCAGGGACTATTTTATTTTGTGCTGGGAAAAACTAGTTACTTCCACATGGAGACACAAACTCAACACATTCCTGTTTTCTATGTAGAAAACTAGAGCAATTGCTGCAAACAAACATGATATTTATATTTGTAAACAGGCTTCTTATCCAAGTGACCAAGAAAATGAGTTTGTTTTCCGCAAAATCCACTGTGACCGTGATTATCTGAGTCCATTGCATACCAGTTCCACAACACTTTGTCCAGATATGACTGGATGAAACCAGAAATATCCTCTTGTGTTATGGCTAACTCAATCCCAGATCATGCTACAGGCTCTGCTTTGTGTTTTCTTGATATTATCCATGGACTTTATGCTTTTGAATGAATTTAAGCAGGCGATATTTTCTTTTCTGCTGGGAAAAACTAATTACTTCCACGTGGAGACACAAACGCAACACATTCCTGTTTTATAGGCAGAAAGCTAGAGCAATTGCTACAAACAAACATGATATTTATATTTGTCAACATGGCTTTTATCCACTTCACCAAGGAAATCAGTGTGTTTTCCCCCAAACCAGTTTGACCGTGATTATCTGAGTCCCTTGAAAACCACTTCCACAACACTTTGTCAGGATATGACTGGATGAAACCAGAAATATCCTCTTGTGTTATGGCTAACTCAATCCCAGACCTTGCTGCAGGCCCTGCTTTGTGTTTTATTGATATTATCCATGGAGTTTATCATTTTGAATGTATTTAAGCAAGGGATATTTCCTTTTGTGCTGGGAAACACTAATTACTTCCATTGGAGACACAAACTCAACGCATTCGTGTTTTCTAGGCAGAAAGCTAGAGCAATTGCTGCAAACTAACATGATATTTATATTTGTAAACATGGCTTTTTATCCACTTGCCTAAGAAAATACTTTGCTTTTCTCTAAATCTAGGTTTACGGTGCTTATCTGAGTCCATTTCATACCAGTTCCACAACATCTTGTATGGATATGACTGGATGAAACGAGTAATATCCTCTTGTGTTATGGCTACTCGATCCCAGATGGTGCTACAGGCTCTGCTTTGTGTTTTCTTGATATTATCAATGGCCTTCATGGTTTTGAATGCATTTAAGCAGGGGATATTTTCTTTTGTGCTGGCAAACACTAATTATTGAACATGGAGACACAGACTCAACACATTTGTGTTCTCTTGGCAGAAAGCGAGAGCAATTGCTGCAAACAAACATGATATTTATGTTTGTGAACATCGCTTTTTATCCACTTGACCAGGAAAATGAGTTTGTTATCCCCCAAAACCAGTTTCACAGTGATTATCTGAGTCCATTCCATACTAGTTCCACAACACTTTGTCCGGATATGACTGGCTGAAAGCAGAAATCTCCTCTTGTGTTGTGACTAACTCAATCCCAGATCATGCTACAAATCCTCTTTTGGGTTTTCTTGATATTATACATGGACTATATGGTTTTGAATGAATTTAAGCAGGGAATATTTTCTTTTGTGCTGGGAAACACTAATTACTTACACATGGAGACACAAACTCAACACAATGGTATTTTCTAGGCAGATATCTAGAGCAATTGCTTCAAACAAACATGATATTTATATTTGTAAACATGACTTTTTATCCACTTGCCCAAGAATACGAGTTTGGTTTTCTACAAAACACGATTGAGGGTTATTTTCTGAGTTCATTGCATAACAGTTCCACAAAACATTGTCCTGTTATGACTGGATGAAACCAGGAATATCCTCTTGTGTTATGGCTAACTCAATCCCAGATGGAGCTACAGGCTCTGCTTTGTGTTT
Source organism: Lepus europaeus (assembly GCF_033115175.1). NCBI lineage: Eukaryota > Metazoa > Chordata > Mammalia > Lagomorpha > Leporidae > Lepus > Lepus europaeus. Next base: position 683,739 of record NW_026909213.1, on the reverse strand, counting down.
TCTTCATATTATGAATGGATTTTACAGTTTTCAATGAATTTTAGCAGGGGATATTTCCTTTTGTGCTGGGGAACACTAATTACTTACACATGGAGACACAAACTGAACACAATCGTGTTTTCTAGGCAGAAAGCTGGTTCAATTGCTGCAAACAAACATGATATTTATATATGTAAACATGACTTATTATCCACTTGACGAAGAATATGAGTTTGCTTTCCTCCAAAACAAGTTTGACGGTGATTTTCTGAGTCCATTCAATACTAGTTCCACAACAGTTTGTCTGGATATGACTGAATGAAACCAGAAATATCCTCTTGTGTTGTGACTAACTCAATCCCAGATCGTGCTACAAGCCCTCTTTTGTGTTTTCTTGATATTATCCATGGACTGTATGCTTTTGAATGAATTTAAGCAGAAAGTATTTTCTTTTGTGCTGGGAAAAACAAATTAGTTCCACATGGAGACACAAACTCAACAGATTCCTGTTTTCTAGGCAGAAAGCTAGATCAATTTTTGCAAAAAACATTATATTATATTTGTAAAAATGACATTTTATAAACTTGACCAAGAAAATGAGTTTGCTTTACTCCAAAACCAGTTTGACGGTGATTATCTGAGTGCATTGCATACTAGCTCCACAACACTTTGTCCGGATATGACTGGATGAAACCAGAAATATCCTATTGTGTTGTGACTAACTCAAGACCAGATCGTGCTACATGCCCTCTTGTGTGTTTTCTGGAAATTAGCCATGGACTTTATGGTTTTTAGTGAATTTAAGCAGGGAATATTTTCTTTTGTGCTGTGAAAAACTAATATGTTCCACATGGAGACACAAACTCAACACATTCGCGTTTTCTAGGCAGAAAGCTAGAGCAATTGCTGCAAGCAATCTTGATATTTGTGTTTGTATAGAGGACATTTATGCGCTTGCCTAAGAAAATACTTTGCTTTTCTCTAGATCCAGTTTGACTGTGATTTTCTGAGTCCATTTCCTACCAGTTCCACAACAGCTTGTCTGGATATGACTGGATGAAACCAGAAATATCCTCTTGTGATAGGGCTAACTCAATCCCACTTGGTGCTATAGACTCTGCTTTGTGTTTTTTAGATATCATCAATGGACTTTATGGTTTTGAATGAATTTAAGCAGGGACTATTTTATTTTGTGCTGGGAAAAACTAGTTACTTCCACATGGAGACACAAACTCAACACATTCCTGTTTTCTATGTAGAAAACTAGAGCAATTGCTGCAAACAAACATGATATTTATATTTGTAAACAGGCTTCTTATCCAAGTGACCAAGAAAATGAGTTTGTTTTCCGCAAAATCCACTGTGACCGTGATTATCTGAGTCCATTGCATACCAGTTCCACAACACTTTGTCCAGATATGACTGGATGAAACCAGAAATATCCTCTTGTGTTATGGCTAACTCAATCCCAGATCATGCTACAGGCTCTGCTTTGTGTTTTCTTGATATTATCCATGGACTTTATGCTTTTGAATGAATTTAAGCAGGCGATATTTTCTTTTCTGCTGGGAAAAACTAATTACTTCCACGTGGAGACACAAACGCAACACATTCCTGTTTTATAGGCAGAAAGCTAGAGCAATTGCTACAAACAAACATGATATTTATATTTGTCAACATGGCTTTTATCCACTTCACCAAGGAAATCAGTGTGTTTTCCCCCAAACCAGTTTGACCGTGATTATCTGAGTCCCTTGAAAACCACTTCCACAACACTTTGTCAGGATATGACTGGATGAAACCAGAAATATCCTCTTGTGTTATGGCTAACTCAATCCCAGACCTTGCTGCAGGCCCTGCTTTGTGTTTTATTGATATTATCCATGGAGTTTATCATTTTGAATGTATTTAAGCAAGGGATATTTCCTTTTGTGCTGGGAAACACTAATTACTTCCATTGGAGACACAAACTCAACGCATTCGTGTTTTCTAGGCAGAAAGCTAGAGCAATTGCTGCAAACTAACATGATATTTATATTTGTAAACATGGCTTTTTATCCACTTGCCTAAGAAAATACTTTGCTTTTCTCTAAATCTAGTTTTACGGTGCTTATCTGAGTCCATTTCATACCAGTTCCACAACATCTTGTATGGATATGACTGGATGAAACGAGTAATATCCTCTTGTGTTATGGCTACTCGATCCCAGATGGTGCTACAGGCTCTGCTTTGTGTTTTCTTGATATTATCAATGGCCTTCATGGTTTTGAATGCATTTAAGCAGGGGATATTTTCTTTTGTGCTGGCAAACACTAATTATTGAACATGGAGACACAGACTCAACACATTTGTGTTCTCTTGGCAGAAAGCGAGAGCAATTGCTGCAAACAAACATGATATTTATGTTTGTGAACATCGCTTTTTATCCACTTGACCAGGAAAATGAGTTTGTTATCCCCCAAAACCAGTTTCACAGTGATTATCTGAGTCCATTCCATACTAGTTCCACAACACTTTGTCCGGATATGACTGGCTGAAACCAGAAATCTCCTCTTGTGTTGTGACTAACTCAAGACCAGATCATGCTACAAATCCTCTTTTGGGTTTTCTTGATATTATACATGGACTATATGGTTTTGAATGAATTTAAGCAGGGAATATTTTCTTTTGTGCTGGGAAACACTAATTACTTACACATGGAGACACAAACTCAACACAATGGTATTTTCTAGGCAGATATCTAGAGCAATTGCTTCAAACAAACATGATATTTATATTTGTAAACATGACTTTTTATCCACTTGCCCAAGAATACGAGTTTGGTTTTCTACAAAACACGATTGAGGGTTATTTTCTGAGTTCATTGCATAACAGTTCCACAAAACATTGTCCTGTTATGACTGGATGAAACCAGGAATATCCTCTTGTGTTATGGCTAACTCAATCCCAGATGGAGCTACAGGCTCTGCTTTGTGTTTTCTTCATATTATGAATGGATTTTACAGTTTTCAATGAATTTTAGCAGGGGATATTTCCTTTTGTGCTGGGGAACACTAATTACTTACACATGGAGACACAAACTGAACACAATCGTGTTTTCTAGGCAGAAAGCTGGTTCAATTGCTGCAAACAAACATGATATTTATATATGTAAACATGACTTATTATCCACTTGACGAAGAATATGAGTTTGCTTTCCTCCAAAACAAGTTTGACGGTGATTTTCTGAGTCCATTCAATACTAGTTCCACAACAGTTTGTCTGGATATGACTGAATGAAACCAGAAATATCCTCTTGTGTTGTGACTAACTCAATCCCAGATCGTGCTACAAGCCCTCTTTTGTGTTTTCTTGATATTATCCATGGACTGTATGCTTTTGAATGAATTTAAGCAGAAAGTATTTTCTTTTGTGCTGGGAAAAACAAATTAGTTCCACATGGAGACACAAACTCAACAGATTCCTGTTTTCTAGGCAGAAAGCTAGATCAATTTTTGCAAAAAAACATTATATTATATTTGTAAAAATGACATTTTATAAACTTGACCAAGAAAATGAGTTTGCTTTACTCCAAAACCAGTTTGACGGTGATTATCTGAGTGCATTGCATACTAGCTCCACAACACTTTGTCCGGATATGACTGGATGAAACCAGAAATATCCTATTGTGTTGTGACTAACTCAATCCCAGATCATGCTACATGCCCTCTTTTGTGTTTTCTGGAAATTAGCCATGGACTTTATGGTTTTTAGTGAATTTAAGCAGGGAATATTTTCTTTTGTGCTGTGAAAAACTAATATGTTCCACATGGAGACACAAACTCAACACATTCGCGTTTTCTAGGCAGAAAGCTAGAGCAATTGCTGCAAGCAATCTTGATATTTGTGTTTGTATAGAGGACATTTATGCGCTTGCCTAAGAAAATACTTTGCTTTTCTCTAGATCCAGTTTGACTGTGATTTTCTGAGTCCATTTCCTACCAGTTCCACAACAGCTTGTCTGGATATGACTGGATGAAACCAGAAATATCCTCTTGTGATAGGGCTAACTCAATCCCACTTGGTGCTATAGACTCTGCTTTGTGTTTTTTAGATATCATCAATGGACTTTATGGTTTTGAATGAATTTAAGCAGGGACTATTTTATTTTGTGCTGGGAAAAACTAGTTACTTCCACATGGAGACACAAACTCAACACATTCCTGTTTTCTATGTAGAAAACTAGAGCAATTGCTGCAAACAAACATGATATTTATATTTGTAAACAGGCTTCTTATCCAAGTGACCAAGAAAATGAGTTTGTTTTCCGCAAAATCCACTGTGACCGTGATTATCTGAGTCCATTGCATACCAGTTCCACAACACTTTGTCCAGATATGACTGGATGAAACCAGAAATATCCTCTTGTGTTATGGCTAACTCAATCCCAGATCATGCTACAGGCTCTGCTTTGTGTTTTCTTGATATTATCCATGGACTTTATGCTTTTGAATGAATTTAAGCAGGCGATATTTTCTTTTCTGCTGGGAAAAACTAATTACTTCCACGTGGAGACACAAACGCAACACATTCCTGTTTTATAGGCAGAAAGCTAGAGCAATTGCTACAAACAAACATGATATTTATATTTGTCAACATGGCTTTTATCCACTTCACCAAGGAAATCAGTGTGTTTTCCCCCAAACCAGTTTGACCGTGATTATCTGAGTCCCTTGAAAACCACTTCCACAACACTTTGTCAGGATATGACTGGATGAAACCAGAAATATCCTCTTGTGTTATGGCTAACTCAATCCCAGACCTTGCTGCAGGCCCTGCTTTGTGTTTTATTGATATTATCCATGGAGTTTATCATTTTGAATGTATTTAAGCAAGGGATATTTCCTTTTGTGCTGGGAAACACTAATTACTTCCACTGGAGACACAAACTCAACGCATTCGTGTTTTCTAGGCAGAAAGCTAGAGCAATTGCTGCAAACTAACATGATATTTATATTTGTAAACATGGCTTTTTATCCACTTGCCTAAGAAAATACTTTGCTTTTCTCTAAATCTAGTTTTACGGTGCTTATCTGAGTCCATTTCATACCAGTTCCACAACATCTTGTATGGATATGACTGGATGAAACGAGTAATATCCTCTTGTGTTATGGCTACTCGATCCCAGATGGTGCTACAGGCTCTGCTTTGTGTTTTCTTGATATTATCAATGGCCTTCATGGTTTTGAATGCATTTAAGCAGGGGATATTTTCTTTTGTGCTGGCAAACACTAATTATTGAACATGGAGACACAGACTCAACACATTTGTGTTCTCTTGGCAGAAAGCGAGAGCAATTGCTGCAAACAAACATGATATTTATGTTTGTGAACATCGCTTTTTATCCACTTGACCAGGAAAATGAGTTTGTTATCCCCCAAAACCAGTTTCACAGTGATTATCTGAGTCCATTCCATACTAGTTCCACAACACTTTGTCCGGATATGACTGGATGAAACCAGAAATCTCCTCTTGTGTTGTGACTAACTCAAGACCAGATCATGCTACAAATCCTCTTTTGGGTTTTCTTGATATTATACATGGACTATATGGTTTTGAATGAATTTAAGCAGGGAATATTTTCTTTTGTGCTGGGAAACACTAATTACTTACACATGGAGACACAAACTCAACACAATGGTATTTTCTAGGCAGATATCTAGAGCAATTGCTTCAAACAAACATGATATTTATATTTGTAAACATGACTTTTTATCCACTTGCCCAAGAATACGAGTTTGGTTTTCTACAAAACACGATTGAGGGTTATTTTCTGAGTTCATTGCATAACAGTTCCACAAAACATTGTCCTGTTATGACTGGATGAAACCAGGAATATCCTCTTGTGTTATGGCTAACTCAATCCCAGATGGAGCTACAGGCTCTGCTTTGTGTTTTCTTCATATTATGAATGGATTTTACAGTTTTCAATGAATTTTAGCAGGGGATATTTCCTTTTGTGCTGGGAAACACTAATTACTTACACATGGAGACACAAACTGAACACAATCGTGTTTTCTAGGCAGAAAGCTGGTTCAATTGCTGCAAACAAACATGATATTTATATATGTAAACATGACTTATTATCCACTTGACGAAGAATATGAGTTTGCTTTCCTCCAAAACAAGTTTGACGGTGATTTTCTGAGTCCATTCAATACTAGTTCCACAACAGTTTGTCTGGATATGACTGAATGAAACCAGAAATATCCTCTTGTGTTGTGACTAACTCAATCCCAGATCATGCTACAAGCCCTCTTTTGTGTTTTCTTGATATTATCCATGGACTGTATGCTTTTGAATGAATTTAAGCAGAAAGTATTTTCTTTTGTGCTGGGAAAAACAAATTAGTTCCACATGGAGACACAAACTCAACAGATTCCTGTTTTCTAGGCAGAAAGCTAGATCAATTTTTGCAAAAAAACATTATATTATATTTGTAAAAATGACATTTTATAAACTTGACCAAGAAAATGAGTTTGCTTTACTCCAAAACCAGTTTGACGGTGATTATCTGAGTGCATTGCATACTAGCTCCACAACACTTTGTCCGGATATGACTGGATGAAACCAGAAATATCCTATTGTGTTGTGACTAACTCAAGACCAGATCGTGCTACATGCCCTCTTGTGTGTTTTCTGGAAATTAGCCATGGACTTTATGGTTTTTAGTGAATTTAAGCAGGGAATATTTTCTTTTGTGCTGTGAAAAACTAATATGTTCCACATGGAGACACAAACTCAACACATTCGCGTTTTCTAGGCAGAAAGCTAGAGCAATTGCTGCAAGCAATCTTGATATTTGTGTTTGTATAGAGGACATTTATGCGCTTGCCTAAGAAAATACTTTGCTTTTCTCTAGATCCAGTTTGACTGTGATTTTCTGAGTCCATTTCCTACCAGTTCCACAACAGCTTGTCTGGATATGACTGGATGAAACCAGAAATATCCTCTTGTGATAGGGCTAACTCAATCCCACTTGGTGCTATAGACTCTGCTTTGTGTTTTTTAGATATCATCAATGGACTTTATGGTTTTGAATGAATTTAAGCAGGGACTATTTTATTTTGTGCTGGGAAAAACTAGTTACTTCCACATGGAGACACAAACTCAACACATTCCTGTTTTCTATGTAGAAAACTAGAGCAATTGCTGCAAACAAACATGATATTTATATTTGTAAACAGGCTTCTTATCCAAGTGACCAAGAAAATGAGTTTGTTTTCCGCAAAATCCACTGTGACCGTGATTATCTGAGTCCATTGCATACCAGTTCCACAACACTTTGTCCAGATATGACTGGATGAAGCCAGAAATATCCTCTTGTGTTATGGCTAACTCAATCCCAGATCATGCTACAGGCTCTGCTTTGTGTTTTCTTGATATTATCCATGGACTTTATGCTTTTGAATGAATTTAAGCAGGCGATATTTTCTTTTCTGCTGGGAAAAACTAATTACTTCCACGTGGAGACACAAACGCAACACATTCCTGTTTTATAGGCAGAAAGCTAGAGCAATTGCTACAAACAAACATGATATTTATATTTGTCAACATGGCTTTTATCCACTTCACCAAGGAAATCAGTGTGTTTTCCCCCAAACCAGTTTGACCGTGATTATCTGAGTCCCTTGAAAACCACTTCCACAACACTTTGTCAGGATATGACTGGATGAAACCAGAAATATCCTCTTGTGTTATGGCTAACTCAATCCCAGACCTTGCTGCAGGCCCTGCTTTGTGTTTTATTGATATTATCCATGGAGTTTATCATTTTGAATGTATTTAAGCAAGGGATATTTCCTTTTGTGCTGGGAAACACTAATTACTTCCACTGGAGACACAAACTCAACGCATTCGTGTTTTCTAGGCAGAAAGCTAGAGCAATTGCTGCAAACTAACATGATATTTATATTTGTAAACATGGCTTTTTATCCACTTGCCTAAGAAAATACTTTGCTTTTCTCTAAATCTAGTTTTACGGTGCTTATCTGAGTCCATTTCATACCAGTTCCACAACATCTTGTATGGATATGACTGGATGAAACGAGTAATATCCTCTTGTGTTATGGCTACTCGATCCCAGATGGTGCTACAGGCTCTGCTTTGTGTTTTCTTGATATTATCAATGGCCTTCATGGTTTTGAATGCATTTAAGCAGGGGATATTTTCTTTTGTGCTGGCAAACACTAATTATTGAACATGGAGACACAGACTCAACACATTTGTGTTCTCTTGGCAGAAAGCGAGAGCAATTGCTGCAAACAAACATGATATTTATGTTTGTGAACATCGCTTTTTATCCACTTGACCAGGAAAATGAGTTTGTTATCCCCCAAAACCAGTTTCACAGTGATTATCTGAGTCCATTCCATACTAGTTCCACAACACTTTGTCCGGATATGACTGGATGAAACCAGAAATCTCCTCTTGTGTTGTGACTAACTCAATCCCAGATCATGCTACAAATCCTCTTTTGGGTTTTCTTGATATTATACATGGGCTATATGGTTTTGAATGAATTTAAGCAGGGAATATTTTCTTTTGTGCTGGGAAACACTAATTACTTACACATGGAGACACAAACTCAACACAATGGTATTTTTTAGGCAGATATCTAGAGCAATTGCTTCAAACAAACATGATATTTATATTTGTAAACATGACTTTTTATCCACTTGCCCAAGAATACGAGTTTGGTTTTCTACAAAACACGATTGAGGGTTATTTTCTGAGTTCATTGCATAACAGTTCCACAAAACATTGTCCTGTTATGACTGGATGAAACCAGGAATATCCTCTTGTGTTATGGCTAACTCAATCCCAGATGGAGCTACAGGCTCTGCTTTGTGTTTTCTTCATATTATGAATGGATTTTACAGTTTTCAATGAATTTTAGCAGGGGATATTTCCTTTTGTGCTGGGGAACACTAATTACTTACACATGGAGACACAAACTGAACACAATCGTGTTTTCTAGGCAGAAAGCTGGTTCAATTGCTGCAAACAAACATGATATTTATATATGTAAACATGACTTATTATCCACTTGACGAAGAATATGAGTTTGCTTTCCTCCAAAACAAGTTTGACGGTGATTTTCTGAGTCCATTCCATACTAGTTCCACAACAGTTTGTCTGGATATGACTGAATGAAACCAGAAATATCCTCTTGTGTTGTGACTAACTCAATCCCAGATCGTGCTACAAGCCCTCTTTTGTGTTTTCTTGATATTATCCATGGACTGTATGCTTTTGAATGAATTTAAGCAGAAAGTATTTTCTTTTGTGCTGGGAAAAACAAATTAGTTCCACATGGAGACACAAACTCAACAGATTCCTGTTTTCTAGGCAGAAAGCTAGATCAATTTTTGCAAAAAAACATTATATTATATTTGTAAAAATGACATTTTATAAACTTGACCAAGAAAATGAGTTTGCTTTACTCCAAAACCAGTTTGACGGTGATTATCTGAGTGCATTGCATACTAGCTCCACAACACTTTGTCCGGATATGACTGGATGAAACCAGAAATATCCTATTGTGTTGTGACTAACTCAAGACCAGATCGTGCTACATGCCCTCTTTTGTGTTTTCTGGAAATTAGCCATGGACTTTATGGTTTTTAGTGAATTTAAGCAGGGAATATTTTCTTTTGTGCTGTGAAAAACTAATATGTTCCACATGGAGACACAAACTCAACACATTCGCGTTTTCTAGGCAGAAAGCTAGAGCAATTGCTGCAAGCAATCTTGATATTTGTGTTTGTATAGAGGACATTTATGCGCTTGCCTAAGAAAATACTTTGCTTTTCTCTAGATCCAGTTTGACTGTGATTTTCTGAGTCCATTTCCTACCAGTTCCACAACAGCTTGTCTGGATATGACTGGATGAAACCAGAAATATCCTCTTGTGATAGGGCTAACTCAATCCCACTTGGTGCTATAGACTCTGCTTTGTGTTTTTTAGATATCATCAATGGACTTTATGGTTTTGAATGAATTTAAGCAGGGACTATTTTATTTTGTGCTGGGAAAAACTAGTTACTTCCACATGGAGACACAAACTCAACACATTCCTGTTTTCTATGTAGAAAACTAGAGCAATTGCTGCAAACAAACATGATATTTATATTTGTAAACAGGCTTCTTATCCAAGTGACCAAGAAAATGAGTTTGTTTTCCGCAAAATCCACTGTGACCGTGATTATCTGAGTCCATTGCATACCAGTTCCACAACACTTTGTCCAGATATGACTGGATGAAACCAGAAATATCCTCTTGTGTTATGGCTAACTCAATCCCAGATCATGCTACAGGCTCTGCTTTGTGTTTTCTTGATATTATCCATGGACTTTATGCTTTTGAATGAATTTAAGCAGGCGATATTTTCTTTTCTGCTGGGAAAAACTAATTACTTCCACGTGGAGACACAAACGCAACACATTCCTGTTTTATAGGCAGAAAGCTAGAGCAATTGCTACAAACAAACATGATATTTATATTTGTCAACATGGCTTTTATCCACTTCACCAAGGAAATCAGTGTGTTTTCCCCCAAACCAGTTTGACCGTGATTATCTGAGTCCCTTGAAAACCACTTCCACAACACTTTGTCAGGATATGACTGGATGAAACCAGAAATATCCTCTTGTGTTATGGCTAACTCAATCCCAGACCTTGCTGCAGGCCCTGCTTTGTGTTTTATTGATATTATCCATGGAGTTTATCATTTTGAATGTATTTAAGCAAGGGATATTTCCTTTTGTGCTGGGAAACACTAATTACTTCCATTGGAGACACAAACTCAACGCATTCGTGTTTTCTAGGCAGAAAGCTAGAGCAATTGCTGCAAACTAACATGATATTTATATTTGTAAACATGGCTTTTTATCCACTTGCCTAAGAAAATACTTTGCTTTTCTCTAAATCTAGTTTTACGGTGCTTATCTGAGTCCATTTCATACCAGTTCCACAACATCTTGTATGGATATGACTGGATGAAACGAGTAATATCCTCTTGTGTTATGGCTACTCGATCCCAGATGGTGCTACAGGCTCTGCTTTGTGTTTTCTTGATATTATCAATGGCCTTCATGGTTTTGAATGCATTTAAGCAGGGGATATTTTCTTTTGTGCTGGCAAACACTAATTATTGAACATGGAGACACAGACTCAACACATTTGTGTTCTCTTGGCAGAAAGCGAGAGCAATTGCTGCAAACAAACATGATATTTATGTTTGTGAACATCGCTTTTTATCCACTTGACCAGGAAAATGAGTTTGTTATCCCCCAAAACCAGTTTCACAGTGATTATCTGAGTCCATTCCATACTAGTTCCACAACACTTTGTCCGGATATGACTGGATGAAACCAGAAATCTCCTCTTGTGTTGTGACTAACTCAATCCCAGATCATGCTACAAATCCTCTTTTGGGTTTTCTTGATATTATACATGGGCTATATGGTTTTGAATGAATTTAAGCAGGGAATATTTTCTTTTGTGCTGGGAAACACTAATTACTTACACATGGAGACACAAACTCAACACAATGGTATTTTTTAGGCAGATATCTAGAGCAATTGCTTCAAACAAACATGATATTTATATTTGTAAACATGACTTTTTATCCACTTGCCCAAGAATACGAGTTTGGTTTTCTACAAAACACGATTGAGGGTTATTTTCTGAGTTCATTGCATAACAGTTCCACAAAACATTGTCCTGTTATGACTGGATGAAACCAGGAATATCCTCTTGTGTTATGGCTAACTCAATCCCAGATGGAGCTACAGGCTCTGCTTTGTGTTTTCTTCATATTATGAATGGATTTTACAGTTTTCAATGAATTTTAGCAGGGGATATTTCCTTTTGTGCTGGGGAACACTAATTACTTACACATGGAGACACAAACTGAACACAATCGTGTTTTCTAGGCAGAAAGCTGGTTCAATTGCTGCAAACAAACATGATATTTATATATGTAAACATGACTTATTATCCACTTGACGAAGAATATGAGTTTGCTTTCCTCCAAAACAAGTTTGACGGTGATTTTCTGAGTCCATTCCATACTAGTTCCACAACAGTTTGTCTGGATATGACTGAATGAAACCAGAAATATCCTCTTGTGTTGTGACTAACTCAATCCCAGATCGTGCTACAAGCCCTCTTTTGTGTTTTCTTGATATTATCCATGGACTGTATGCTTTTGAATGAATTTAAGCAGAAAGTATTTTCTTTTGTGCTGGGAAAAACAAATTAGTTCCACATGGAGACACAAACTCAACAGATTCCTGTTTTCTAGGCAGAAAGCTAGATCAATTTTTGCAAAAAAACATTATATTATATTTGTAAAAATGACATTTTATAAACTTGACCAAGAAAATGAGTTTGCTTTACTCCAAAACCAGTTTGACGGTGATTATCTGAGTGCATTGCATACTAGCTCCACAACACTTTGTCCGGATATGACTGGATGAAACCAGAAATATCCTATTGTGTTGTGACTAACTCAAGACCAGATCGTGCTACATGCCCTCTTTTGTGTTTTCTGGAAATTAGCCATGGACTTTATGGTTTTTAGTGAATTTAAGCAGGGAATATTTTCTTTTGTGCTGTGAAAAACTAATATGTTCCACATGGAGACACAAACTCAACACATTCGCGTTTTCTAGGCAGAAAGCTAGAGCAATTGCTGCAAGCAATCTTGATATTTGTGTTTGTATAGAGGACATTTATGCGCTTGCCTAAGAAAATACTTTGCTTTTCTCTAGATCCAGTTTGACTGTGATTTTCTGAGTCCATTTCCTACCAGTTCCACAACAGCTTGTCTGGATATGACTGGATGAAACCAGAAATATCCTCTTGTGATAGGGCTAACTCAATCCCACTTGGTGCTATAGACTCTGCTTTGTGTTTTTTAGATATCATCAATGGACTTTATGGTTTTGAATGAATTTAAGCAGGGACTATTTTATTTTGTGCTGGGAAAAACTAGTTACTTCCACATGGAGACACAAACTCAACACATTCCTGTTTTCTATGTAGAAAACTAGAGCAATTGCTGCAAACAAACATGATATTTATATTTGTAAACAGGCTTCTTATCCAAGTGACCAAGAAAATGAGTTTGTTTTCCGCAAAATCCACTGTGACCGTGATTATCTGAGTCCATTGCATACCAGTTCCACAACACTTTGTCCAGATATGACTGGATGAAACCAGAAATATCCTCTTGTGTTATGGCTAACTCAATCCCAGATCATGCTACAGGCTCTGCTTTGTGTTTTCTTGATATTATCCATGGACTTTATGCTTTTGAATGAATTTAAGCAGGCGATATTTTCTTTTCTGCTGGGAAAAACTAATTACTTCCACGTGGAGACACAAACGCAACACATTCCTGTTTTATAGGCAGAAAGCTAGAGCAATTGCTACAAACAAACATGATATTTATATTTGTCAACATGGCTTTTATCCACTTCACCAAGGAAATCAGTGTGTTTTCCCCCAAACCAGTTTGACCGTGATTATCTGAGTCCCTTGAAAACCACTTCCACAACACTTTGTCAGGATATGACTGGATGAAACCAGAAATATCCTCTTGTGTTATGGCTAACTCAATCCCAGACCTTGCTGCAGGCCCTGCTTTGTGTTTTATTGATATTATCCATGGAGTTTATCATTTTGAATGTATTTAAGCAAGGGATATTTCCTTTTGTGCTGGGAAACACTAATTACTTCCATTGGAGACACAAACTCAACGCATTCGTGTTTTCTAGGCAGAAAGCTAGAGCAATTGCTGCAAACTAACATGATATTTATATTTGTAAACATGGCTTTTTATCCACTTGCCTAAGAAAATACTTTGCTTTTCTCTAAATCTAGTTTTACGGTGCTTATCTGAGTCCATTTCATACCAGTTCCACAACATCTTGTATGGATATGACTGGATGAAACGAGTAATATCCTCTTGTGTTATGGCTACTCGATCCCAGATGGTGCTACAGGCTCTGCTTTGTGTTTTCTTGATATTATCAATGGCCTTCATGGTTTTGAATGCATTTAAGCAGGGGATATTTTCTTTTGTGCTGGCAAACACTAATTATTGAACATGGAGACACAGACTCAACACATTTGTGTTCTCTTGGCAGAAAGCGAGAGCAATTGCTGCAAACAAACATGATATTTATGTTTGTGAACATCGCTTTTTATCCACTTGACCAGGAAAATGAGTTTGTTATCCCCCAAAACCAGTTTCACAGTGATTATCTGAGTCCATTCCATACTAGTTCCACAACACTTTGTCCGGATATGACTGGATGAAACCAGAAATCTCCTCTTGTGTTGTGACTAACTCAATCCCAGATCATGCTACAAATCCTCTTTTGGGTTTTCTTGATATTATACATGGGCTATATGGTTTTGAATGAATTTAAGCAGGGAATATTTTCTTTTGTGCTGGGAAACACTAATTACTTACACATGGAGACACAAACTCAACACAATGGTATTTTTTAGGCAGATATCTAGAGCAATTGCTTCAAACAAACATGATATTTATATTTGTAAACATGACTTTTTATCCACTTGCCCAAGAATACGAGTTTGGTTTTCTACAAAACACGATTGAGGGTTATTTTCTGAGTTCATTGCATAACAGTTCCACAAAACATTGTCCTGTTATGACTGGATGAAACCAGGAATATCCTCTTGTGTTATGGCTAACTCAATCCCAGATGGAGCTACAGGCTCTGCTTTGTGTTTTCTTCATATTATGAATGGATTTTACAGTTTTCAATGAATTTTAGCAGGGGATATTTCCTTTTGTGCTGGGGAACACTAATTACTTACACATGGAGACACAAACTGAACACAATCGTGTTTTCTAGGCAGAAAGCTGGTTCAATTGCTGCAAACAAACATGATATTTATATATGTAAACATGACTTATTATCCACTTGACGAAGAATATGAGTTTGCTTTCCTCCAAAACAAGTTTGACGGTGATTTTCTGAGTCCATTCCATACTAGTTCCACAACAGTTTGTCTGGATATGACTGAATGAAACCAGAAATATCCTCTTGTGTTGTGACTAACTCAATCCCAGATCGTGCTACAAGCCCTCTTTTGTGTTTTCTTGATATTATCCATGGACTGTATGCTTTTGAATGAATTTAAGCAGAAAGTATTTTCTTTTGTGCTGGGAAAAACAAATTAGTTCCACATGGAGACACAAACTCAACAGATTCCTGTTTTCTAGGCAGAAAGCTAGATCAATTTTTGCAAAAAAACATTATATTATATTTGTAAAAATGACATTTTATAAACTTGACCAAGAAAATGAGTTTGCTTTACTCCAAAACCAGTTTGACGGTGATTATCTGAGTGCATTGCATACTAGCTCCACAACACTTTGTCCGGATATGACTGGATGAAACCAGAAATATCCTATTGTGTTGTGACTAACTCAATCCCAGATCGTGCTACATGCCCTCTTTTGTGTTTTCTGGAAATTAGCCATGGACTTTATGGTTTTTAGTGAATTTAAGCAGGGAATATTTTCTTTTGTGCTGTGAAAAACTAATATGTTCCACATGGAGACACAAACTCAACACATTCGCGTTTTCTAGGCAGAAAGCTAGAGCAATTGCTGCAAGCAATCTTGATATTTGTGTTTGTATAGAGGACATTTATGCGCTTGCCTAAGAAAATACTTTGCTTTTCTCTAGATCCAGTTTGACTGTGATTTTCTGAGTCCATTTCCTACCAGTTCCACAACAGCTTGTCTGGATATGACTGGATGAAACCAGAAATATCCTCTTGTGATAGGGCTAACTCAATCCCACTTGGTGCTATAGACTCTGCTTTGTGTTTTTTAGATATCATCAATGGACTTTATGGTTTTGAATGAATTTAAGCAGGGACTATTTTATTTTGTGCTGGGAAAAACTAGTTACTTCCACATGGAGACACAAACTCAACACATTCCTGTTTTCTATGTAGAAAACTAGAGCAATTGCTGCAAACAAACATGATATTTATATTTGTAAACAGGCTTCTTATCCAAGTGACCAAGAAAATGAGTTTGTTTTCCGCAAAATCCACTGTGACCGTGATTATCTGAGTCCATTGCATACCAGTTCCACAACACTTTGTCCAGATATGACTGGATGAAACCAGAAATATCCTCTTGTGTTATGGCTAACTCAATCCCAGATCATGCTACAGGCTCTGCTTTGTGTTTTCTTGATATTATCCATGGACTTTATGCTTTTGAATGAATTTAAGCAGGCGATATTTTCTTTTCTGCTGGGAAAAACTAATTACTTCCACGTGGAGACACAAACGCAACACATTCCTGTTTTATAGGCAGAAAGCTAGAGCAATTGCTACAAACAAACATGATATTTATATTTGTCAACATGGCTTTTATCCACTTCACCAAGGAAATCAGTGTGTTTTCCCCCAAACCAGTTTGACCGTGATTATCTGAGTCCCTTGAAAACCACTTCCACAACACTTTGTCAGGATATGACTGGATGAAACCAGAAATATCCTCTTGTGTTATGGCTAACTCAATCCCAGACCTTGCTGCAGGCCCTGCTTTGTGTTTTATTGATATTATCCATGGAGTTTATCATTTTGAATGTATTTAAGCAAGGGATATTTCCTTTTGTGCTGGGAAACACTAATTACTTCCACTGGAGACACAAACTCAACGCATTCGTGTTTTCTAGGCAGAAAGCTAGAGCAATTGCTGCAAACTAACATGATATTTATATTTGTAAACATGGCTTTTTATCCACTTGCCTAAGAAAATACTTTGCTTTTCTCTAAATCTAGTTTTACGGTGCTTATCTGAGTCCATTTCATACCAGTTCCACAACATCTTGTATGGATATGACTGGATGAAACGAGTAATATCCTCTTGTGTTATGGCTACTCGATCCCAGATGGTGCTACAGGCTCTGCTTTGTGTTTTCTTGATATTATCAATGGCCTTCATGGTTTTGAATGCATTTAAGCAGGGGATATTTTCTTTTGTGCTGGCAAACACTAATTATTGAACATGGAGACACAGACTCAACACATTTGTGTTCTCTTGGCAGAAAGCGAGAGCAATTGCTGCAAACAAACATGATATTTATGTTTGTGAACATCGCTTTTTATCCACTTGACCAGGAAAATGAGTTTGTTATCCCCCAAAACCAGTTTCACAGTGATTATCTGAGTCCATTCCATACTAGTTCCACAACACTTTGTCCGGATATGACTGGATGAAACCAGAAATCTCCTCTTGTGTTGTGACTAACTCAATCCCAGATCATGCTACAAATCCTCTTTTGGGTTTTCTTGATATTATACATGGGCTATATGGTTTTGAATGAATTTAAGCAGGGAATATTTTCTTTTGTGCTGGGAAACACTAATTACTTACACATGGAGACACAAACTCAACACAATGGTATTTTCTAGGCAGATATCTAGAGCAATTGCTTCAAACAAACATGATATTTATATTTGTAAACATGACTTTTTATCCACTTGCCCAAGAATACGAGTTTGGTTTTCTACAAAACACGATTGAGGGTTATTTTCTGAGTTCATTGCATAACAGTTCCACAAAACATTGTCCTGTTATGACTGGATGAAACCAGGAATATCCTCTTGTGTTATGGCTAACTCAATCCCAGATGGAGCTACAGGCTCTGCTTTGTGTTTTCTTCATATTATGAATGGATTTTACAGTTTTCAATGAATTTTAGCAGGGGATATTTCCTTTTGTGCTGGGGAACACTAATTACTTACACATGGAGACACAAACTGAACACAATCGTGTTTTCTAGGCAGAAAGCTGGTTCAATTGCTGCAAACAAACATGATATTTATATATGTAAACATGACTTATTATCCACTTGACGAAGAATATGAGTTTGCTTTCCTCCAAAACAAGTTTGACGGTGATTTTCTGAGTCCATTCAATACTAGTTCCACAACAGTTTGTCTGGATATGACTGAATGAAACCAGAAATATCCTCTTGTGTTGTGACTAACTCAATCCCAGATCGTGCTACAAGCCCTCTTTTGTGTTTTCTTGATATTATCCATGGACTGTATGCTTTTGAATGAATTTAAGCAGAAAGTATTTTCTTTTGTGCTGGGAAAAACAAATTAGTTCCACATGGAGACACAAACTCAACAGATTCCTGTTTTCTAGGCAGAAAGCTAGATCAATTTTTGCAAAAAAACATTATATTATATTTGTAAAAATGACATTTTATAAACTTGACCAAGAAAATGAGTTTGCTTTACTCCAAAACCAGTTTGACGGTGATTATCTGAGTGCATTGCATACTAGCTCCACAACACTTTGTCCGGATATGACTGGATGAAACCAGAAATATCCTATTGTGTTGTGACTAACTCAAGACCAGATCGTGCTACATGCCCTCTTTTGTGTTTTCTGGAAATTAGCCATGGACTTTATGGTTTTTAGTGAATTTAAGCAGGGAATATTTTCTTTTGTGCTGTGAAAAACTAATATGTTCCACATGGAGACACAAACTCAACACATTCGCGTTTTCTAGGCAGAAAGCTAGAGCAATTGCTGCAAGCAATCTTGATATTTGTGTTTGTATAGAGGACATTTATGCGCTTGCCTAAGAAAATACTTTGCTTTTCTCTAGATCCAGTTTGACTGTGATTTTCTGAGTCCATTTCCTACCAGTTCCACAACAGCTTGTCTGGATATGACTGGATGAAACCAGAAATATCCTCTTGTGATAGGGCTAACTCAATCCCACTTGGTGCTATAGACTCTGCTTTGTGTTTTTTAGATATCATCAATGGACTTTATGGTTTTGAATGAATTTAAGCAGGGACTATTTTATTTTGTGCTGGGAAAAACTAGTTACTTCCACATGGAGACACAAACTCAACACATTCCTGTTTTCTATGTAGAAAACTAGAGCAATTGCTGCAAACAAACATGATATTTATATTTGTAAACAGGCTTCTTATCCAAGTGACCAAGAAAATGAGTTTGTTTTCCGCAAAATCCACTGTGACCGTGATTATCTGAGTCCATTGCATACCAGTTCCACAACACTTTGTCCAGATATGACTGGATGAAACCAGAAATATCCTCTTGTGTTATGGCTAACTCAATCCCAGATCATGCTACAGGCTCTGCTTTGTGTTTTCTTGATATTATCCATGGACTTTATGCTTTTGAATGAATTTAAGCAGGCGATATTTTCTTTTCTGCTGGGAAAAACTAATTACTTCCACGTGGAGACACAAACGCAACACATTCCTGTTTTATAGGCAGAAAGCTAGAGCAATTGCTACAAACAAACATGATATTTATATTTGTCAACATGGCTTTTATCCACTTCACCAAGGAAATCAGTGTGTTTTCCCCCAAACCAGTTTGACCGTGATTATCTGAGTCCCTTGAAAACCACTTCCACAACACTTTGTCAGGATATGACTGGATGAAACCAGAAATATCCTCTTGTGTTATGGCTAACTCAATCCCAGACCTTGCTGCAGGCCCTGCTTTGTGTTTTATTGATATTATCCATGGAGTTTATCATTTTGAATGTATTTAAGCAAGGGATATTTCCTTTTGTGCTGGGAAACACTAATTACTTCCACTGGAGACACAAACTCAACGCATTCGTGTTTTCTAGGCAGAAAGCTAGAGCAATTGCTGCAAACTAACATGATATTTATATTTGTAAACATGGCTTTTTATCCACTTGCCTAAGAAAATACTTTGCTTTTCTCTAAATCTAGTTTTACGGTGCTTATCTGAGTCCATTTCATACCAGTTCCACAACATCTTGTATGGATATGACTGGATGAAACGAGTAATATCCTCTTGTGTTATGGCTACTCGATCCCAGATGGTGCTACAGGCTCTGCTTTGTGTTTTCTTGATATTATCAATGGCCTTCATGGTTTTGAATGCATTTAAGCAGGGGATATTTTCTTTTGTGCTGGCAAACACTAATTATTGAACATGGAGACACAGACTCAACACATTTGTGTTCTCTTGGCAGAAAGCGAGAGCAATTGCTGCAAACAAACATGATATTTATGTTTGTGAACATCGCTTTTTATCCACTTGACCAGGAAAATGAGTTTGTTATCCCCCAAAACCAGTTTCACAGTGATTATCTGAGTCCATTCCATACTAGTTCCACAACACTTTGTCCGGATATGACTGGATGAAACCAGAAATCTCCTCTTGTGTTGTGACTAACTCAATCCCAGATCATGCTACAAATCCTCTTTTGGGTTTTCTTGATATTATACATGGGCTATATGGTTTTGAATGAATTTAAGCAGGGAATATTTTCTTTTGTGCTGGGAAACACTAATTACTTACACATGGAGACACAAACTCAACACAATGGTATTTTCTAGGCAGATATCTAGAGCAATTGCTTCAAACAAACATGATATTTATATTTGTAAACATGACTTTTTATCCACTTGCCCAAGAATACGAGTTTGGTTTTCTACAAAACACGATTGAGGGTTATTTTCTGAGTTCATTGCATAACAGTTCCACAAAACATTGTCCTGTTATGACTGGATGAAACCAGGAATATCCTCTTGTGTTATGGCTAACTCAATCCCAGATGGAGCTACAGGCTCTGCTTTGTGTTTTCTTCATATTATGAATGGATTTTACAGTTTTCAATGAATTTTAGCAGGGGATATTTCCTTTTGTGCTGGGGAACACTAATTACTTACACATGGAGACACAAACTGAACACAATCGTGTTTTCTAGGCAGAAAGCTGGTTCAATTGCTGCAAACAAACATGATATTTATATATGTAAACATGACTTATTATCCACTTGACGAAGAATATGAGTTTGCTTTCCTCCAAAACAAGTTTGACGGTGATTTTCTGAGTCCATTCAATACTAGTTCCACAACAGTTTGTCTGGATATGACTGAATGAAACCAGAAATATCCTCTTGTGTTGTGACTAACTCAATCCCAGATCGTGCTACAAGCCCTCTTTTGTGTTTTCTTGATATTATCCATGGACTGTATGCTTTTGAATGAATTTAAGCAGAAAGTATTTTCTTTTGTGCTGGGAAAAACAAATTAGTTCCACATGGAGACACAAACTCAACAGATTCCTGTTTTCTAGGCAGAAAGCTAGATCAATTTTTGCAAAAAAACATTATATTATATTTGTAAAAATGACATTTTATAAACTTGACCAAGAAAATGAGTTTGCTTTACTCCAAAACCAGTTTGACGGTGATTATCTGAGTGCATTGCATACTAGCTCCACAACACTTTGTCCGGATATGACTGGATGAAACCAGAAATATCCTATTGTGTTGTGACTAACTCAAGACCAGATCGTGCTACATGCCCTCTTTTGTGTTTTCTGGAAATTAGCCATGGACTTTATGGTTTTTAGTGAATTTAAGCAGGGAATATTTTCTTTTGTGCTGTGAAAAACTAATATGTTCCACATGGAGACACAAACTCAACACATTCGCGTTTTCTAGGCAGAAAGCTAGAGCAATTGCTGCAAGCAATCTTGATATTTGTGTTTGTATAGAGGACATTTATGCGCTTGCCTAAGAAAATACTTTGCTTTTCTCTAGATCCAGTTTGACTGTGATTTTCTGAGTCCATTTCCTACCAGTTCCACAACAGCTTGTCTGGATATGACTGGATGAAACCAGAAATATCCTCTTGTGATAGGGCTAACTCAATCCCACTTGGTGCTATAGACTCTGCTTTGTGTTTTTTAGATATCATCAATGGACTTTATGGTTTTGAATGAATTTAAGCAGGGACTATTTTATTTTGTGCTGGGAAAAACTAGTTACTTCCACATGGAGACACAAACTCAACACATTCCTGTTTTCTATGTAGAAAACTAGAGCAATTGCTGCAAACAAACATGATATTTATATTTGTAAACAGGCTTCTTATCCAAGTGACCAAGAAAATGAGTTTGTTTTCCGCAAAATCCACTGTGACCGTGATTATCTGAGTCCATTGCATACCAGTTCCACAACACTTTGTCCAGATATGACTGGATGAAACCAGAAATATCCTCTTGTGTTATGGCTAACTCAATCCCAGATCATGCTACAGGCTCTGCTTTGTGTTTTCTTGATATTATCCATGGACTTTATGCTTTTGAATGAATTTAAGCAGGCGATATTTTCTTTTCTGCTGGGAAAAACTAATTACTTCCACGTGGAGACACAAACGCAACACATTCCTGTTTTATAGGCAGAAAGCTAGAGCAATTGCTACAAACAAACATGATATTTATATTTGTCAACATGGCTTTTATCCACTTCACCAAGGAAATCAGTGTGTTTTCCCCCAAACCAGTTTGACCGTGATTATCTGAGTCCCTTGAAAACCACTTCCACAACACTTTGTCAGGATATGACTGGATGAAACCAGAAATATCCTCTTGTGTTATGGCTAACTCAATCCCAGACCTTGCTGCAGGCCCTGCTTTGTGTTTTATTGATATTATCCATGGAGTTTATCATTTTGAATGTATTTAAGCAAGGGATATTTCCTTTTGTGCTGGGAAACACTAATTACTTCCACTGGAGACACAAACTCAACGCATTCGTGTTTTCTAGGCAGAAAGCTAGAGCAATTGCTGCAAACTAACATGATATTTATATTTGTAAACATGGCTTTTTATCCACTTGCCTAAGAAAATACTTTGCTTTTCTCTAAATCTAGTTTTACGGTGCTTATCTGAGTCCATTTCATACCAGTTCCACAACATCTTGTATGGATATGACTGGATGAAACGAGTAATATCCTCTTGTGTTATGGCTACTCGATCCCAGATGGTGCTACAGGCTCTGCTTTGTGTTTTCTTGATATTATCAATGGCCTTCATGGTTTTGAATGCATTTAAGCAGGGGATATTTTCTTTTGTGCTGGCAAACACTAATTATTGAACATGGAGACACAGACTCAACACATTTGTGTTCTCTTGGCAGAAAGCGAGAGCAATTGCTGCAAACAAACATGATATTTATGTTTGTGAACATCGCTTTTTATCCACTTGACCAGGAAAATGAGTTTGTTATCCCCCAAAACCAGTTTCACAGTGATTATCTGAGTCCATTCCATACTAGTTCCACAACACTTTGTCCGGATATGACTGGATGAAACCAGAAATCTCCTCTTGTGTTGTGACTAACTCAATCCCAGATCATGCTACAAATCCTCTTTTGGGTTTTCTTGATATTATACATGGGCTATATGGTTTTGAATGAATTTAAGCAGGGAATATTTTCTTTTGTGCTGGGAAACACTAATTACTTACACATGGAGACACAAACTCAACACAATGGTATTTTCTAGGCAGATATCTAGAGCAATTGCTTCAAACAAACATGATATTTATATTTGTAAACATGACTTTTTATCCACTTGCCCAAGAATATGAGTTTGGTTTTCTACAAAACACGATTGAGGGTTATTTTCTGAGTTCATTGCATAACAGTTCCACAAAACATTGTCCTGTTATGACTGGATGAAACCAGGAATATCCTCTTGTGTTATGGCTAACTCAATCCCAGATGGAGCTACAGGCTCTGCTTTGTGTTTTCTTCATATTATGAATGGATTTTACAGTTTTCAATGAATTTTAGCAGGGGATATTTCCTTTTGTGCTGGGGAACACTAATTACTTACACATGGAGACACAAACTGAACACAATCGTGTTTTCTAGGCAGAAAGCTGGTTCAATTGCTGCAAACAAACATGATATTTATATATGTAAACATGACTTATTATCCACTTGACGAAGAATATGAGTTTGCTTTCCTCCAAAACAAGTTTGACGGTGATTTTCTGAGTCCATTCAATACTAGTTCCACAACAGTTTGTCTGGATATGACTGAATGAAACCAGAAATATCCTCTTGTGTTGTGACTAACTCAATCCCAGATCGTGCTACAAGCCCTCTTTTGTGTTTTCTTGATATTATCCATGGACTGTATGCTTTTGAATGAATTTAAGCAGAAAGTATTTTCTTTTGTGCTGGGAAAAACAAATTAGTTCCACATGGAGACACAAACTCAACAGATTCCTGTTTTCTAGGCAGAAAGCTAGATCAATTTTTGCAAAAAAACATTATATTATATTTGTAAAAATGACATTTTATAAACTTGACCAAGAAAATGAGTTTGCTTTACTCCAAAACCAGTTTGACGGTGATTATCTGAGTGCATTGCATACTAGCTCCACAACACTTTGTCCGGATATGACTGGATGAAACCAGAAATATCCTATTGTGTTGTGACTAACTCAAGACCAGATCGTGCTACATGCCCTCTTTTGTGTTTTCTGGAAATTAGCCATGGACTTTATGGTTTTTAGTGAATTTAAGCAGGGAATATTTTCTTTTGTGCTGTGAAAAACTAATATGTTCCACATGGAGACACAAACTCAACACATTCGCGTTTTCTAGGCAGAAAGCTAGAGCAATTGCTGCAAGCAATCTTGATATTTGTGTTTGTATAGAGGACATTTATGCGCTTGCCTAAGAAAATACTTTGCTTTTCTCTAGATCCAGTTTGACTGTGATTTTCTGAGTCCATTTCCTACCAGTTCCACAACAGCTTGTCTGGATATGACTGGATGAAACCAGAAATATCCTCTTGTGATAGGGCTAACTCAATCCCACTTGGTGCTATAGACTCTGCTTTGTGTTTTTTAGATATCATCAATGGACTTTATGGTTTTGAATGAATTTAAGCAGGGACTATTTTATTTTGTGCTGGGAAAAACTAGTTACTTCCACATGGAGACACAAACTCAACACATTCCTGTTTTCTATGTAGAAAACTAGAGCAATTGCTGCAAACAAACATGATGTTTATATTTGTAAACAGGCTTCTTATCCAAGTGACCAAGAAAATGAGTTTGTTTTCCGCAAAATCCACTGTGACCGTGATTATCTGAGTCCATTGCATACCAGTTCCACAACACTTTGTCCAGATATGACTGGATGAAACCAGAAATATCCTCTTGTGTTATGGCTAACTCAATCCCAGATCATGCTACAGGCTCTGCTTTGTGTTTTCTTGATATTATCCATGGACTTTATGCTTTTGAATGAATTTAAGCAGGCGATATTTTCTTTTCTGCTGGGAAAAACTAATTACTTCCACGTGGAGACACAAACGCAACACATTCCTGTTTTATAGGCAGAAAGCTAGAGCAATTGCTACAAACAAACATGATATTTATATTTGTCAACATGGCTTTTATCCACTTCACCAAGGAAATCAGTGTGTTTTCCCCCAAACCAGTTTGACCGTGATTATCTGAGTCCCTTGAAAACCACTTCCACAACACTTTGTCAGGATATGACTGGATGAAACCAGAAATATCCTCTTGTGTTATGGCTAACTCAATCCCAGACCTTGCTGCAGGCCCTGCTTTGTGTTTTATTGATATTATCCATGGAGTTTATCATTTTGAATGTATTTAAGCAAGGGATATTTCCTTTTGTGCTGGGAAACACTAATTACTTCCACTGGAGACACAAACTCAACGCATTCGTGTTTTCTAGGCAGAAAGCTAGAGCAATTGCTGCAAACTAACATGATATTTATATTTGTAAACATGGCTTTTTATCCACTTGCCTAAGAAAATACTTTGCTTTTCTCTAAATCTAGTTTTACGGTGCTTATCTGAGTCCATTTCATACCAGTTCCACAACATCTTGTATGGATATGACTGGATGAAACGAGTAATATCCTCTTGTGTTATGGCTACTCGATCCCAGATGGTGCTACAGGCTCTGCTTTGTGTTTTCTTGATATTATCAATGGCCTTCATGGTTTTGAATGCATTTAAGCAGGGGATATTTTCTTTTGTGCTGGCAAACACTAATTATTGAACATGGAGACACAGACTCAACACATTTGTGTTCTCTTGGCAGAAAGCGAGAGCAATTGCTGCAAACAAACATGATATTTATGTTTGTGAACATCGCTTTTTATCCACTTGACCAGGAAAATGAGTTTGTTATCCCCCAAAACCAGTTTCACAGTGATTATCTGAGTCCATTCCATACTAGTTCCACAACACTTTGTCCGGATATGACTGGCTGAAAGCAGAAATCTCCTCTTGTGTTGTGACTAACTCAAGACCAGATCATGCTACAAATCCTCTTTTGGGTTTTCTTGATATTATACATGGACTATATGGTTTTGAATGAATTTAAGCAGGGAATATTTTCTTTTGTGCTGGGAAACACTAATTACTTACACATGGAGACACAAACTCAACACAATGGTATTTTCTAGGCAGATATCTAGAGCAATTGCTTCAAACAAACATGATATTTATATTTGTAAACATGACTTTTTATCCACTTGCCCAAGAATACGAGTTTGGTTTTCTACAAAACACGATTGAGGGTTATTTTCTGAGTTCATTGCATAACAGTTCCACAAAACATTGTCCTGTTATGACTGGATGAAACCAGGAATATCCTCTTGTGTTATGGCTAACTCAATCCCAGATGGAGCTACAGGCTCTGCTTTGTGTTTTCTTCATATTATGAATGGATTTTACAGTTTTCAATGAATTTTAGCAGGGGATATTTCCTTTTGTGCTGGGAAACACTAATTACTTACACATGGAGACACAAACTGAACACAATCGTGTTTTCTAGGCAGAAAGCTGGTTCAATTGCTGCAAACAAACATGATATTTATATATGTAAACATGACTTATTATCCACTTGACGAAGAATATGAGTTTGCTTTCCTCCAAAACAAGTTTGACGGTGATTTTCTGAGTCCATTCAATACTAGTTCCACAACAGTTTGTCTGGATATGACTGAATGAAACCAGAAATATCCTCTTGTGTTGTGACTAACTCAATCCCAGATCATGCTACAAGCCCTCTTTTGTGTTTTCTTGATATTATCCATGGACTGTATGCTTTTGAATGAATTTAAGCAGAAAGTATTTTCTTTTGTGCTGGGAAAAACAAATTAGTTCCACATGGAGACACAAACTCAACAGATTCCTGTTTTCTAGGCAGAAAGCTAGATCAATTTTTGCAAAAAAACATTATATTATATTTGTAAAAATGACATTTTATAAACTTGACCAAGAAAATGAGTTTGCTTTACTCCAAAACCAGTTTGACGGTGATTATCTGAGTGCATTGCATACTAGCTCCACAACACTTTGTCCGGATATGACTGGATGAAACCAGAAATATCCTATTGTGTTGTGACTAACTCAAGACCAGATCGTGCTACATGCCCTCTTGTGTGTTTTCTGGAAATTAGCCATGGACTTTATGGTTTTTAGTGAATTTAAGCAGGGAATATTTTCTTTTGTGCTGTGAAAAACTAATATGTTCCACATGGAGACACAAACTCAACACATTCGCGTTTTCTAGGCAGAAAGCTAGAGCAATTGCTGCAAGCAATCTTGATATTTGTGTTTGTATAGAGGACATTTATGCGCTTGCCTAAGAAAATACTTTGCTTTTCTCTAGATCCAGTTTGACTGTGATTTTCTGAGTCCATTTCCTACCAGTTCCACAACAGCTTGTCTGGATATGACTGGATGAAACCAGAAATATCCTCTTGTGATAGGGCTAACTCAATCCCACTTGGTGCTATAGACTCTGCTTTGTGTTTTTTAGATATCATCAATGGACTTTATGGTTTTGAATGAATTTAAGCAGGGACTATTTTATTTTGTGCTGGGAAAAACTAGTTACTTCCACATGGAGACACAAACTCAACACATTCCTGTTTTCTATGTAGAAAACTAGAGCAATTGCTGCAAACAAACATGATATTTATATTTGTAAACAGGCTTCTTATCCAAGTGACCAAGAAAATGAGTTTGTTTTCCGCAAAATCCACTGTGACCGTGATTATCTGAGTCCATTGCATACCAGTTCCACAACACTTTGTCCAGATATGACTGGATGAAGCCAGAAATATCCTCTTGTGTTATGGCTAACTCAATCCCAGATCATGCTACAGGCTCTGCTTTGTGTTTTCTTGATATTATCCATGGACTTTATGCTTTTGAATGAATTTAAGCAGGCGATATTTTCTTTTCTGCTGGGAAAAACTAATTACTTCCACGTGGAGACACAAACGCAACACATTCCTGTTTTATAGGCAGAAAGCTAGAGCAATTGCTACAAACAAACATGATATTTATATTTGTCAACATGGCTTTTATCCACTTCACCAAGGAAATCAGTGTGTTTTCCCCCAAACCAGTTTGACCGTGATTATCTGAGTCCCTTGAAAACCACTTCCACAACACTTTGTCAGGATATGACTGGATGAAACCAGAAATATCCTCTTGTGTTATGGCTAACTCAATCCCAGACCTTGCTGCAGGCCCTGCTTTGTGTTTTATTGATATTATCCATGGAGTTTATCATTTTGAATGTATTTAAGCAAGGGATATTTCCTTTTGTGCTGGGAAACACTAATTACTTCCACTGGAGACACAAACTCAACGCATTCGTGTTTTCTAGGCAGAAAGCTAGAGCAATTGCTGCAAACTAACATGATATTTATATTTGTAAACATGGCTTTTTATCCACTTGCCTAAGAAAATACTTTGCTTTTCTCTAAATCTAGTTTTACGGTGCTTATCTGAGTCCATTTCATACCAGTTCCACAACATCTTGTATGGATATGACTGGATGAAACGAGTAATATCCTCTTGTGTTATGGCTACTCGATCCCAGATGGTGCTACAGGCTCTGCTTTGTGTTTTCTTGATATTATCAATGGCCTTCATGGTTTTGAATGCATTTAAGCAGGGGATATTTTCTTTTGTGCTGGCAAACACTAATTATTGAACATGGAGACACAGACTCAACACATTTGTGTTCTCTTGGCAGAAAGCGAGAGCAATTGCTGCAAACAAACATGATATTTATGTTTGTGAACATCGCTTTTTATCCACTTGACCAGGAAAATGAGTTTGTTATCCCCCAAAACCAGTTTCACAGTGATTATCTGAGTCCATTCCATACTAGTTCCACAACACTTTGTCCGGATATGACTGGCTGAAAGCAGAAATCTCCTCTTGTGTTGTGACTAACTCAAGACCAGATCATGCTACAAATCCTCTTTTGGGTTTTCTTGATATTATACATGGACTATATGGTTTTGAATGAATTTAAGCAGGGAATATTTTCTTTTGTGCTGGGAAACACTAATTACTTACACATGGAGACACAAACTCAACACAATGGTATTTTCTAGGCAGATATCTAGAGCAATTGCTTCAAACAAACATGATATTTATATTTGTAAACATGACTTTTTATCCACTTGCCCAAGAATACGAGTTTGGTTTTCTACAAAACACGATTGAGGGTTATTTTCTGAGTTCATTGCATAACAGTTCCACAAAACATTGTCCTGTTATGACTGGATGAAACCAGGAATATCCTCTTGTGTTATGGCTAACTCAATCCCAGATGGAGCTACAGGCTCTGCTTTGTGTTTTCTTCATATTATGAATGGATTTTACAGTTTTCAATGAATTTTAGCAGGGGATATTTCCTTTTGTGCTGGGGAACACTAATTACTTACACATGGAGACACAAACTGAACACAATCGTGTTTTCTAGGCAGAAAGCTGGTTCAATTGCTGCAAACAAACATGATATTTATATATGTAAACATGACTTATTATCCACTTGACGAAGAATATGAGTTTGCTTTCCTCCAAAACAAGTTTGACGGTGATTTTCTGAGTCCATTCAATACTAGTTCCACAACAGTTTGTCTGGATATGACTGAATGAAACCAGAAATATCCTCTTGTGTTGTGACTAACTCAATCCCAGATCGTGCTACAAGCCCTCTTTTGTGTTTTCTTGATATTATCCATGGACTGTATGCTTTTGAATGAATTTAAGCAGAAAGTATTTTCTTTTGTGCTGGGAAAAACAAATTAGTTCCACATGGAGACACAAACTCAACAGATTCCTGTTTTCTAGGCAGAAAGCTAGATCAATTTTTGCAAAAAAACATTATATTATATTTGTAAAAATGACATTTTAGAAACTTGACCAAGAAAATGAGTTTGCTTTACTCCAAAACCAGTTTGACGGTGATTATCTGAGTGCATTGCATACTAGCTCCACAACACTTTGTCCGGATATGACTGGATGAAACCAGAAATATCCTATTGTGTTGTGACTAACTCAATCCCAGATCGTGCTACATGCCCTCTTGTGTGTTTTCTGGAAATTAGCCATGGACTTTATGGTTTTTAGTGAATTTAAGCAGGGAATATTTTCTTTTGTGCTGTGAAAAACTAATATGTTCCACATGGAGACACAAACTCAACACATTCGCGTTTTCTAGGCAGAAAGCTAGAGCAATTGCTGCAAGCAATCTTGATATTTGTGTTTGTATAGAGGACATTTATGCGCTTGCCTAAGAAAATACTTTGCTTTTCTCTAGATCCAGTTTGACTGTGATTTTCTGAGTCCATTTCCTACCAGTTCCACAACAGCTTGTCTGGATATGACTGGATGAAACCAGAAATATCCTCTTGTGATAGGGCTAACTCAATCCCACTTGGTGCTATAGACTCTGCTTTGTGTTTTTTAGATATCATCAATGGACTTTATGGTTTTGAATGAATTTAAGCAGGGACTATTTTATTTTGTGCTGGGAAAAACTAGTTACTTCCACATGGAGACACAAACTCAACACATTCCTGTTTTCTATGTAGAAAACTAGAGCAATTGCTGCAAACAAACATGATATTTATATTTGTAAACAGGCTTCTTATCCAAGTGACCAAGAAAATGAGTTTGTTTTCCGCAAAATCCACTGTGACCGTGATTATCTGAGTCCATTGCATACCAGTTCCACAACACTTTGTCCAGATATGACTGGATGAAACCAGAAATATCCTCTTGTGTTATGGCTAACTCAATCCCAGATCATGCTACAGGCTCTGCTTTGTGTTTTCTTGATATTATCCATGGACTTTATGCTTTTGAATGAATTTAAGCAGGCGATATTTTCTTTTCTGCTGGGAAAAACTAATTACTTCCACGTGGAGACACAAACGCAACACATTCCTGTTTTATAGGCAGAAAGCTAGAGCAATTGCTACAAACAAACATGATATTTATATTTGTCAACATGGCTTTTATCCACTTCACCAAGGAAATCAGTGTGTTTTCCCCCAAACCAGTTTGACCGTGATTATCTGAGTCCCTTGAAAACCACTTCCACAACACTTTGTCAGGATATGACTGGATGAAACCAGAAATATCCTCTTGTGTTATGGCTAACTCAATCCCAGACCTTGCTGCAGGCCCTGCTTTGTGTTTTATTGATATTATCCATGGAGTTTATCATTTTGAATGTATTTAAGCAAGGGATATTTCCTTTTGTGCTGGGAAACACTAATTACTTCCATTGGAGACACAAACTCAACGCATTCGTGTTTTCTAGGC
Source organism: Lepus europaeus (assembly GCF_033115175.1). Classification (NCBI taxonomy): domain Eukaryota; kingdom Metazoa; phylum Chordata; class Mammalia; order Lagomorpha; family Leporidae; genus Lepus; species Lepus europaeus. Next base: position 652,185 of record NW_026909213.1, on the reverse strand, counting down.
AGAAAGCTAGAGCAATTGCTGCAAACTAACATGATATTTATATTTGTAAACATGGCTTTTTATCCACTTGCCTAAGAAAATACTTTGCTTTTCTCTAAATCTAGTTTTACGGTGCTTATCTGAGTCCATTTCATACCAGTTCCACAACATCTTGTATGGATATGACTGGATGAAACGAGTAATATCCTCTTGTGTTATGGCTACTCGATCCCAGATGGTGCTACAGGCTCTGCTTTGTGTTTTCTTGATATTATCAATGGCCTTCATGGTTTTGAATGCATTTAAGCAGGGGATATTTTCTTTTGTGCTGGCAAACACTAATTATTGAACATGGAGACACAGACTCAACACATTTGTGTTCTCTTGGCAGAAAGCGAGAGCAATTGCTGCAAACAAACATGATATTTATGTTTGTGAACATCGCTTTTTATCCACTTGACCAGGAAAATGAGTTTGTTATCCCCCAAAACCAGTTTCACAGTGATTATCTGAGTCCATTCCATACTAGTTCCACAACACTTTGTCCGGATATGACTGGATGAAACCAGAAATCTCCTCTTGTGTTGTGACTAACTCAATCCCAGATCATGCTACAAATCCTCTTTTGGGTTTTCTTGATATTATACATGGACTATATGGTTTTGAATGAATTTAAGCAGGGAATATTTTCTTTTGTGCTGGGAAACACTAATTACTTACACATGGAGACACAAACTCAACACAATGGTATTTTCTAGGCAGATATCTAGAGCAATTGCTTCAAACAAACATGATATTTATATTTGTAAACATGACTTTTTATCCACTTGCCCAAGAATACAAGTTTGGTTTTCTACAAAACACGATTGAGGGTTATTTTCTGAGTTCATTGCATAACAGTTCCACAAAACATTGTCCTGTTATGACTGGATGAAACCAGGAATATCCTCTTGTGTTATGGCTAACTCAATCCCAGATGGAGCTACAGGCTCTGCTTTGTGTTTTCTTCATATTATGAATGGATTTTACAGTTTTCAATGAATTTTAGCAGGGGATATTTCCTTTTGTGCTGGGAAACACTAATTACTTACACATGGAGACACAAACTGAACACAATCGTGTTTTCTAGGCAGAAAGCTGGTTCAATTGCTGCAAACAAACATGATATTTATATATGTAAACATGACTTATTATCCACTTGACGAAGAATATGAGTTTGCTTTCCTCCAAAACAAGTTTGACGGTGATTTTCTGAGTCCATTCAATACTAGTTCCACAACAGTTTGTCTGGATATGACTGAATGAAACCAGAAATATCCTCTTGTGTTGTGACTAACTCAATCCCAGATCGTGCTACAAGCCCTCTTTTGTGTTTTCTTGATATTATCCATGGACTTGATATTATTTCTTGATATTATCCATGCTTTTGAATGAATTTAAGCAGAAAGTATTTTCTTTTGTGCTGGGAAAAACAAATTAGTTCCACATGGAGACACAAACTCAACAGATTCCTGTTTTCTAGGCAGAAAGCTAGATCAATTTTTGCAAAAAACATTATATTATATTTGTAAAAATGACATTTTATAAACTTGACCAAGAAAATGAGTTTGCTTTACTCCAAAACCAGTTTGACGGTGATTATCTGAGTGCATTGCATACTAGCTCCACAACACTTTGTCCGGATATGACTGGATGAAACCAGAAATATCCTATTGTGTTGTGACTAACTCAATCCCAGATCGTGCTACATGCCCTCTTTTGTGTTTTCTGGAAATTAGCCATGGACTTTATGGTTTTTAGTGAATTTAAGCAGGGAATATTTTCTTTTGTGCTGTGAAAAACTAATATGTTCCACATGGAGACACAAACTCAACACATTCGCGTTTTCTAGGCAGAAAGCTAGAGCAATTGCTGCAAGCAATCTTGATATTTGTGTTTGTATAGAGGACATTTATGCGCTTGCCTAAGAAAATACTTTGCTTTTCTCTAGATCCAGTTTGACTGTGATTTTCTGAGTCCATTTCCTACCAGTTCCACAACAGCTTGTCTGGATATGACTGGATGAAACCAGAAATATCCTCTTGTGATAGGGCTAACTCAATCCCACTTGGTGCTATAGACTCTGCTTTGTGTTTTTTAGATATCATCAATGGACTTTATGGTTTTGAATGAATTTAAGCAGGGACTATTTTATTTTGTGCTGGGAAAAACTAGTTACTTCCACATGGAGACACAAACTCAACACATTCCTGTTTTCTATGTAGAAAACTAGAGCAATTGCTGCAAACAAACATGATATTTATATTTGTAAACAGGCTTCTTATCCAAGTGACCAAGAAAATGAGTTTGTTTTCCGCAAAATCCACTGTGACCGTGATTATCTGAGTCCATTGCATACCAGTTCCACAACACTTTGTCCAGATATGACTGGATGAAACCAGAAATATCCTCTTGTGTTATGGCTAACTCAATCCCAGATCATGCTACAGGCTCTGCTTTGTGTTTTCTTGATATTATCCATGGACTTTATGCTTTTGAATGAATTTAAGCAGGCGATATTTTCTTTTCTGCTGGGAAAAACTAATTACTTCCACGTGGAGACACAAACGCAACACATTCCTGTTTTATAGGCAGAAAGCTAGAGCAATTGCTACAAACAAACATGATATTTATATTTGTCAACATGGCTTTTATCCACTTCACCAAGGAAATCAGTGTGTTTTCCCCCAAACCAGTTTGACCGTGATTATCTGAGTCCCTTGAAAACCACTTCCACAACACTTTGTCAGGATATGACTGGATGAAACCAGAAATATCCTCTTGTGTTATGGCTAACTCAATCCCAGACCTTGCTGCAGGCCCTGCTTTGTGTTTTATTGATATTATCCATGGAGTTTATCATTTTGAATGTATTTAAGCAAGGGATATTTCCTTTTGTGCTGGGAAACACTAATTACTTCCATTGGAGACACAAACTCAACGCATTCGTGTTTTCTAGGCAGAAAGCTAGAGCAATTGCTGCAAACTAACATGATATTTATATTTGTAAACATGGCTTTTTATCCACTTGCCTAAGAAAATACTTTGCTTTTCTCTAAATCTAGTTTTACGGTGCTTATCTGAGTCCATTTCATACCAGTTCCACAACATCTTGTATGGATATGACTGGATGAAACGAGTAATATCCTCTTGTGTTATGGCTACTCGATCCCAGATGGTGCTACAGGCTCTGCTTTGTGTTTTCTTGATATTATCAATGGCCTTCATGGTTTTGAATGCATTTAAGCAGGGGATATTTTCTTTTGTGCTGGCAAACACTAATTATTGAACATGGAGACACAGACTCAACACATTTGTGTTCTCTTGGCAGAAAGCGAGAGCAATTGCTGCAAACAAACATGATATTTATGTTTGTGAACATCGCTTTTTATCCACTTGACCAGGAAAATGAGTTTGTTATCCCCCAAAACCAGTTTCACAGTGATTATCTGAGTCCATTCCATACTAGTTCCACAACACTTTGTCCGGATATGACTGGATGAAACCAGAAATCTCCTCTTGTGTTGTGACTAACTCAATCCCAGATCATGCTACAAATCCTCTTTTGGGTTTTCTTGATATTATACATGGGCTATATGGTTTTGAATGAATTTAAGCAGGGAATATTTTCTTTTGTGCTGGGAAACACTAATTACTTACACATGGAGACACAAACTCAACACAATGGTATTTTCTAGGCAGATATCTAGAGCAATTGCTTCAAACAAACATGATATTTATATTTGTAAACATGACTTTTTATCCACTTGCCCAAGAATACGAGTTTGGTTTTCTACAAAACACGATTGAGGGTTATTTTCTGAGTTCATTGCATAACAGTTCCACAAAACATTGTCCTGTTATGACTGGATGAAACCAGGAATATCCTCTTGTGTTATGGCTAACTCAATCCCAGATGGAGCTACAGGCTCTGCTTTGTGTTTTCTTCATATTATGAATGGATTTTACAGTTTTCAATGAATTTTAGCAGGGGATATTTCCTTTTGTGCTGGGAAACACTAATTACTTACACATGGAGACACAAACTGAACACAATCGTGTTTTCTAGGCAGAAAGCTGGTTCAATTGCTGCAAACAAACATGATATTTATATATGTAAACATGACTTATTATCCACTTGACGAAGAATATGAGTTTGCTTTCCTCCAAAACAAGTTTGACGGTGATTTTCTGAGTCCATTCAATACTAGTTCCACAACAGTTTGTCTGGATATGACTGAATGAAACCAGAAATATCCTCTTGTGTTGTGACTAACTCAATCCCAGATCGTGCTACAAGCCCTCTTTTGTGTTTTCTTGATATTATCCATGGACTTGATATTATTTCTTGATATTATCCATGCTTTTGAATGAATTTAAGCAGAAAGTATTTTCTTTTGTGCTGGGAAAAACAAATTAGTTCCACATGGAGACACAAACTCAACAGATTCCTGTTTTCTAGGCAGAAAGCTAGATCAATTTTTGCAAAAAAACATTATATTATATTTGTAAAAATGACATTTTATAAACTTGACCAAGAAAATGAGTTTGCTTTACTCCAAAACCAGTTTGACGGTGATTATCTGAGTGCATTGCATACTAGCTCCACAACAGTTTGTCTGGATATGACTGGATGAAACCAGAAATATCCTATTGTGTTGTGACTAACTCAAGACCAGATCGTGCTACATGCCCTCTTTTGTGTTTTCTGGAAATTAGCCATGAACTTTATGGTTTTTAGTGAATTTAAGCAGGGAATATTTTCTTTTGTGCTGTGAAAAACTAATATGTTCCACATGGAGACACAAACTCAACACATTCGCGTTTTCTAGGCAGAAAGCTAGAGCAATTGCTGCAAGCAATCTTGATATTTGTGTTTGTATAGAGGACATTTATGCGCTTGCCTAAGAAAATACTTTGCTTTTCTCTAGATCCAGTTTGACTGTGATTTTCTGAGTCCATTTCCTACCAGTTCCACAACAGCTTGTCTGGATATGACTGGATGAAACCAGAAATATCCTCTTGTGATAGGGCTAACTCAATCCCACTTGGTGCTATAGACTCTGCTTTGTGTTTTTTAGATATCATCAATGGACTTTATGGTTTTGAATGAATTTAAGCAGGGACTATTTTATTTTGTGCTGGGAAAAACTAGTTACTTCCACATGGAGACACAAACTCAACACATTCCTGTTTTCTATGTAGAAAACTAGAGCAATTGCTGCAAACAAACATGATATTTATATTTGTAAACAGGCTTCTTATCCAAGTGACCAAGAAAATGAGTTTGTTTTCCGCAAAATCCACTGTGACCGTGATTATCTGAGTCCATTGCATACCAGTTCCACAACACTTTGTCCAGATATGACTGGATGAAGCCAGAAATATCCTCTTGTGTTATGGCTAACTCAATCCCAGATCATGCTACAGGCTCTGCTTTGTGTTTTCTTGATATTATCCATGGACTTTATGCTTTTGAATGAATTTAAGCAGGCGATATTTTCTTTTCTGCTGGGAAAAACTAATTACTTCCACGTGGAGACACAAACGCAACACATTCCTGTTTTATAGGCAGAAAGCTAGAGCAATTGCTACAAACAAACATGATATTTATATTTGTCAACATGGCTTTTATCCACTTCACCAAGGAAATCAGTGTGTTTTCCCCCAAACCAGTTTGACCGTGATTATCTGAGTCCCTTGAAAACCACTTCCACAACACTTTGTCAGGATATGACTGGATGAAACCAGAAATATCCTCTTGTGTTATGGCTAACTCAATCCCAGACCTTGCTGCAGGCCCTGCTTTGTGTTTTATTGATATTATCCATGGAGTTTATCATTTTGAATGTATTTAAGCAAGGGATATTTCCTTTTGTGCTGGGAAACACTAATTACTTCCATTGGAGACACAAACTCAACGCATTCGTGTTTTCTAGGCAGAAAGCTAGAGCAATTGCTGCAAACTAACATGATATTTATATTTGTAAACATGGCTTTTTATCCACTTGCCTAAGAAAATACTTTGCTTTTCTCTAAATCTAGTTTTACGGTGCTTATCTGAGTCCATTTCATACCAGTTCCACAACATCTTGTATGGATATGACTGGATGAAACGAGTAATATCCTCTTGTGTTATGGCTACTCGATCCCAGATGGTGCTACAGGCTCTGCTTTGTGTTTTCTTGATATTATCAATGGCCTTCATGGTTTTGAATGCATTTTAGCAGGGGATATTTTCTTTTGTGCTGGCAAACACTAATTATTGAACATGGAGACACAGACTCAACACATTTGTGTTCTCTTGGCAGAAAGCGAGAGCAATTGCTGCAAACAAACATGATATTTATGTTTGTGAACATCGCTTTTTATCCACTTGACCAGGAAAATGAGTTTGTTATCCCCCAAAACCAGTTTCACAGTGATTATCTGAGTCCATTCCATACTAGTTCCACAACACTTTGTCCGGATATGACTGGATGAAACCAGAAATCTCCTCTTGTGTTGTGACTAACTCAATCCCAGATCATGCTACAAATCCTCTTTTGGGTTTTCTTGATATTATACATGGACTATATGGTTTTGAATGAATTTAAGCAGGGAATATTTTCTTTTGTGCTGGGAAACACTAATTACTTACACATGGAGACACAAACTCAACACAATGGTATTTTCTAGGCAGATATCTAGAGCAATTGCTTCAAACAAACATGATATTTATATTTGTAAACATGACTTTTTATCCACTTGCCCAAGAATACGAGTTTGGTTTTCTACAAAACACGATTGAGGGTTATTTTCTGAGTTCATTGCATAACAGTTCCACAAAACATTGTCCTGTTATGACTGGATGAAACCAGGAATATCCTCTTGTGTTATGGCTAACTCAATCCCAGATGGAGCTACAGGCTCTGCTTTGTGTTTTCTTCATATTATGAATGGATTTTACAGTTTTCAATGAATTTTAGCAGGGGATATTTCCTTTTGTGCTGGGGAACACTAATTACTTACACATGGAGACACAAACTGAACACAATCGTGTTTTCTAGGCAGAAAGCTGGTTCAATTGCTGCAAACAAACATGATATTTATATATGTAAACATGACTTATTATCCACTTGACGAAGAATATGAGTTTGCTTTCCTCCAAAACAAGTTTGACGGTGATTTTCTGAGTCCATTCAATACTAGTTCCACAACAGTTTGTCTGGATATGACTGAATGAAACCAGAAATATCCTCTTGTATTGTGACTAACTCAATCCCAGATCGTGCTACAAGCCCTCTTTTGTGTTTTCTTGATATTATCCATGGACTGTATGCTTTTGAATGAATTTAAGCAGAAAGTATTTTCTTTTGTGCTGGGAAAAACAAATTAGTTCCACATGGAGACACAAACTCAACAGATTCCTGTTTTCTAGGCAGAAAGCTAGATCAATTTTTGCAAAAAACCATTATATTATATTTGTAAAAATGACATTTTATAAACTTGACCAAGAAAATGAGTTTGCTTTACTCCAAAACCAGTTTGACGGTGATTATCTGAGTGCATTGCATACTAGCTCCACAACACTTTGTCCGGATATGACTGGATGAAACCAGAAATATCCTATTGTGTTGTGACTAACTCAATCCCAGATCGTGCTACATGCCCTCTTTTGTGTTTTCTGGAAATTAGCCATGGACTTTATGGTTTTTAGTGAATTTAAGCAGGGAATATTTTCTTTTGTGCTGTGAAAAACTAATATGTTCCACATGGAGACACAAACTCAACACATTCGCGTTTTCTAGGCAGAAAGCTAGAGCAATTGCTGCAAGCAATCTTGATATTTGTGTTTGTATAGAGGACATTTATGCGCTTGCCTAAGAAAATACTTTGCTTTTCTCTAGATCCAGTTTGACTGTGATTTTCTGAGTCCATTTCCTACCAGTTCCACAACAGCTTGTCTGGATATGACTGGATGAAACCAGAAATATCCTCTTGTGATAGGGCTAACTCAATCCCACTTGGTGCTATAGACTCTGCTTTGTGTTTTTTAGATATCATCAATGGACTTTATGGTTTTGAATGAATTTAAGCAGGGACTATTTTATTTTGTGCTGGGAAAAACTAGTTACTTCCACATGGAGACACAAACTCAACACATTCCTGTTTTCTATGTAGAAAACTAGAGCAATTGCTGCAAACAAACATGATATTTATATTTGTAAACAGGCTTCTTATCCAAGTGACCAAGAAAATGAGTTTGTTTTCCGCAAAATCCACTGTGACCGTGATTATCTGAGTCCATTGCATACCAGTTCCACAACACTTTGTCCAGATATGACTGGATGAAACCAGAAATATCCTCTTGTGTTATGGCTAACTCAATCCCAGATCATGCTACAGGCTCTGCTTTGTGTTTTCTTGATATTATCCATGGACTTTATGCTTTTGAATGAATTTAAGCAGGCGATATTTTCTTTTCTGCTGGGAAAAACTAATTACTTCCACGTGGAGACACAAACGCAACACATTCCTGTTTTATAGGCAGAAAGCTAGAGCAATTGCTACAAACAAACATGATATTTATATTTGTCAACATGGCTTTTATCCACTTCACCAAGGAAATCAGTGTGTTTTCCCCCAAACCAGTTTGACCGTGATTATCTGAGTCCCTTGAAAACCACTTCCACAACACTTTGTCAGGATATGACTGGATGAAACCAGAAATATCCTCTTGTGTTATGGCTAACTCAATCCCAGACCTTGCTGCAGGCCCTGCTTTGTGTTTTATTGATATTATCCATGGAGTTTATCATTTTGAATGTATTTAAGCAAGGGATATTTCCTTTTGTGCTGGGAAACACTAATTACTTCCATTGGAGACACAAACTCAACGCATTCGTGTTTTCTAGGCAGAAAGCTAGAGCAATTGCTGCAAACTAACATGATATTTATATTTGTAAACATGGCTTTTTATCCACTTGCCTAAGAAAATACTTTGCTTTTCTCTAAATCTAGTTTTACGGTGCTTATCTGAGTCCATTTCATACCAGTTCCACAACATCTTGTATGGATATGACTGGATGAAACGAGTAATATCCACTTGTGTTATGGCTACTCGATCCCAGATGGTGCTACAGGCTCTGCTTTGTGTTTTCTTGATATTATCAATGGCCTTCATGGTTTTGAATGCATTTAAGCAGGGGATATTTTCTTTTGTGCTGGCAAACACTAATTATTGAACACGGAGACACAGACTCAACACATTTGTGTTCTCTTGGCAGAAAGCGAGAGCAATTGCTGCAAACAAACATGATATTTATGTTTGTGAACATCGCTTTTTATCCACTTGACCAGGAAAATGAGTTTGTTATCCCCCAAAACCAGTTTCACAGTGATTATCTGAGTCCATTCCATACTAGTTCCACAACACTTTGTCCGGATATGACTGGATGAAACCAGAAATCTCCTCTTGTGTTGTGACTAACTCAATCCCAGATCATGCTACAAATCCTCTTTTGGGTTTTCTTGATATTATACATGGGCTATATGGTTTTGAATGAATTTAAGCAGGGAATATTTTCTTTTGTGCTGGGAAACACTAATTACTTACACATGGAGACACAAACTCAACACAATGGTATTTTCTAGGCAGATATCTAGAGCAATTGCTTCAAACAAACATGATATTTATATTTGTAAACATGACTTTTTATCCACTTTCCCAAGAATACGAGTTTGGTTTTCTACAAAACACGATTGAGGGTTATTTTCTGAGTTCATTGCATAACAGTTCCACAAAACATTGTCCTGTTATGACTGGATGAAACCAGGAATATCCTCTTGTGTTATGGCTAACTCAATCCCAGATGGAGCTACAGGCTCTGCTTTGTGTTTTCTTCATATTATGAATGGATTTTACAGTTTTCAATGAATTTTAGCAGGGGATATTTCCTTTTGTGCTGGGGAACACTAATTACTTACACATGGAGACACAAACTGAACACAATCGTGTTTTCTAGGCAGAAAGCTGGTTCAATTGCTGCAAACAAACATGATATTTATATATGTAAACATGACTTATTATCCACTTGACGAAGAATATGAGTTTGCTTTCCTCCAAAACAAGTTTGACGGTGATTTTCTGAGTCCATTCAATACTAGTTCCACAACAGTTTGTCTGGATATGACTGAATGAAACCAGAAATATCCTCTTGTGTTGTGACTAACTCAATCCCAGATCGTGCTACAAGCCCTCTTTTGTGTTTTCTTGATATTATCCATGGACTGTATGCTTTTGAATGAATTTAAGCAGAAAGTATTTTCTTTTGTGCTGGGAAAAACAAATTAGTTCCACATGGAGACACAAACTCAACAGATTCCTGTTTTCTAGGCAGAAAGCTAGATCAATTTTTGCAAAAAAACATTATATTATATTTGTAAAAATGACATTTTATAAACTTGACCAAGAAAATGAGTTTGCTTTACTCCAAAACCAGTTTGACGGTGATTATCTGAGTGCATTGCATACTAGCTCCACAACACTTTGTCCGGATATGACTGGATGAAACCAGAAATATCCTATTGTGTTGTGACTAACTCAATCCCAGATCGTGCTACATGCCCTCTTTTGTGTTTTCTGGAAATTAGCCATGGACTTTATGGTTTTTAGTGAATTTAAGCAGGGAATATTTTCTTTTGTGCTGTGAAAAACTAATATGTTCCACATGGAGACACAAACTCAACACATTCGCGTTTTCTAGGCAGAAAGCTAGAGCAATTGCTGCAAGCAATCTTGATATTTGTGTTTGTATAGAGGACATTTATGCGCTTGCCTAAGAAAATACTTTGCTTTTCTCTAGATCCAGTTTGACTGTGATTTTCTGAGTCCATTTCCTACCAGTTCCACAACAGCTTGTCTGGATATGACTGGATGAAACCAGAAATATCCTCTTGTGATAGGGCTAACTCAATCCCACTTGGTGCTATAGACTCTGCTTTGTGTTTTTTAGATATCATCAATGGACTTTATGGTTTTGAATGAATTTAAGCAGGGACTATTTTATTTTGTGCTGGGAAAAACTAGTTACTTCCACATGGAGACACAAACTCAACACATTCCTGTTTTCTATGTAGAAAACTAGAGCAATTGCTGCAAACAAACATGATATTTATATTTGTAAACAGGCTCCTTATCCAAGTGACCAAGAAAATGAGTTTGTTTTCCGCAAAATCCACTGTGACCGTGATTATCTGAGTCCATTGCATACCAGTTCCACAACACTTTGTCCAGATATGACTGGATGAAACCAGAAATATCCTCTTGTGTTATGGCTAACTCAATCCCAGATCATGCTACAGGCTCTGCTTTGTGTTTTCTTGATATTATCCATGGACTTTATGCTTTTGAATGAATTTAAGCAGGCGATATTTTCTTTTCTGCTGGGAAAAACTAATTACTTCCACGTGGAGACACAAACGCAACACATTCCTGTTTTATAGGCAGAAAGCTAGAGCAATTGCTACAAACAAACATGATATTTATATTTGTCAACATGGCTTTTATCCACTTCACCAAGGAAATCAGTGTGTTTTCCCCCAAACCAGTTTGACCGTGATTATCTGAGTCCCTTGAAAACCACTTCCACAACACTTTGTCAGGATATGACTGGATGAAACCAGAAATATCCTCTTGTGTTATGGCTAACTCAATCCCAGACCTTGCTGCAGGCCCTGCTTTGTGTTTTATTGATATTATCCATGGAGTTTATCATTTTGAATGTATTTAAGCAAGGGATATTTCCTTTTGTGCTGGGAAACACTAATTACTTCCATTGGAGACACAAACTCAACGCATTCGAGTTTTCTAGGCAGAAAGCTAGAGCAATTGCTGCAAACTAACATGATATTTATATTTGTAAACATGGCTTTTTATCCACTTGCCTAAGAAAATACTTTGCTTTTCTCTAAATCTAGTTTTACGGTGCTTATCTGAGTCCATTTCATACCAGTTCCACAACATCTTGTATGGATATGACTGGATGAAACGAGTAATATCCACTTGTGTTATGGCTACTCGATCCCAGATGGTGCTACAGGCTCTGCTTTGTGCTTTCTTGATATTATCAATGGCCTTCATGGTTTTGAATGCATTTAAGCAGGGAATATTTTCTTTTGTGCTGGCAAACACTAATTATTGAACATGGAGACACAGACTCAACACATTTGTGTTCTCTTGGCAGAAAGCGAGAGCAATTGCTGCAAACAAACATGATATTTATGTTTGTGAACATCGCTTTTTATCCACTTGACCAGGAAAATGAGTTTGTTATCCCCCAAAACCAGTTTCACAGTGATTATCTGAGTCCATTCCATACTAGTTCCGCAACACTTTGTCCGGATATGACTGGCTGAAAGCAGAAATCTCCTCTTGTGTTGTGACTAACTCAATCCCAGATCATGCTACAAATCCTCTTTTGGGTTTTCTTGATATTATACATGGACTATATGGTTTTGAATGAATTTAAGCAGGGAATATTTTCTTTTGTGCTGGGAAACACTAATTACTTACACATGGAGACACAAACTCAACACAATGGTATTTTCTAGGCAGATATCTAGAGCAATTGCTTCAAACAAACATGATATTTATATTTGTAAACATGACTTTTTATCCACTTGCCCAAGAATACGAGTTTGGTTTTCTACAAAACACGATTGAGGGTTATTTTCTGAGTTCATTGCATAACAGTTCCACAAAACATTGTCCTGTTATGACTGGATGAAACCAGGAATATCCTCTTGTGTTATGGCTAACTCAATCCCAGATGGAGCTACAGGCTCTGCTTTGTGTTTTCTTCATATTATGAATGGATTTTACAGTTTTCAATGAATTTTAGCAGGGGATATTTCCTTTTGTGCTGGGGAACACTAATTACTTACACATGGAGACACAAACTGAACACAATCGTGTTTTCTAGGCAGAAAGCTGGTTCAATTGCTGCAAACAAACATGATATTTATATATGTAAACATGACTTATTATCCACTTGACGAAGAATATGAGTTTGCTTTCCTCCAAAACAAGTTTGATGGTGATTTTCTGAGTCCATTCAATACTAGTTCCACAACAGTTTGTCTGGATATGACTGAATGAAACCAGAAATATCCTCTTGTGTTGTGACTAACTCAATCCCAGATCGTGCTACAAGCCCTCTTTTGTGTTTTCTTGATATTATCCATGGACTGTATGCTTTTGAATGAATTTAAGCAGAAAGTATTTTCTTTTGTGCTGGGAAAAACAAATTAGTTCCACATGGAGACACAAACTCAACAGATTCCTGTTTTCTAGGCAGAAAGCTAGATCAATTTTTGCAAAAAAACATTATATTATATTTGTAAAAATGACATTTTATAAACTTGACCAAGAAAATGAGTTTGCTTTACTCCAAAACCAGTTTGACGGTGATTATCTGAGTGCATTGCATACTAGCTCCACAACACTTTGTCCGGATATGACTGGATGAAACCAGAAATATCCTATTGTGTTGTGACTAACTCAAGACCAGATCGTGCTTCATGCCCTCTTTTGTGTTTTCTGGAAATTAGCCATGGACTTTATGGTTTTTAGTGAATTTAAGCAGGGAATATTTTCTTTTGTGCTGTGAAAAACTAATATGTTCCACATGGAGACACAAACTCAACACATTCGCGTTTTCTAGGCAGAAAGCTAGAGCAATTGCTGCAAGCAATCTTGATATTTGTGTTTGTATAGAGGACATTTATGCGCTTGCCTAAGAAAATACTTTGCTTTTCTCTAGATCCAGTTTGACTGTGATTTTCTGAGTCCATTTCCTACCAGTTCCACAACAGCTTGTCTGGATATGACTGGATGAAACCAGAAATATCCTCTTGTGATATGGCTAACTCAATCCCACTTGGTGCTATAGACTCTGCTTTGTGTTTTTTAGATATCATCAATGGACTTTATGGTTTTGAATGAATTTAAGCAGGGACTATTTTATTTTGTGCTGGGAAAAACTAGTTACTTCCACATGGAGACACAAACTCAACACATTCCTGTTTTCTATGTAGAAAACTAGAGCAATTGCTGCAAACAAACATGATATTTATATTTGTAAACAGGCTTCTTATCCAAGTGACCAAGAAAATGAGTTTGTTTTCCGCAAAATCCACTGTGACCGTGATTATCTGAGTCCATTGCATACCAGTTCCACAACACTTTGTCCAGATATGACTGGATGAAACCAGAAATATCCTCTTGTGTTATGGCTAACTCAATCCCAGATCATGCTACAGGCTCTGCTTTGTGTTTTCTTGATATTATCCATGGACTTTATGCTTTTGAATGAATTTAAGCAGGCGATATTTTCTTTTCTGCTGGGAAAAACTAATTACTTCCACGTGGAGACACAAACGCAACACATTCCTGTTTTATAGGCAGAAAGCTAGAGCAATTGCTACAAACAAACATGATATTTATATTTGTCAACATGGCTTTTATCCACTTCACCAAGGAAATCAGTGTGTTTTCCCCCAAACCAGTTTGACCGTGATTATCTGAGTCCCTTGAAAACCACTTCCACAACACTTTGTCAGGATATGACTGGATGAAACCAGAAATATCCTCTTGTGTTATGGCTAACTCAATCCCAGACCTTGCTGCAGGCCCTGCTTTGTGTTTTATTGATATTATCCATGGAGTTTATCATTTTGAATGTATTTAAGCAAGGGATATTTCCTTTTGTGCTGGGAAACACTAATTACTTCCATTGGAGACACAAACTCAACGCATTCGAGTTTTCTAGGCAGAAAGCTAGAGCAATTGCTGCAAACTAACATGATATTTATATTTGTAAACATGGCTTTTTATCCACTTGCCTAAGAAAATACTTTGCTTTTCTCTAAATCTAGTTTTACGGTGCTTATCTGAGTCCATTTCATACCAGTTCCACAACATCTTGTATGGATATGACTGGATGAAACGAGTAATATCCTCTTGTGTTATGGCTACTCGATCCCAGATGGTGCTACAGGCTCTGCTTTGTGTTTTCTTGATATTATCAATGGCCTTCATGGTTTTGAATGCATTTAAGCAGGGAATATTTTCTTTTGTGCTGGCAAACACTAATTATTGAACATGGAGACACAGACTCAACACATTTGTGTTCTCTTGGCAGAAAGCGAGAGCAATTGCTGCAAACAAACATGATATTTATGTTTGTGAACATCGCTTTTTATCCACTTGACCAGGAAAATGAGTTTGTTATCCCCCAAAACCAGTTTCACAGTGATTATCTGAGTCCATTCCATACTAGTTCCACAACACTTTGTCCGGATATGACTGGCTGAAAGCAGAAATCTCCTCTTGTGTTGTGACTAACTCAATCCCAGATCATGCTACAAATCCTCTTTTGGGTTTTCTTGATATTATACATGGGCTATATGGTTTTGAATGAATTTAAGCAGGGAATATTTTCTTTTGTGCTGGGAAACACTAATTACTTACACATGGAGACACAAACTCAACACAATGGTATTTTCTAGGCAGATATCTAGAGCAATTGCTTCAAACAAACATGATATTTATATTTGTAAACATGACTTTTTATCCACTTTCCCAAGAATACGAGTTTGGTTTTCTACAAAACACGATTGAGGGTTATTTTCTGAGTTCATTGCATAACAGTTCCACAAAACATTGTCCTGTTATGACTGGATGAAACCAGGAATATCCTCTTGTGTTATGGCTAACTCAATCCCAGATGGAGCTACAGGCTCTGCTTTGTGTTTTCTTCATATTATGAATGGATTTTACAGTTTTCAATGAATTTTAGCAGGGGATATTTCCTTTTGTGCTGGGAAACACTAATTACTTACACATGGAGACACAAACTGAACACAATCGTGTTTTCTAGGCAGAAAGCTGGTTCAATTGCTGCAAACAAACATGATATTTATATATGTAAACATGACTTATTATCCACTTGACGAAGAATATGAGTTTGCTTTCCTCCAAAACAAGTTTGACGGTGATTTTCTGAGTCCATTCAATACTAGTTCCACAACAGTTTGTCTGGATATGACTGAATGAAACCAGAAATATCCTCTTGTATTGTGACTAACTCAATCCCAGATCGTGCTACAAGCCCTCTTTTGTGTTTTCTTGATATTATCCATGGACTGTATGCTTTTGAATGAATTTAAGCAGAAAGTATTTTCTTTTGTGCTGGGAAAAACAAATTAGTTCCACATGGAGACACAAACTCAACAGATTCCTGTTTTCTAGGCAGAAAGCTAGATCAATTTTTGCAAAAAACCATTATATTATATTTGTAAAAATGACATTTTATAAACTTGACCAAGAAAATGAGTTTGCTTTACTCCAAAACCAGTTTGACGGTGATTATCTGAGTGCATTGCATACTAGCTCCACAACACTTTGTCCGGATATGACTGGATGAAACCAGAAATATCCTATTGTGTTGTGACTAACTCAATCCCAGATCGTGCTACATGCCCTCTTTTGTGTTTTCTGGAAATTAGCCATGGACTTTATGGTTTTTAGTGAATTTAAGCAGGGAATATTTTCTTTTGTGCTGTGAAAAACTAATATGTTCCACATGGAGACACAAACTCAACACATTCGCGTTTTCTAGGCAGAAAGCTAGAGCAATTGCTGCAAGCAATCTTGATATTTGTGTTTGTATAGAGGACATTTATGCGCTTGCCTAAGAAAATACTTTGCTTTTCTCTAGATCCAGTTTGACTGTGATTTTCTGAGTCCATTTCCTACCAGTTCCACAACAGCTTGTCTGGATATGACTGGATGAAACCAGAAATATCCTCTTGTGATAGGGCTAACTCAATCCCACTTGGTGCTATAGACTCTGCTTTGTGTTTTTTAGATATCATCAATGGACTTTATGGTTTTGAATGAATTTAAGCAGGGACTATTTTATTTTGTGCTGGGAAAAACTAGTTACTTCCACATGGAGACACAAACTCAACACATTCCTGTTTTCTATGTAGAAAACTAGAGCAATTGCTGCAAACAAACATGATATTTATATTTGTAAACAGGCTTCTTATCCAAGTGACCAAGAAAATGAGTTTGTTTTCCGCAAAATCCACTGTGACCGTGATTATCTGAGTCCATTGCATACCAGTTCCACAACACTTTGTCCAGATATGACTGGATGAAACCAGAAATATCCTCTTGTGTTATGGCTAACTCAATCCCAGATCATGCTACAGGCTCTGCTTTGTGTTTTCTTGATATTATCCATGGACTTTATGCTTTTGAATGAATTTAAGCAGGCGATATTTTCTTTTCTGCTGGGAAAAACTAATTACTTCCACGTGGAGACACAAACGCAACACATTCCTGTTTTATAGGCAGAAAGCTAGAGCAATTGCTACAAACAAACATGATATTTATATTTGTCAACATGGCTTTTATCCACTTCACCAAGGAAATCAGTGTGTTTTCCCCCAAACCAGTTTGACCGTGATTATCTGAGTCCCTTGAAAACCACTTCCACAACACTTTGTCAGGATATGACTGGATGAAACCAGAAATATCCTCTTGTGTTATGGCTAACTCAATCCCAGACCTTGCTGCAGGCCCTGCTTTGTGTTTTATTGATATTATCCATGGAGTTTATCATTTTGAATGTATTTAAGCAAGGGATATTTCCTTTTGTGCTGGGAAACACTAATTACTTCCATTGGAGACACAAACTCAACGCATTCGTGTTTTCTAGGCAGAAAGCTAGAGCAATTGCTGCAAACTAACATGATATTTATATTTGTAAACATGGCTTTTTATCCACTTGCCTAAGAAAATACTTTGCTTTTCTCTAAATCTAGTTTTACGGTGCTTATCTGAGTCCATTTCATACCAGTTCCACAACATCTTGTATGGATATGACTGGATGAAACGAGTAATATCCTCTTGTGTTATGGCTACTCGATCCCAGATGGTGCTACAGGCTCTGCTTTGTGTTTTCTTGATATTATCAATGGCCTTCATGGTTTTGAATGCATTTAAGCAGGGGATATTTTCTTTTGTGCTGGCAAACACTAATTATTGAACATGGAGACACAGACTCAACACATTTGTGTTCTCTTGGCAGAAAGCGAGAGCAATTGCTGCAAACAAACATGATATTTATGTTTGTGAACATCGCTTTTTATCCACTTGACCAGGAAAATGAGTTTGTTATCCCCCAAAACCAGTTTCACAGTGATTATCTGAGTCCATTCCATACTAGTTCCACAACACTTTGTCCGGATATGACTGGATGAAAGCAGAAATCTCCTCTTGTGTTGTGACTAACTCAATCCCAGATCATGCTACAAATCCTCTTTTGGGTTTTCTTGATATTATACATGGACTATATGGTTTTGAATGAATTTAAGCAGGGAATATTTTCTTTTGTGCTGGGAAACACTAATTACTTACACATGGAGACACAAACTCAACACAATGGTATTTTCTAGGCAGATATCTAGAGCAATTGCTTCAAACAAACATGATATTTATATTTGTAAACATGACTTTTTATCCACTTGCCCAAGAATACGAGTTTGGTTTTCTACAAAACACGATTGAGGGTTATTTTCTGAGTTCATTGCATAACAGTTCCACAAAACATTGTCCTGTTATGACTGGATGAAACCAGGAATATCCTCTTGTGTTATGGCTAACTCAATCCCAGATGGAGCTACAGGCTCTGCTTTGTGTTTTCTTCATATTATGAATGGATTTTACAGTTTTCAATGAATTTTAGCAGGGGATATTTCCTTTTGTGCTGGGGAACACTAATTACTTACACATGGAGACACAAACTGAACACAATCGTGTTTTCTAGGCAGAAAGCTGGTTCAATTGCTGCAAACAAACATGATATTTATATATGTAAACATGACTTATTATCCACTTGACGAAGAATATGAGTTTGCTTTCCTCCAAAACAAGTTTGACGGTGATTTTCTGAGTCCATTCAATACTAGTTCCACAACAGTTTGTCTGGATATGACTGAATGAAACCAGAAATATCCTCTTGTGTTGTGACTAACTCAATCCCAGATCGTGCTACAAGCCCTCTTTTGTGTTTTCTTGATATTATCCATGGACTGTATGCTTTTGAATGAATTTAAGCAGAAAGTATTTTCTTTTGTGCTGGGAAAAACAAATTAGTTCCACATGGAGACACAAACTCAACAGATTCCTGTTTTCTAGGCAGAAAGCTAGATCAATTTTTGCAAAAATACATTATATTATATTTGTAAAAATGACATTTTATAAACTTGACCAAGAAAATGAGTTTGCTTTACTCCAAAACCAGTTTGACGGTGATTATCTGAGTGCATTGCATACTAGCTCCACAACACTTTGTCCGGATATGACTGGATGAAACCAGAAATATCCTATTGTGTTGTGACTAACTCAATCCCAGATCGTGCTACATGCCCTCTTTTGTGTTTTCTGGAAATTAGCCATGGACTTTATGTTTTTTAGTGAATTTAAGCAGGGAATATTTTCTTTTGTGCTGTGAAAAACTAATATGTTCCACATGGAGACACAAACTCAACACATTCGCGTTTTCTAGGCAGAAAGCTAGAGCAATTGCTGCAAGCAATCTTGATATTTGTGTTTGTATAGAGGACATTTATGCGCTTGCCTAAGAAAATACTTTGCTTTTCTCTAGATCCAGTTTGACTGTGATTTTCTGAGTCCATTTCCTACCAGTTCCACAACAGCTTGTCTGGATATGACTGGATGAAACCAGAAATATCCTCTTGTGATAGGGCTAACTCAATCCCACTTGGTGCTATAGACTCTGCTTTGTGTTTTTTAGATATCATCAATGGACTTTATGGTTTTGAATGAATTTAAGCAGGGACTATTTTATTTTGTGCTGGGAAAAACTAGTTACTTCCACATGGAGACACAAACTCAACACATTCCTGTTTTCTATGTAGAAAACTAGAGCAATTGCTGCAAACAAACATGATATTTATATTTGTAAACAGGCTTCTTATCCAAGTGACCAAGAAAATGAGTTTGTTTTCCGCAAAATCCACTGTGACCGTGATTATCTGAGTCCATTGCATACCAGTTCCACAACACTTTGTCCAGATATGACTGGATGAAACCAGAAATATCCTCTTGTGTTATGGCTAACTCAATCCCAGATCATGCTACAGGCTCTGCTTTGTGTTTTCTTGATATTATCCATGGACTTTATGCTTTTGAATGAATTTAAGCAGGCGATATTTTCTTTTCTGCTGGGAAAAACTAATTACTTCCACGTGGAGACACAAACGCAACACATTCCTGTTTTATAGGCAGAAAGCTAGAGCAATTGCTACAAACAAACATGATATTTATATTTGTCAACATGGCTTTTATCCACTTCACCAAGGAAATCAGTGTGTTTTCCCCCAAACCAGTTTGACCGTGATTATCTGAGTCCCTTGAAAACCACTTCCACAACACTTTGTCAGGATATGACTGGATGAAACCAGAAATATCCTCTTGTGTTATGGCTAACTCAATCCCAGACCTTGCTGCAGGCCCTGCTTTGTGTTTTATTGATATTATCCATGGAGTTTATCATTTTGAATGTATTTAAGCAAGGGATATTTCCTTTTGTGCTGGGAAACACTAATTACTTCCACTGGAGACACAAACTCAACGCATTCGTGTTTTCTAGGCAGAAAGCTAGAGCAATTGCTGCAAACTAACATGATATTTATATTTGTAAACATGGCTTTTTATCCACTTGCCTAAGAAAATACTTTGCTTTTCTCTAAATCTAGTTTTACGGTGCTTATCTGAGTCCATTTCATACCAGTTCCACAACATCTTGTATGGATATGACTGGATGAAACGAGTAATATCCTCTTGTGTTATGGCTACTCGATCCCAGATGGTGCTACAGGCTCTGCTTTGTGTTTTCTTGATATTATCAATGGCCTTCATGGTTTTGAATGCATTTAAGCAGGGGATATTTTCTTTTGTGCTGGCAAACACTAATTATTGAACATGGAGACACAGACTCAACACATTTGTGTTCTCTTGGCAGAAAGCGAGAGCAATTGCTGCAAACAAACATGATATTTATGTTTGTGAACATCGCTTTTTATCCACTTGACCAGGAAAATGAGTTTGTTATCCCCCAAAACCAGTTTCACAGTGATTATCTGAGTCCATTCCATACTAGTTCCACAACACTTTGTCCGGATATGACTGGCTGAAAGCAGAAATCTCCTCTTGTGTTGTGACTAACTCAATCCCAGATCATGCTACAAATCCTCTTTTGGGTTTTCTTGATATTATACATGGACTATATGGTTTTGAATGAATTTAAGCAGGGAATATTTTCTTTTGTGCTGGGAAACACTAATTACTTACACATGGAGACACAAACTCAACACAATGGTATTTTCTAGGCAGATATCTAGAGCAATTGCTTCAAACAAACATGATATTTATATTTGTAAACATGACTTTTTATCCACTTGCCCAAGAATACGAGTTTGGTTTTCTACAAAACACGATTGAGGGTTATTTTCTGAGTTCATTGCATAACAGTTCCACAAAACATTGTCCTGTTATGACTGGATGAAACCAGGAATATCCTCTTGTGTTATGGCTAACTCAATCCCAGATGGAGCTACAGGCTCTGCTTTGTGTTTTCTTCATATTATGAATGGATTTTACAGTTTTCAATGAATTTTAGCAGGGGATATTTCCTTTTGTGCTGGGGAACACTAATTACTTACACATGGAGACACAAACTGAACAGAATCGTGTTTTCTAGGCAGAAAGCTGGTTCAATTGCTGCAAACAAACATGATATTTATATATGTAAACATGACTTATTATCCACTTGACGAAGAATATGAGTTTGCTTTCCTCCAAAACAAGTTTGACGGTGATTTTCTGAGTCCATTCAATACTAGTTCCACAACAGTTTGTCTGGATATGACTGAATGAAACCAGAAATATCCTCTTGTGTTGTGACTAACTCAATCCCAGATCGTGCTACAAGCCCTCTTTTGTGTTTTCTTGATATTATCCATGGACTGTATGCTTTTGAATGAATTTAAGCAGAAAGTATTTTCTTTTGTGCTGGGAAAAACAAATTAGTTCCACATGGAGACACAAACTCAACAGATTCCTGTTTTCTAGGCAGAAAGCTAGATCAATTTTTGCAAAAAAACATTATATTATATTTGTAAAAATGACATTTTATAAACTTGACCAAGAAAATGAGTTTGCTTTACTCCAAAACCAGTTTGACGGTGATTATCTGAGTGCATTGCATACTAGCTCCACAACACTTTGTCCGGATATGACTGGATGAAACCAGAAATATCCTATTGTGTTGTGACTAACTCAATCCCAGATCGTGCTACATGCCCTCTTTTGTGTTTTCTGGAAATTAGCCATGGACTTTATGGTTTTTAGTGAATTTAAGCAGGGAATATTTTCTTTTGTGCTGTGAAAAACTAATATGTTCCACATGGAGACACAAACTCAACACATTCGCGTTTTCTAGGCAGAAAGCTAGAGCAATTGCTGCAAGCAATCTTGATATTTGTGTTTGTATAGAGGACATTTATGCGCTTGCCTAAGAAAATACTTTGCTTTTCTCTAGATCCAGTTTGACTGTGATTTTCTGAGTCCATTTCCTACCAGTTCCACAACAGCTTGTCTGGATATGACTGGATGAAACCAGAAATATCCTCTTGTGATAGGGCTAACTCAATCCCACTTGGTGCTATAGACTCTGCTTTGTGTTTTTTAGATATCATCAATGGACTTTATGGTTTTGAATGAATTTAAGCAGGGACTATTTTATTTTGTGCTGGGAAAAACTAGTTACTTCCACATGGAGACACAAACTCAACACATTCCTGTTTTCTATGTAGAAAACTAGAGCAATTGCTGCAAACAAACATGATATTTATATTTGTAAACAGGCTTCTTATCCAAGTGACCAAGAAAATGAGTTTGTTTTCCGCAAAATCCACTGTGACCGTGATTATCTGAGTCCATTGCATACCAGTTCCACAACACTTTGTCCAGATATGACTGGATGAAACCAGAAATATCCTCTTGTGTTATGGCTAACTCAATCCCAGATCATGCTACAGGCTCTGCTTTGTGTTTTCTTGATATTATCCATGGACTTTATGCTTTTGAATGAATTTAAGCAGGCGATATTTTCTTTTCTGCTGGGAAAAACTAATTACTTCCACGTGGAGACACAAACGCAACACATTCCTGTTTTATAGGCAGAAAGCTAGAGCAATTGCTACAAACAAACATGATATTTATATTTGTCAACATGGCTTTTATCCACTTCACCAAGGAAATCAGTGTGTTTTCCCCCAAACCAGTTTGACCGTGATTATCTGAGTCCCTTGAAAACCACTTCCACAACACTTTGTCAGGATATGACTGGATGAAACCAGAAATATCCTCTTGTGTTATGGCTAACTCAATCCCAGACCTTGCTGCAGGCCCTGCTTTGTGTTTTATTGATATTATCCATGGAGTTTATCATTTTGAATGTATTTAAGCAAGGGATATTTCCTTTTGTGCTGGGAAACACTAATTACTTCCACTGGAGACACAAACTCAACGCATTCGTGTTTTCTAGGCAGAAAGCTAGAGCAATTGCTGCAAACTAACATGATATTTATATTTGTAAACATGGCTTTTTATCCACTTGCCTAAGAAAATACTTTGCTTTTCTCTAAATCTAGTTTTACGGTGCTTATCTGAGTCCATTTCATACCAGTTCCACAACATCTTGTATGGATATGACTGGATGAAACGAGTAATATCCTCTTGTGTTATGGCTACTCGATCCCAGATGGTGCTACAGGCTCTGCTTTGTGTTTTCTTGATATTATCAATGGCCTTCATGGTTTTGAATGCATTTAAGCAGGGGATATTTTCTTTTGTGCTGGCAAACACTAATTATTGAACATGGAGACACAGACTCAACACATTTGTGTTCTCTTGGCAGAAAGCGAGAGCAATTGCTGCAAACAAACATGATATTTATGTTTGTGAACATCGCTTTTTATCCACTTGACCAGGAAAATGAGTTTGTTATCCCCCAAAACCAGTTTCACAGTGATTATCTGAGTCCATTCCATACTAGTTCCACAACACTTTGTCCGGATATGACTGGCTGAAAGCAGAAATCTCCTCTTGTGTTGTGACTAACTCAATCCCAGATCATGCTACAAATCCTCTTTTGGGTTTTCTTGATATTATACATGGACTATATGGTTTTGAATGAATTTAAGCAGGGAATATTTTCTTTTGTGCTGGGAAACACTAATTACTTACACATGGAGACACAAACTCAACACAATGGTATTTTCTAGGCAGATATCTAGAGCAATTGCTTCAAACAAACATGATATTTATATTTGTAAACATGACTTTTTATCCACTTGCCCAAGAATACGAGTTTGGTTTTCTACAAAACACGATTGAGGGTTATTTTCTGAGTTCATTGCATAACAGTTCCACAAAACATTGTCCTGTTATGACTGGATGAAACCAGGAATATCCTCTTGTGTTATGGCTAACTCAATCCCAGATGGAGCTACAGGCTCTGCTTTGTGTTTTCTTCATATTATGAATGGATTTTACAGTTTTCAATGAATTTTAGCAGGGGATATTTCCTTTTGTGCTGGGGAACACTAATTACTTACACATGGAGACACAAACTGAACACAATCGTGTTTTCTAGGCAGAAAGCTGGTTCAATTGCTGCAAACAAACATGATATTTATATATGTAAACATGACTTATTATCCACTTGACGAAGAATATGAGTTTGCTTTCCTCCAAAACAAGTTTGACGGTGATTTTCTGAGTCCATTCAATACTAGTTCCACAACAGTTTGTCTGGATATGACTGAATGAAACCAGAAATATCCTCTTGTGTTGTGACTAACTCAATCCCAGATCGTGCTACAAGCCCTCTTTTGTGTTTTCTTGATATTATCCATGGACTGTATGCTTTTGAATGAATTTAAGCAGAAAGTATTTTCTTTTGTGCTGGGAAAAACAAATTAGTTCCACATGGAGACACAAACTCAACAGATTCCTGTTTTCTAGGCAGAAAGCTAGATCAATTTTTGCAAAAAAACATTATATTATATTTGTAAAAATGACATTTTATAAACTTGACCAAGAAAATGAGTTTGCTTTACTCCAAAACCAGTTTGACGGTGATTATCTGAGTGCATTGCATACTAGCTCCACAACACTTTGTCCGGATATGACTGGATGAAACCAGAAATATCCTATTGTGTTGTGACTAACTCAATCCCAGATCGTGCTACATGCCCTCTTTTGTGTTTTCTGGAAATTAGCCATGGACTTTATGGTTTTTAGTGAATTTAAGCAGGGAATATTTTCTTTTGTGCTGTGAAAAACTAATATGTTCCACATGGAGACACAAACTCAACACATTCGCGTTTTCTAGGCAGAAAGCTAGAGCAATTGCTGCAAGCAATCTTGATATTTGTGTTTGTATAGAGGACATTTATGCGCTTGCCTAAGAAAATACTTTGCTTTTCTCTAGATCCAGTTTGACTGTGATTTTCTGAGTCCATTTCCTACCAGTTCCACAACAGCTTGTCTGGATATGACTGGATGAAAGCAGAAATATCCTCTTGTGATAGGGCTAACTCAATCCCACTTGGTGCTATAGACTCTGCTTTGTGTTTTTTAGATATCATCAATGGACTTTATGGTTTTGAATGAATTTAAGCAGGGACTATTTTATTTTGTGCTGGGAAAAACTAGTTACTTCCACATGGAGACACAAACTCAACACATTCCTGTTTTCTATGTAGAAAACTAGAGCAATTGCTGCAAACAAACATGATATTTATATTTGTAAACAGGCTTCTTATCCAAGTGACCAAGAAAATGAGTTTGTTTTCCGCAAAATCCACTGTGACCATGATTATCTGAGTCCATTGCATACCAGTTCCACAACACTTTGTCCAGATATGACTGGATGAAACCAGAAATATCCTCTTGTGTTATGGCTAACTCAATCCCAGATCATGCTACAGGCTCTGCTTTGTGTTTTCTTGATATTATCCATGGACTTTATGCTTTTGAATGAATTTAAGCAGGCGATATTTTCTTTTCTGCTGGGAAAAACTAATTACTTCCACGTGGAGACACAAACGCAACACATTCCTGTTTTATAGGCAGAAAGCTAGAGCAATTGCTACAAACAAACATGATATTTATATTTGTCAACATGGCTTTTATCCACTTCACCAAGGAAATCAGTGTGTTTTCCCCCAAACCAGTTTGACCGTGATTATCTGAGTCCCTTGAAAACCACTTCCACAACACTTTGTCAGGATATGACTGGATGAAACCAGAAATATCCTCTTGTGTTATGGCTAACTCAATCCCAGACCTTGCTGCAGGCCCTGCTTTGTGTTTTATTGATATTATCCATGGAGTTTATCATTTTGAATGTATTTAAGCAAGGGATATTTCCTTTTGTGCTGGGAAACACTAATTACTTCCATTGGAGACACAAACTCAACGCATTCGTGTTTTCTAGGCAGAAAGCTAGAGCAATTGCTGCAAACTAACATGATATTTATATTTGTAAACATGGCTTTTTATCCACTTGCCTAAGAAAATACTTTGCTTTTCTCTAAATCTAGTTTTACGGTGCTTATCTGAGTCCATTTCATACCAGTTCCACAACATCTTGTATGGATATGACTGGATGAAACGAGTAATATCCTCTTGTGTTATGGCTACTCGATCCCAGATGGTGCTACAGGCTCTGCTTTGTGTTTTCTTGATATTATCCATGGCCTTCATGGTTTTGAATGCATTTAAGCAGGGGATATTTTCTTTTGTGCTGGCAAACACTAATTATTGAACATGGAGACACAGACTCAACACATTTGTGTTCTCTTGGCAGAAAGCGAGAGCAATTGCTGCAAACAAACATGATATTTATGTTTGTGAACATCGCTTTTTATCCACTTGACCAGGAAAATGAGTTTGTTATCCCCCAAAACCAGTTTCACAGTGATTATCTGAGTCCATTCCATACTAGTTCCACAACACTTTGTCCGGATATGACTGGCTGAAACCAGAAATCTCCTCTTGTGTTGTGACTAACTCAATCCCAGATCATGCTACAAATCCTCTTTTGGGTTTTCTTGATATTATACATGGACTATATGGTTTTGAATGAATTTAAGCAGGGAATATTTTCTTTTGTGCTGGGAAACACTAATTACTTACACATGGAGACACAAACTCAACACAATGGTATTTTCTAGGCAGATATCTAGAGCAATTGCTTCAAACAAACATGATATTTATATTTGTAAACATGACTTTTTATCCACTTGCCCAAGAATACGAGTTTGGTTTTCTACAAAACACGATTGAGGGTTATTTTCTGAGTTCATTGCATAACAGTTCCACAAAACATTGTCCTGTTATGACTGGATGAAACCAGGAATATCCTCTTGTGTTATGGCTAACTCAATCCCAGATGGAGCTACAGGCTCTGCTTTGTGTTTTCTTCATATTATGAATGGATTTTACAGTTTTCAATGAATTTTAGCAGGGGATATTTCCTTTTGTGCTGGGGAACACTAATTACTTACACATGGAGACACAAACTGAACACAATCGTGTTTTCTAGGCAGAAAGCTGGTTCAATTGCTGCAAACAAACATGATATTTATATATGTAAACATGACTTATTATCCACTTGACGAAGAATATGAGTTTGCTTTCCTCCAAAACAAGTTTGACGGTGATTTTCTGAGTCCATTCAATACTAGTTCCACAACAGTTTGTCTGGATATGACTGAATGAAACCAGAAATATCCTCTTGTGTTGTGACTAACTCAATCCCAGATCGTGCTACAAGCCCTCTTTTGTGTTTTCTTGATATTATCCATGGACTGTATGCTTTTGAATGAATTTAAGCAGAAAGTATTTTCTTTTGTGCTGGGAAAAACAAATTAGTTCCACATGGAGACACAAACTCAACAGATTCCTGTTTTCTAGGCAGAAAGCTAGATCAATTTTTGCAAAAAAACATTATATTATATTTGTAAAAATGACATTTTATAAACTTGACCAAGAAAATGAGTTTGCTTTACTCCAAAACCAGTTTGACGGTGATTATCTGAGTGCATTGCATACTAGCTCCACAACACTTTGTCCGGATATGACTGGATGAAACCAGAAATATCCTATTGTGTTGTGACTAACTCAATCCCAGATCGTGCTACATGCCCTCTTTTGTGTTTTCTGGAAATTAGCCATGGACTTTATGGTTTTTAGTGAATTTAAGCAGGGAATATTTTCTTTTGTGCTGTGAAAAACTAATATGTTCCACATGGAGACACAAACTCAACACATTCGCGTTTTCTAGGCAGAAAGCTAGAGCAATTGCTGCAAGCAATCTTGATATTTGTGTTTGTATAGAGGACATTTATGCGCTTGCCTAAGAAAATACTTTGCTTTTCTCTAGATCCAGTTTGACTGTGATTTTCTGAGTCCATTTCCTACCAGTTCCACAACAGCTTGTCTGGATATGACTGGATGAAACCAGAAATATCCTCTTGTGATATGGCTAACTCAATCCCACTTGGTGCTATAGACTCTGCTTTGTGTTTTTTAGATATCATCAATGGACTTTATGGTTTTGAATGAATTTAAGCAGGGACTATTTTATTTTGTGCTGGGAAAAACTAGTTACTTCCACATGGAGACACAAACTCAACACATTCCTGTTTGCTATGTAGAAAACTAGAGCAATTGCTGCAAACAAACATGATATTTATATTTGTAAACAGGCTTCTTATCCAAGTGACCAAGAAAATGAGTTTGTTTTCCGCAAAATCCACTGTGACCGTGATTATCTGAGTCCATTGCATACCAGTTCCACAACACTTTGTCCAGATATGACTGGATGAAACCAGAAATATCCTCTTGTGTTATGGCTAACTCAATCCCAGATCATGCTACAGGCTCTGCTTTGTGTTTTCTTGATATTATCCATGGACTTTATGCTTTTGAATGAATTTAAGCAGGCGATATTTTCTTTTCTGCTGGGAAAAACTAATTACTTCCACGTGGAGACACAAACGCAACACATTCCTGTTTTATAGGCAGAAAGCTAGAGCAATTGCTACAAACAAACATGATATTTATATTTGTCAACATGGCTTTTATCCACTTCACCAAGGAAATCAGTGTGTTTTCCCCCAAACCAGTTTGACCGTGATTATCTGAGTCCCTTGAAAACCACTTCCACAACACTTTGTCAGGATATGACTGGATGAAACCAGAAATATCCTCTTGTGTTATGGCTAACTCAATCCCAGACCTTGCTGCAGGCCCTGCTTTGTGTTTTATTGATATTATCCATGGAGTTTATCATTTTGAATGTATTTAAGCAAGGGATATTTCCTTTTGTGCTGGGAAACACTAATTACTTCCACTGGAGACACAAACTCAACGCATTCGTGTTTTCTAGGCAGAAAGCTAGAGCAATTGCTGCAAACTAACATGATATTTATATTTGTAAACATGGCTTTTTATCCACTTGCCTAAGAAAATACTTTGCTTTTCTCTAAATCTAGTTTTACGGTGCTTATCTGAGTCCATTTCATACCAGTTCCACAACATCTTGTATGGATATGACTGGATGAAACGAGTAATATCCTCTTGTGTTATGGCTACTCGATCCCAGATGGTGCTACAGGCTCTGCTTTGTGTTTTCTTGATATTATCAATGGCCTTCATGGTTTTGAATGCATTTAAGCAGGGGATATTTTCTTTTGTGCTGGCAAACACTAATTATTGAACATGGAGACACAGACTCAACACATTTGTGTTCTCTTGGCAGAAAGCGAGAGCAATTGCTGCAAACAAACATGATATTTATGTTTGTGAACATCGCTTTTTATCCACTTGACCAGGAAAATGAGTTTGTTATCCCCCAAAACCAGTTTCACAGTGATTATCTGAGTCCATTCCATACTAGTTCCACAACACTTTGTCCGGATATGACTGGCTGAAAGCAGAAATCTCCTCTTGTGTTGTGACTAACTCAATCCCAGATCATGCTACAAATCCTCTTTTGGGTTTTCTTGATATTATACATGGACTATATGGTTTTGAATGAATTTAAGCAGGGAATATTTTCTTTTGTGCTGGGAAACACTAATTACTTACACATGGAGACACAAACTCAACACAATGGTATTTTCTAGGCAGATATCTAGAGCAATTGCTTCAAACAAACATGATATTTATATTTGTAAACATGACTTTTTATCCACTTGCCCAAGAATACGAGTTTGGTTTTCTACAAAACACGATTGAGGGTTATTTTCTGAGTTCATTGCATAACAGTTCCACAAAACATTGTCCTGTTATGACTGGATGAAACCAGGAATATCCTCTTGTGTTATGGCTAACTCAATCCCAGATGGAGCTACAGGCTCTGCTTTGTGTTTTCTTCATATTATGAATGGATTTTACAGTTTTCAATGAATTTTAGCAGGGGATATTTCCTTTTGTGCTGGGGAACACTAATTACTTACACATGGAGACACAAACTGAACACAATCGTGTTTTCTAGGCAGAAAGCTGGTTCAATTGCTGCAAACAAACATGATATTTATATATGTAAACATGACTTATTATCCACTTGACGAAGAATATGAGTTTGCTTTCCTCCAAAACAAGTTTGACGGTGATTTTCTGAGTCCATTCAATACTAGTTCCACAACAGTTTGTCTGGATATGACTGAATGAAACCAGAAATATCCTCTTGTGTTGTGACTAACTCAATCCCAGATCGTGCTACAAGCCCTCTTTTGTGTTTTCTTGATATTATCCATGGACTGTATGCTTTTGAATGAATTTAAGCAGAAAGTATTTTCTTTTGTGCTGGGAAAAACAAATTAGTTCCACATGGAGACACAAACTCAACAGATTCCTGTTTTCTAGGCAGAAAGCTAGATCAATTTTTGCAAAAAAACATTATATTATATTTGTAAAAATGACATTTTATAAACTTGACCAAGAAAATGAGTTTGCTTTACTCCAAAACCAGTTTGACGGTGATTATCTGAGTGCATTGCATACTAGCTCCACAACACTTTGTCCGGATATGACTGGATGAAACCAGAAATATCCTATTGTGTTGTGACTAACTCAATCCCAGATCGTGCTACATGCCCTCTTTTGTGTTTTCTGGAAATTAGCCATGGACTTTATGGTTTTTAGTGAATTTAAGCAGGGAATATTTTCTTTTGTGCTGTGAAAAACTAATATGTTCCACATGGAGACACAAACTCAACACATTCGCGTTTTCTAGGCAGAAAGCTAGAGCAATTGCTGCAAGCAATCTTGATATTTGTGTTTGTATAGAGGACATTTATGCGCTTGCCTAAGAAAATACTTTGCTTTTCTCTAGATCCAGTTTGACTGTGATTTTCTGAGTCCATTTCCTACCAGTTCCACAACAGCTTGTCTGGATATGACTGGATGAAACCAGAAATATCCTCTTGTGATATGGCTAACTCAATCCCACTTGGTGCTATAGACTCTGCTTTGTGTTTTTTAGATATCATCAATGGACTTTATGGTTTTGAATGAATTTAAGCAGGGACTATTTTATTTTGTGCTGGGAAAAACTAGTTACTTCCACATGGAGACACAAACTCAACACATTCCTGTTTGCTATGTAGAAAACTAGAGCAA
This sequence comes from Lepus europaeus, assembly GCF_033115175.1. NCBI lineage: Eukaryota > Metazoa > Chordata > Mammalia > Lagomorpha > Leporidae > Lepus > Lepus europaeus. The sequence goes on along the minus strand of NW_026909213.1, from coordinate 620,327 downwards.
TTGCTGCAAACAAACATGATATTTATATTTGTAAACAGGCTTCTTATCCAAGTGACCAAGAAAATGAGTTTGTTTTCCGCAAAATCCACTGTGACCGTGATTATCTGAGTCCATTGCATACCAGTTCCACAACACTTTGTCCAGATATGACTGGATGAAACCAGAAATATCCTCTTGTGTTATGGCTAACTCAATCCCAGATCATGCTACAGGCTCTGCTTTGTGTTTTCTTGATATTATCCATGGACTTTATGCTTTTGAATGAATTTAAGCAGGCGATATTTTCTTTTCTGCTGGGAAAAACTAATTACTTCCACGTGGAGACACAAACGCAACACATTCCTGTTTTATAGGCAGAAAGCTAGAGCAATTGCTACAAACAAACATGATATTTATATTTGTCAACATGGCTTTTATCCACTTCACCAAGGAAATCAGTGTGTTTTCCCCCAAACCAGTTTGACCGTGATTATCTGAGTCCCTTGAAAACCACTTCCACAACACTTTGTCAGGATATGACTGGATGAAACCAGAAATATCCTCTTGTGTTATGGCTAACTCAATCCCAGACCTTGCTGCAGGCCCTGCTTTGTGTTTTATTGATATTATCCATGGAGTTTATCATTTTGAATGTATTTAAGCAAGGGATATTTCCTTTTGTGCTGGGAAACACTAATTACTTCCACTGGAGACACAAACTCAACGCATTCGTGTTTTCTAGGCAGAAAGCTAGAGCAATTGCTGCAAACTAACATGATATTTATATTTGTAAACATGGCTTTTTATCCACTTGCCTAAGAAAATACTTTGCTTTTCTCTAAATCTAGTTTTACGGTGCTTATCTGAGTCCATTTCATACCAGTTCCACAACATCTTGTATGGATATGACTGGATGAAACGAGTAATATCCTCTTGTGTTATGGCTACTCGATCCCAGATGGTGCTACAGGCTCTGCTTTGTGTTTTCTTGATATTATCAATGGCCTTCATGGTTTTGAATGCATTTAAGCAGGGGATATTTTCTTTTGTGCTGGCAAACACTAATTATTGAACATGGAGACACAGACTCAACACATTTGTGTTCTCTTGGCAGAAAGCGAGAGCAATTGCTGCAAACAAACATGATATTTATGTTTGTGAACATCGCTTTTTATCCACTTGACCAGGAAAATGAGTTTGTTATCCCCCAAAACCAGTTTCACAGTGATTATCTGAGTCCATTCCATACTAGTTCCACAACACTTTGTCCGGATATGACTGGCTGAAAGCAGAAATCTCCTCTTGTGTTGTGACTAACTCAATCCCAGATCATGCTACAAATCCTCTTTTGGGTTTTCTTGATATTATACATGGACTATATGGTTTTGAATGAATTTAAGCAGGGAATATTTTCTTTTGTGCTGGGAAACACTAATTACTTACACATGGAGACACAAACTCAACACAATGGTATTTTCTAGGCAGATATCTAGAGCAATTGCTTCAAACAAACATGATATTTATATTTGTAAACATGACTTTTTATCCACTTGCCCAAGAATACGAGTTTGGTTTTCTACAAAACACGATTGAGGGTTATTTTCTGAGTTCATTGCATAACAGTTCCACAAAACATTGTCCTGTTATGACTGGATGAAACCAGGAATATCCTCTTGTGTTATGGCTAACTCAATCCCAGATGGAGCTACAGGCTCTGCTTTGTGTTTTCTTCATATTATGAATGGATTTTACAGTTTTCAATGAATTTTAGCAGGGGATATTTCCTTTTGTGCTGGGGAACACTAATTACTTACACATGGAGACACAAACTGAACACAATCGTGTTTTCTAGGCAGAAAGCTGGTTCAATTGCTGCAAACAAACATGATATTTATATATGTAAACATGACTTATTATCCACTTGACGAAGAATATGAGTTTGCTTTCCTCCAAAACAAGTTTGACGGTGATTTTCTGAGTCCATTCAATACTAGTTCCACAACAGTTTGTCTGGATATGACTGAATGAAACCAGAAATATCCTCTTGTGTTGTGACTAACTCAATCCCAGATCGTGCTACAAGCCCTCTTTTGTGTTTTCTTGATATTATCCATGGACTGTATGCTTTTGAATGAATTTAAGCAGAAAGTATTTTCTTTTGTGCTGGGAAAAACAAATTAGTTCCACATGGAGACACAAACTCAACAGATTCCTGTTTTCTAGGCAGAAAGCTAGATCAATTTTTGCAAAAAAACATTATATTATATTTGTAAAAATGACATTTTATAAACTTGACCAAGAAAATGAGTTTGCTTTACTCCAAAACCAGTTTGACGGTGATTATCTGAGTGCATTGCATACTAGCTCCACAACACTTTGTCCGGATATGACTGGATGAAACCAGAAATATCCTATTGTGTTGTGACTAACTCAATCCCAGATCGTGCTACATGCCCTCTTTTGTGTTTTCTGGAAATTAGCCATGGACTTTATGGTTTTTAGTGAATTTAAGCAGGGAATATTTTCTTTTGTGCTGTGAAAAACTAATATGTTCCACATGGAGACACAAACTCAACACATTCGCGTTTTCTAGGCAGAAAGCTAGAGCAATTGCTGCAAGCAATCTTGATATTTGTGTTTGTATAGAGGACATTTATGCGCTTGCCTAAGAAAATACTTTGCTTTTCTCTAGATCCAGTTTGACTGTGATTTTCTGAGTCCATTTCCTACCAGTTCCACAACAGCTTGTCTGGATATGACTGGATGAAACCAGAAATATCCTCTTGTGATATGGCTAACTCAATCCCACTTGGTGCTATAGACTCTGCTTTGTGTTTTTTAGATATCATCAATGGACTTTATGGTTTTGAATGAATTTAAGCAGGGACTATTTTATTTTGTGCTGGGAAAAACTAGTTACTTCCACATGGAGACACAAACTCAACACATTCCTGTTTTCTATGTAGAAAACTAGAGCAATTGCTGCAAACAAACATGATATTTATATTTGTAAACAGGCTTCTTATCCAAGTGACCGAGAAAATGAGTTTGTTTTCCGCAAAATCCACTGTGACCGTGATTATCTGAGTCCATTGCATACCAGTTCCACAACACTTTGTCCAGATATGACTGGATGAAACCAGAAATATCCTCTTGTGTTATGGCTAACTCAATCCCAGATCATGCTACAGGCTCTGCTTTGTGTTTTCTTGATATTATCCATGGACTTTATGCTTTTGAATGAATTTAAGCAGGCGATATTTTCTTTTCTGCTGGGAAAAACTAATTACTTCCACGTGGAGACACAAACGCAACACATTCCTGTTTTATAGGCAGAAAGCTAGAGCAATTGCTACAAACAAACATGATATTTATATTTGTCAACATGGCTTTTATCCACTTCACCAAGGAAATCAGTGTGTTTTCCCCCAAACCAGTTTGACCGTGATTATCTGAGTCCCTTGAAAACCACTTCCACAACACTTTGTCAGGATATGACTGGATGAAACCAGAAATATCCTCTTGTGTTATGGCTAACTCAATCCCAGACCTTGCTGCAGGCCCTGCTTTGTGTTTTATTGATATTATCCATGGAGTTTATCATTTTGAATGTATTTAAGCAAGGGATATTTCCTTTTGTGCTGGGAAACACTAATTACTTCCATTGGAGACACAAACTCAACGCATTCGTGTTTTCTAGGCAGAAAGCTAGAGCAATTGCTGCAAACTAACATGATATTTATATTTGTAAACATGGCTTTTTATCCACTTGCCTAAGAAAATACTTTGCTTTTCTCTAAATCTAGTTTTACGGTGCTTATCTGAGTCCATTTCATACCAGTTCCACAACATCTTGTATGGATATGACTGGATGAAACGAGTAATATCCTCTTGTGTTATGGCTACTCGATCCCAGATGGTGCTACAGGCTCTGCTTTGTGTTTTCTTGATATTATCAATGGCCTTCATGGTTTTGAATGCATTTAAGCAGGGGATATTTTCTTTTGTGCTGGCAAACACTAATTATTGAACACGGAGACACAGACTCAACACATTTGTGTTCTCTTGGCAGAAAGCGAGAGCAATTGCTGCAAACAAACATGATATTTATGTTTGTGAACATCGCTTTTTATCCACTTGACCAGGAAAATGAGTTTGTTATCCCCCAAAACCAGTTTCACAGTGATTATCTGAGTCCATTCCATACTAGTTCCACAACACTTTGTCCGGATATGACTGGCTGAAAGCAGAAATCTCCTCTTGTGTTGTGACTAACTCAATCCCAGATCATGCTACAAATCCTCTTTTGGGTTTTCTTGATATTATACATGGACTATATGGTTTTGAATGAATTTAAGCAGGGAATATTTTCTTTTGTGCTGGGAAACACTAATTACTTACACATGGAGACACAAACTCAACACAATGGTATTTTCTAGGCAGATATCTAGAGCAATTGCTTCAAACAAACATGATATTTATATTTGTAAACATGACTTTTTATCCACTTGCCCAAGAATACGAGTTTGGTTTTCTACAAAACACGATTGAGGGTTATTTTCTGAGTTCATTGCATAACAGTTCCACAAAACATTGTCCTGTTATGACTGGATGAAACCAGGAATATCCTCTTGTGTTATGGCTAACTCAATCCCAGATGGAGCTACAGGCTCTGCTTTGTGTTTTCTTCATATTATGAATGGATTTTACAGTTTTCAATGAATTTTAGCAGGGGATATTTCCTTTTGTGCTGGGGAACACTAATTACTTACACATGGAGACACAAACTGAACACAATCGTGTTTTCTAGGCAGAAAGCTGGTTCAATTGCTGCAAACAAACATGATATTTATATATGTAAACATGACTTATTATCCACTTGACGAAGAATATGAGTTTGCTTTCCTCCAAAACAAGTTTGACGGTGATTTTCTGAGTCCATTCAATACTAGTTCCACAACAGTTTGTCTGGATATGACTGAATGAAACCAGAAATATCCTCTTGTGTTGTGACTAACTCAATCCCAGATCGTGCTACAAGCCCTCTTTTGTGTTTTCTTGATATTATCCATGGACTGTATGCTTTTGAATGAATTTAAGCAGAAAGTATTTTCTTTTGTGCTGGGAAAAACAAATTAGTTCCACATGGAGACACAAACTCAACAGATTCCTGTTTTCTAGGCAGAAAGCTAGATCAATTTTTGCAAAAAAACATTATATTATATTTGTAAAAATGACATTTTATAAACTTGACCAAGAAAATGAGTTTGCTTTACTCCAAAACCAGTTTGACGGTGATTATCTGAGTGCATTGCATACTAGCTCCACAACACTTTGTCCGGATATGACTGGATGAAACCAGAAATATCCTATTGTGTTGTGACTAACTCAATCCCAGATCGTGCTACATGCCCTCTTTTGTGTTTTCTGGAAATTAGCCATGGACTTTATGGTTTTTAGTGAATTTAAGCAGGGAATATTTTCTTTTGTGCTGTGAAAAACTAATATGTTCCACATGGAGACACAAACTCAACACATTCGCGTTTTCTAGGCAGAAAGCTAGAGCAATTGCTGCAAGCAATCTTGATATTTGTGTTTGTATAGAGGACATTTATGCGCTTGCCTAAGAAAATACTTTGCTTTTCTCTAGATCCAGTTTGACTGTGATTTTCTGAGTCCATTTCCTACCAGTTCCACAACAGCTTGTCTGGATATGACTGGATGAAACCAGAAATATCCTCTTGTGATATGGCTAACTCAATCCCACTTGGTGCTATAGACTCTGCTTTGTGTTTTTTAGATATCATCAATGGACTTTATGGTTTTGAATGAATTTAAGCAGGGACTATTTTATTTTGTGCTGGGAAAAACTAGTTACTTCCACATGGAGACACAAACTCAACACATTCCTGTTTTCTATGTAGAAAACTAGAGCAATTGCTGCAAACAAACATGATATTTATATTTGTAAACAGGCTTCTTATCCAAGTGACCGAGAAAATGAGTTTGTTTTCCGCAAAATCCACTGTGACCGTGATTATCTGAGTCCATTGCATACCAGTTCCACAACACTTTGTCCAGATATGACTGGATGAAACCAGAAATATCCTCTTGTGTTATGGCTAACTCAATCCCAGATCATGCTACAGGCTCTGCTTTGTGTTTTCTTGATATTATCCATGGACTTTATGCTTTTGAATGAATTTAAGCAGGCGATATTTTCTTTTCTGCTGGGAAAAACTAATTACTTCCACGTGGAGACACAAACGCAACACATTCCTGTTTTATAGGCAGAAAGCTAGAGCAATTGCTACAAACAAACATGATATTTATATTTGTCAACATGGCTTTTATCCACTTCACCAAGGAAATCAGTGTGTTTTCCCCCAAACCAGTTTGACCGTGATTATCTGAGTCCCTTGAAAACCACTTCCACAACACTTTGTCAGGATATGACTGGATGAAACCAGAAATATCCTCTTGTGTTATGGCTAACTCAATCCCAGACCTTGCTGCAGGCCCTGCTTTGTGTTTTATTGATATTATCCATGGAGTTTATCATTTTGAATGTATTTAAGCAAGGGATATTTCCTTTTGTGCTGGGAAACACTAATTACTTCCATTGGAGACACAAACTCAACGCATTCGTGTTTTCTAGGCAGAAAGCTAGAGCAATTGCTGCAAACTAACATGATATTTATATTTGTAAACATGGCTTTTTATCCACTTGCCTAAGAAAATACTTTGCTTTTCTCTAAATCTAGTTTTACGGTGCTTATCTGAGTCCATTTCATACCAGTTCCACAACATCTTGTATGGATATGACTGGATGAAACGAGTAATATCCTCTTGTGTTATGGCTACTCGATCCCAGATGGTGCTACAGGCTCTGCTTTGTGTTTTCTTGATATTATCAATGGCCTTCATGGTTTTGAATGCATTTAAGCAGGAGATATTTTCTTTTGTGCTGGCAAACACTAATTATTGAACACGGAGACACAGACTCAACACATTTGTGTTCTCTTGGCAGAAAGCGAGAGCAATTGCTGCAAACAAACATGATATTTATGTTTGTGAACATCGCTTTTTATCCACTTGACCAGGAAAATGAGTTTGTTATCCCCCAAAACCAGTTTCACAGTGATTATCTGAGTCCATTCCATACTAGTTCCACAACACTTTGTCCGGATATGACTGGATGAAAGCAGAAATCTCCTCTTGTGTTGTGACTAACTCAATCCCAGATCATGCTACAAATCCTCTTTTGGGTTTTCTTGATATTATACATGGACTATATGGTTTTGAATGAATTTAAGCAGGGAATATTTTCTTTTGTGCTGGGAAACACTAATTACTTACACATGGAGACACAAACTCAACACAATGGTATTTTCTAGGCAGATATCTAGAGCAATTGCTTCAAACAAACATGATATTTATATTTGTAAACATGACTTTTTATCCACTTGCCCAAGAATACGAGTTTGGTTTTCTACAAAACACGATTGAGGGTTATTTTCTGAGTTCATTGCATAACAGTTCCACAAAACATTGTCCTGTTATGACTGGATGAAACCAGGAATATCCTCTTGTGTTATGGCTAACTCAATCCCAGATGGAGCTACAGGCTCTGCTTTGTGTTTTCTTCATATTATGAATGGATTTTACAGTTTTCAATGAATTTTAGCAGGGGATATTTCCTTTTGTGCTGGGGAACACTAATTACTTACACATGGAGACACAAACTGAACACAATCGTGTTTTCTAGGCAGAAAGCTGGTTCAATTGCTGCAAACAAACATGATATTTATATATGTAAACATGACTTATTATCCACTTGACGAAGAATATGAGTTTGCTTTCCTCCAAAACAAGTTTGACGGTGATTTTCTGAGTCCATTCAATACTAGTTCCACAACAGTTTGTCTGGATATGACTGAATGAAACCAGAAATATCCTCTTGTGTTGTGACTAACTCAATCCCAGATCGTGCTACAAGCCCTCTTTTGTGTTTTCTTGATATTATCCATGGACTGTATGCTTTTGAATGAATTTAAGCAGAAAGTATTTTCTTTTGTGCTGGGAAAAACAAATTAGTTCCACATGGAGACACAAACTCAACAGATTCCTGTTTTCTAGGCAGAAAGCTAGATCAATTTTTGCAAAAAACCATTATATTATATTTGTAAAAATGACATTTTATAAACTTGACCAAGAAAATGAGTTTGCTTTACTCCAAAACCAGTTTGACGGTGATTATCTGAGTGCATTGCATACTAGCTCCACAACACTTTGTCCGGATATGACTGGATGAAACCAGAAATATCCTATTGTGTTGTGACTAACTCAATCCCAGATCGTGCTACATGCCCTCTTTTGTGTTTTCTGGAAATTAGCCATGGACTTTATGGTTTTTAGTGAATTTAAGCAGGGAATATTTTCTTTTGTGCTGTGAAAAACTAATATGTTCCACATGGAGACACAAACTCAACACATTCGCGTTTTTAGGCAGAAAGCTAGAGCAATTGCTGCAAGCAATCTTGATATTTGTGTTTGTATAGAGGACATTTATGCGCTTGCCTAAGAAAATACTTTGCTTTTCTCTAGATCCAGTTTGACTGTGATTTTCTGAGTCCATTTCCTACCAGTTCCACAACAGCTTGTCTGGATATGACTGGATGAAACCAGAAATATCCTCTTGTGATATGGCTAACTCAATCCCACTTGGTGCTATAGACTCTGCTTTGTGTTTTTTAGATATCATCAATGGACTTTATGGTTTTGAATGAATTTAAGCAGGGACTATTTTATTTTGTGCTGGGAAAAACTAGTTACTTCCACATGGAGACACAAACTCAACACATTCCTGTTTTCTATGTAGAAAACTAGAGCAATTGCTGCAAACAAACATGATATTTATATTTGTAAACAGGCTTCTTATCCAAGTGACCGAGAAAATGAGTTTGTTTTCCGCAAAATCCACTGTGACCGTGATTATCTGAGTCCATTGCATACCAGTTCCACAACACTTTGTCCAGATATGACTGGATGAAACCAGAAATATCCTCTTGTGTTATGGCTAACTCAATCCCAGATCATGCTACAGGCTCTGCTTTGTGTTTTCTTGATATTATCCATGGACTTTATGCTTTTGAATGAATTTAAGCAGGCGATATTTTCTTTTCTGCTGGGAAAAACTAATTACTTCCACGTGGAGACACAAACGCAACACATTCCTGTTTTATAGGCAGAAAGCTAGAGCAATTGCTACAAACAAACATGATATTTATATTTGTCAACATGGCTTTTATCCACTTCACCAAGGAAATCAGTGTGTTTTCCCCCAAACCAGTTTGACCGTGATTATCTGAGTCCCTTGAAAACCACTTCCACAACACTTTGTCAGGATATGACTGGATGAAACCAGAAATATCCTCTTGTGTTATGGCTAACTCAATCCCAGACCTTGCTGCAGGCCCTGCTTTGTGTTTTATTGATATTATCCATGGAGTTTATCATTTTGAATGTATTTAAGCAAGGGATATTTCCTTTTGTGCTGGGAAACACTAATTACTTCCATTGGAGACACAAACTCAACGCATTCGTGTTTTCTAGGCAGAAAGCTAGAGCAATTGCTGCAAACTAACATGATATTTATATTTGTAAACATGGCTTTTTATCCACTTGCCTAAGAAAATACTTTGCTTTTCTCTAAATCTAGTTTTACGGTGCTTATCTGAGTCCATTTCATACCAGTTCCACAACATCTTGTATGGATATGACTGGATGAAACGAGTAATATCCTCTTGTGTTATGGCTACTCGATCCCAGATGGTGCTACAGGCTCTGCTTTGTGTTTTCTTGATATTGTCAATGGCCTTCATGGTTTTGAATGCATTTAAGCAGGGGATATTTTCTTTTGTGCTGGCAAACACTAATTATTGAACATGGAGACACAGACTCAACACATTTGTGTTCTCTTGGCAGAAAGCGAGAGCAATTGCTGCAAACAAACATGATATTTATGTTTGTGAACATCGCTTTTTATCCACTTGACCAGGAAAATGAGTTTGTTATCCCCCAAAACCAGTTTCACAGTGATTATCTGAGTCCATTCCATACTAGTTCCACAACACTTTGTCCGGATATGACTGGCTGAAAGCAGAAATCTCCTCTTGTGTTGTGACTAACTCAATCCCAGATCATGCTACAAATCCTCTTTTGGGTTTTCTTGATATTATACATGGACTATATGGTTTTGAATGAATTTAAGCAGGGAATATTTTCTTTTGTGCTGGGAAACACTAATTACTTACACATGGAGACACAAACTCAACACAATGGTATTTTCTAGGCAGATATCTAGAGCAATTGCTTCAAACAAACATGATATTTATATTTGTAAACATGACTTTTTATCCACTTGCCCAAGAATACGAGTTTGGTTTTCTACAAAACACGATTGAGGGTTATTTTCTGAGTTCATTGCATAACAGTTCCACAAAACATTGTCCTGTTATGACTGGATGAAACCAGGAATATCCTCTTGTGTTATGGCTAACTCAATCCCAGATGGAGCTACAGGCTCTGCTTTGTGTTTTCTTCATATTATGAATGGATTTTACAGTTTTCAATGAATTTTAGCAGGGGATATTTCCTTTTGTGCTGGGGAACACTAATTACTTACACATGGAGACACAAACTGAACACAATCGTGTTTTCTAGGCAGAAAGCTGGTTCAATTGCTGCAAACAAACATGATATTTATATATGTAAACATGACTTATTATCCACTTGACGAAGAATATGAGTTTGCTTTCCTCCAAAACAAGTTTGACGGTGATTTTCTGAGTCCATTCAATACTAGTTCCACAACAGTTTGTCTGGATATGACTGAATGAAACCAGAAATATCCTCTTGTGTTGTGACTAACTCAATCCCAGATCGTGCTACAAGCCCTCTTTTGTGTTTTCTTGATATTATCCATGGACTGTATGCTTTTGAATGAATTTAAGCAGAAAGTATTTTCTTTTGTGCTGGGAAAAACAAATTAGTTCCACATGGAGACACAAACTCAACAGATTCCTGTTTTCTAGGCAGAAAGCTAGATCAATTTTTGCAAAAAAACATTATATTATATTTGTAAAAATGACATTTTATAAACTTGACCAAGAAAATGAGTTTGCTTTACTCCAAAACCAGTTTGACGGTGATTATCTGAGTGCATTGCATACTAGCTCCACAACACTTTGTCCGGATATGACTGGATGAAACCAGAAATATCCTATTGTGTTGTGACTAACTCAATCCCAGATCGTGCTACATGCCCTCTTTTGTGTTTTCTGGAAATTAGCCATGGACTTTATGGTTTTTAGTGAATTTAAGCAGGGAATATTTTCTTTTGTGCTGTGAAAAACTAATATGTTCCACATGGAGACACAAACTCAACACATTCGCGTTTTCTAGGCAGAAAGCTAGAGCAATTGCTGCAAGCAATCTTGATATTTGTGTTTGTATAGAGGACATTTATGCGCTTGCCTAAGAAAATACTTTGCTTTTCTCTAGATCCAGTTTGACTGTGATTTTCTGAGTCCATTTCCTACCAGTTCCACAACAGCTTGTCTGGATATGACTGGATGAAACCAGAAATATCCTCTTGTGATATGGCTAACTCAATCCCACTTGGTGCTATAGACTCTGCTTTGTGTTTTTTAGATATTATCAATGGACTTTATGGTTTTGAATGAATTTAAGCAGGGACTATTTTATTTTGTGCTGGGAAAAACTAGTTACTTCCACATGGAGACACAAACTCAACACATTCCTGTTTTCTATGTAGAAAACTAGAGCAATTGCTGCAAACAAACATGATATTTATATTTGTAAACAGGCTTCTTATCCAAGTGACCAAGAAAATGAGTTTGTTTTCCGCAAAATCCACTGTGACCGTGATTATCTGAGTCCATTGCATACCAGTTCCACAACACTTTGTCCAGATATGACTGGATGAAACCAGAAATATCCTCTTGTGTTATGGCTAACTCAATCCCAGATCATGCTACAGGCTCTGCTTTGTGTTTTCTTGATATTATCCATGGACTTTATGCTTTTGAATGAATTTAAGCAGGCGATATTTTCTTTTCTGCTGGGAAAAACTAATTACTTCCACGTGGAGACACAAACACAACACATTCCTGTTTTATAGGCAGAAAGCTAGAGCAATTGCTACAAACAAACATGATATTTATATTTGTCAACATGGCTTTTATCCACTTCACCAAGGAAATCAGTGTGTTTTCCCCCAAACCAGTTTGACCGTGATTATCTGAGTCCCTTGAAAACCACTTCCACAACACTTTGTCAGGATATGACTGGATGAAACCAGAAATATCCTCTTGTGTTATGGCTAACTCAATCCCAGACCTTGCTGCAGGCCCTGCTTTGTGTTTTATTGATATTATCCATGGAGTTTATCATTTTGAATGTATTTAAGCAAGGGATATTTCCTTTTGTGCTGGGAAACACTAATTACTTCCATTGGAGACACAAACTCAACGCATTCGTGTTTTCTAGGCAGAAAGCTAGAGCAATTGCTGCAAACTAACATGATATTTATATTTGTAAACATGGCTTTTTATCCACTTGCCTAAGAAAATACTTTGCTTTTCTCTAAATCTAGTTTTACGGTGCTTATCTGAGTCCATTTCATACCAGTTCCACAACATCTTGTATGGATATGACTGGATGAAACGAGTAATATCCTCTTGTGTTATGGCTACTCGATCCCAGATGGTGCTACAGGCTCTGCTTTGTGTTTTCTTGATATTATCAATGGCCTTCATGGTTTTGAATGCATTTAAGCAGGGGATATTTTCTTTTGTGCTGGCAAACACTAATTATTGAACATGGAGACACAGACTCAACACATTTGTGTTCTCTTGGCAGAAAGCGAGAGCAATTGCTGCAAACAAACATGATATTTATGTTTGTGAACATCGCTTTTTATCCACTTGACCAGGAAAATGAGTTTGTTATCCCCCAAAACCAGTTTCACAGTGATTATCTGAGTCCATTCCATACTAGTTCCACAACACTTTGTCCGGATATGACTGGCTGAAACCAGAAATCTCCTCTTGTGTTGTGACTAACTCAATCCCAGATCATGCTACAAATCCTCTTTTGGGTTTTCTTGATATTATACATGGACTATATGGTTTTGAATGAATTTAAGCAGGGAATATTTTCTTTTGTGCTGGGAAACACTAATTACTTACACATGGAGACACAAACTCAACACAATGGTATTTTCTAGGCAGATATCTAGAGCAATTGCTTCAAACAAACATGATATTTATATTTGTAAACATGACTTTTTATCCACTTGCCCAAGAATACAAGTTTGGTTTTCTACAAAACACGATTGAGGGTTATTTTCTGAGTTCATTGCATAACAGTTCCACAAAACATTGTCCTGTTATGACTGGATGAAACCAGGAATATCCTCTTGTGTTATGGCTAACTCAATCCCAGATGGAGCTACAGGCTCTGCTTTGTGTTTTCTTCATATTATGAATGGATTTTACAGTTTTCAATGAATTTTAGCAGGGGATATTTCCTTTTGTGCTGGGGAACACTAATTACTTACACATGGAGACACAAACTGAACACAATCGTGTTTTCTAGGCAGAAAGCTGGTTCAATTGCTGCAAACAAACATGATATTTATATATGTAAACATGACTTATTATCCACTTGACGAAGAATATGAGTTTGCTTTCCTCCAAAACAAGTTTGACGGTGATTTTCTGAGTCCATTCAATACTAGTTCCACAACAGTTTGTCTGGATATGACTGAATGAAACCAGAAATATCCTCTTGTGTTGTGACTAACTCAATCCCAGATCGTGCTACAAGCCCTCTTTTGTGTTTTCTTGATATTATCCATGGACTGTATGCTTTTGAATGAATTTAAGCAGAAAGTATTTTCTTTTGTGCTGGGAAAAACAAATTAGTTCCACATGGAGACACAAACTCAACAGATTCCTGTTTTCTAGGCAGAAAGCTAGATCAATTTTTGCAAAAAAACATTATATTATATTTGTAAAAATGACATTTTATAAACTTGACCAAGAAAATGAGTTTGCTTTACTCCAAAACCAGTTTGACGGTGATTATCTGAGTGCATTGCATACTAGCTCCACAACACTTTGTCCGGATATGACTGGATGAAACCAGAAATATCCTATTGTGTTGTGACTAACTCAATCCCAGATCGTGCTACATGCCCTCTTTTGTGTTTTCTGGAAATTAGCCATGGACTTTATGGTTTTTAGTGAATTTAAGCAGGGAATATTTTCTTTTGTGCTGTGAAAAACTAATATGTTCCACATGGAGACACAAACTCAACACATTCGCGTTTTCTAGGCAGAAAGCTAGAGCAATTGCTGCAAGCAATCTTGATATTTGTGTTTGTATAGAGGACATTTATGCGCTTGCCTAAGAAAATACTTTGCTTTTCTCTAGATCCAGTTTGACTGTGATTTTCTGAGTCCATTTCCTACCAGTTCCACAACAGCTTGTCTGGATATGACTGGATGAAACCAGAAATATCCTCTTGTGATATGGCTAACTCAATCCCACTTGGTGCTATAGACTCTGCTTTGTGTTTTTTAGATATCATCAATGGACTTTATGGTTTTGAATGAATTTAAGCAGGGACTATTTTATTTTGTGCTGGGAAAAACTAGTTACTTCCACATGGAGACACAAACTCAACACATTCCTGTTTTCTATGTAGAAAACTAGAGCAATTGCTGCAAACAAACATGATATTTATATTTGTAAACAGGCTTCTTATCCAAGTGACCAAGAAAATGAGTTTGTTTTCCGCAAAATCCACTGTGACCGTGATTATCTGAGTCCATTGCATACCAGTTCCACAACACTTTGTCCAGATATGACTGGATGAAACCAGAAATATCCTCTTGTGTTATGGCTAACTCAATCCCAGATCATGCTACAGGCTCTGCTTTGTGTTTTCTTGATATTATCCATGGACTTTATGCTTTTGAATGAATTTAAGCAGGCGATATTTTCTTTTCTGCTGGGAAAAACTAATTACTTCCACGTGGAGACACAAACGCAACACATTCCTGTTTTATAGGCAGAAAGCTAGAGCAATTGCTACAAACAAACATGATATTTATATTTGTCAACATGGCTTTTATCCACTTCACCAAGGAAATCAGTGTGTTTTCCCCCAAACCAGTTTGACCGTGATTATCTGAGTCCCTTGAAAACCACTTCCACAACACTTTGTCAGGATATGACTGGATGAAACCAGAAATATCCTCTTGTGTTATGGCTAACTCAATCCCAGACCTTGCTGCAGGCCCTGCTTTGTGTTTTATTGATATTATCCATGGAGTTTATCATTTTGAATGTATTTAAGCAAGGGATATTTCCTTTTGTGCTGGGAAACACTAATTACTTCCATTGGAGACACAAACTCAACGCATTCGTGTTTTCTAGGCAGAAAGCTAGAGCAATTGCTGCAAACTAACATGATATTTATATTTGTAAACATGGCTTTTTATCCACTTGCCTAAGAAAATACTTTGCTTTTCTCTAAATCTAGTTTTACGGTGCTTATCTGAGTCCATTTCATACCAGTTCCACAACATCTTGTATGGATATGACTGGATGAAACGAGTAATATCCTCTTGTGTTATGGCTACTCGATCCCAGATGGTGCTACAGGCTCTGCTTTGTGTTTTCTTGATATTATCAATGGCCTTCATGGTTTTGAATGCATTTAAGCAGGGGATATTTTCTTTTGTGCTGGCAAACACTAATTATTGAACATGGAGACACAGACTCAACACATTTGTGTTCTCTTGGCAGAAAGCGAGAGCAATTGCTGCAAACAAACATGATATTTATGTTTGTGAACATCGCTTTTTATCCACTTGACCAGGAAAATGAGTTTGTTATCCCCCAAAACCAGTTTCACAGTGATTATCTGAGTCCATTCCATACTAGTTCCACAACACTTTGTCCGGATATGACTGGCTGAAACCAGAAATCTCCTCTTGTGTTGTGACTAACTCAATCCCAGATCATGCTACAAATCCTCTTTTGGGTTTTCTTGATATTATACATGGACTATATGGTTTTGAATGAATTTAAGCAGGGAATATTTTCTTTTGTGCTGGGAAACACTAATTACTTACACATGGAGACACAAACTCAACACAATGGTATTTTCTAGGCAGATATCTAGAGCAATTGCTTCAAACAAACATGATATTTATATTTGTAAACATGACTTTTTATCCACTTGCCCAAGAATACGAGTTTGGTTTTCTACAAAACACGATTGAGGGTTATTTTCTGAGTTCATTGCATAACAGTTCCACAAAACATTGTCCTGTTATGACTGGATGAAACCAGGAATATCCTCTTGTGTTATGGCTAACTCAATCCCAGATGGAGCTACAGGCTCTGCTTTGTGTTTTCTTCATATTATGAATGGATTTTACAGTTTTCAATGAATTTTAGCAGGGGATATTTCCTTTTGTGCTGGGGAACACTAATTACTTACACATGGAGACACAAACTGAACACAATCGTGTTTTCTAGGCAGAAAGCTGGTTCAATTGCTGCAAACAAACATGATATTTATATATGTAAACATGACTTATTATCCACTTGACGAAGAATATGAGTTTGCTTTCCTCCAAAACAAGTTTGACGGTGATTTTCTGAGTCCATTCAATACTAGTTCCACAACAGTTTGTCTGGATATGACTGAATGAAACCAGAAATATCCTCTTGTGTTGTGACTAACTCAATCCCAGATCGTGCTACAAGCCCTCTTTTGTGTTTTCTTGATATTATCCATGGACTGTATGCTTTTGAATGAATTTAAGCAGAAAGTATTTTCTTTTGTGCTGGGAAAAACAAATTAGTTCCACATGGAGACACAAACTCAACAGATTCCTGTTTTCTAGGCAGAAAGCTAGATCAATTTTTGCAAAAAACCATTATATTATATTTGTAAAAATGACATTTTATAAACTTGACCAAGAAAATGAGTTTGCTTTACTCCAAAACCAGTTTGACGGTGATTATCTGAGTGCATTGCATACTAGCTCCACAACACTTTGTCCGGATATGACTGGATGAAACCAGAAATATCCTATTGTGTTGTGACTAACTCAATCCCAGATCGTGCTACATGCCCTCTTTTGTGTTTTCTGGAAATTAGCCATGGACTTTATGGTTTTTAGTGAATTTAAGCAGGGAATATTTTCTTTTGTGCTGTGAAAAACTAATATGTTCCACATGGAGACACAAACTCAACACATTCGCGTTTTCTAGGCAGAAAGCTAGAGCAATTGCTGCAAGCAATCTTGATATTTGTGCTTGTATAGAGGACATTTATGCGCTTGCCTAAGAAAATACTTTGCTTTTCTCTAGATCCAGTTTGACTGTGATTTTCTGAGTCCATTTCCTACCAGTTCCACAACAGCTTGTCTGGATATGACTGGATGAAACCAGAAATATCCTCTTGTGATATGGCTAACTCAATCCCACTTGGTGCTATAGACTCTGCTTTGTGTTTTTTAGATATCATCAATGGACTTTATGGTTTTGAATGAATTTAAGCAGGGACTATTTTATTTTGTGCTGGGAAAAACTAGTTACTTCCACATGGAGACACAAACTCAACACATTCCTGTTTTCTATGTAGAAAACTAGAGCAATTGCTGCAAACAAACATGATATTTATATTTGTAAACAGGCTTCTTATCCAAGTGACCAAGAAAATGAGTTTGTTTTCCGCAAAATCCACTGTGACCGTGATTATCTGAGTCCATTGCATACCAGTTCCACAACACTTTGTCCAGATATGACTGGATGAAACCAGAAATATCCTCTTGTGTTATGGCTAACTCAATCCCAGATCATGCTACAGGCTCTGCTTTGTGTTTTCTTGATATTATCCATGGACTTTATGCTTTTGAATGAATTTAAGCAGGCGATATTTTCTTTTCTGCTGGGAAAAACTAATTACTTCCACGTGGAGACACAAACGCAACACATTCCTGTTTTATAGGCAGAAAGCTAGAGCAATTGCTACAAACAAACATGATATTTATATTTGTCAACATGGCTTTTATCCACTTCACCAAGGAAATCAGTGTGTTTTCCCCCAAACCAGTTTGACCGTGATTATCTGAGTCCCTTGAAAACCACTTCCACAACACTTTGTCAGGATATGACTGGATGAAACCAGAAATATCCTCTTGTGTTATGGCTAACTCAATCCCAGACCTTGCTGCAGGCCCTGCTTTGTGTTTTATTGATATTATCCATGGAGTTTATCATTTTGAATGTATTTAAGCAAGGGATATTTCCTTTTGTGCTGGGAAACACTAATTACTTCCATTGGAGACACAAACTCAACGCATTCGTGTTTTCTAGGCAGAAAGCTAGAGCAATTGCTGCAAACTAACATGATATTTATATTTGTAAACATGGCTTTTTATCCACTTGCCTAAGAAAATACTTTGCTTTTCTCTAAATCTAGTTTTACGGTGCTTATCTGAGTCCATTTCATACCAGTTCCACAACATCTTGTATGGATATGACTGGATGAAACGAGTAATATCCTCTTGTGTTATGGCTACTCGATCCCAGATGGTGCTACAGGCTCTGCTTTGTGTTTTCTTGATATTGTCAATGGCCTTCATGGTTTTGAATGCATTTAAGCAGGGGATATTTTCTTTTGTGCTGGCAAACACTAATTATTGAACACGGAGACACAGACTCAACACATTTGTGTTCTCTTGGCAGAAAGCGAGAGCAATTGCTGCAAACAAACATGATATTTATGTTTGTGAACATCGCTTTTTATCCACTTGACCAGGAAAATGAGTTTGTTATCCCCCAAAACCAGTTTCACAGTGATTATCTGAGTCCATTCCATACTAGTTCCACAACACTTTGTCCGGATATGACTGGCTGAAAGCAGAAATCTCCTCTTGTGTTGTGACTAACTCAATCCCAGATCATGCTACAAATCCTCTTTTGGGTTTTCTTGATATTATACATGGACTATATGGTTTTGAATGAATTTAAGCAGGGAATATTTTCTTTTGTGCTGGGAAACACTAATTACTTACACATGGAGACACAAACTCAACACAATGGTATTTTCTAGGCAGATATCTAGAGCAATTGCTTCAAACAAACATGATATTTATATTTGTAAACATGACTTTTTATCCACTTGCCCAAGAATACGAGTTTGGTTTTCTACAAAACACGATTGAGGGTTATTTTCTGAGTTCATTGCATAACAGTTCCACAAAACATTGTCCTGTTATGACTGGATGAAACCAGGAATATCCTCTTGTTTTATGGCTAACTCAATCCCAGATGGAGCTACAGGCTCTGCTTTGTGTTTTCTTCATATTATGAATGGATTTTACAGTTTTCAATGAATTTTAGCAGGGGATATTTCCTTTTGTGCTGGGGAACACTAATTACTTACACATGGAGACACAAACTGAACACAATTGTGTTTTCTAGGCAGAAAGCTGGTTCAATTGCTGCAAACAAACATGATATTTATATATGTAAACATGACTTATTATCCACTTGACGAAGAATATGAGTTTGCTTTCCTCCAAAACAAGTTTGACGGTGATTTTCTGAGTCCATTCAATACTAGTTCCACAACAGTTTGTCTGGATATGACTGAATGAAACCAGAAATATCCTCTTGTGTTGTGACTAACTCAATCCCAGATCGTGCTACAAGCCCTCTTTTGTGTTTTCTTGATATTATCCATGGACTGTATGCTTTTGAATGAATTTAAGCAGAAAGTATTTTCTTTTGTGCTGGGAAAAACAAATTAGTTCCACATGGAGACACAAACTCAACAGATTCCTGTTTTCTAGGCAGAAAGCTAGATCAATTTTTGCAAAAAAACATTATATTATATTTGTAAAAATGACATTTTATAAACTTGACCAAGAAAATGAGTTTGCTTTACTCCAAAACCAGTTTGACGGTGATTATCTGAGTGCATTGCATACTAGCTCCACAACACTTTGTCCGGATATGACTGGATGAAACCAGAAATATCCTATTGTGTTGTGACTAACTCAAGACCAGATCGTGCTACATGCCCTCTTTTGTGTTTTCTGGAAATTAGCCATGGACTTTATGGTTTTTAGTGAATTTAAGCAGGGAATATTTTCTTTTGTGCTGTGAAAAACTAATATGTTCCACATGGAGACACAAACTCAACACATTCGCGTTTTCTAGGCAGAAAGCTAGAGCAATTGCTGCAAGCAATCTTGATATTTGTGTTTGTATAGAGGACATTTATGCGCTTGCCTAAGAAAATACTTTGCTTTTCTCTAGATCCAGTTTGACTGTGATTTTCTGAGTCCATTTCCTACCAGTTCCACAACAGCTTGTCTGGATATGACTGGATGAAACCAGAAATATCCTCTTGTGATATGGCTAACTCAATCCCACTTGGTGCTATAGACTCTGCTTTGTGTTTTTTAGATATCATCAATGGACTTTATGGTTTTGAATGAATTTAAGCAGGGACTATTTTATTTTGTGCTGGGAAAAACTAGTTACTTCCACATGGAGACACAAACTCAACACATTCCTGTTTTCTATGTAGAAAACTAGAGCAATTGCTGCAAACAAACATGATATTTATATTTGTAAACAGGCTTCTTATCCAAGTGACCAAGAAAATGAGTTTGTTTTCCGCAAAATCCACTGTGACCGTGATTATCTGAGTCCATTGCATACCAGTTCCACAACACTTTGTCCAGATATGACTGGATGAAACCAGAAATATCCTCTTGTGTTATGGCTAACTCAATCCCAGATCATGCTACAGGCTCTGCTTTGTGTTTTCTTGATATTATCCATGGACTTTATGCTTTTGAATGAATTTAAGCAGGCGATATTTTCTTTTCTGCTGGGAAAAACTAATTACTTCCACGTGGAGACACAAACGCAACACATTCCTGTTTTATAGGCAGAAAGCTAGAGCAATTGCTACAAACAAACATGATATTTATATTTGTCAACATGGCTTTTATCCACTTCACCAAGGAAATCAGTGTGTTTTCCCCCAAACCAGTTTGACCGTGATTATCTGAGTCCCTTGAAAACCACTTCCACAACACTTTGTCAGGATATGACTGGATGAAACCAGAAATATCCTCTTGTGTTATGGCTAACTCAATCCCAGACCTTGCTGCAGGCCCTGCTTTGTGTTTTATTGATATTATCCATGGAGTTTATCATTTTGAATGTATTTAAGCAAGGGATATTTCCTTTTGTGCTGGGAAACACTAATTACTTCCATTGGAGACACAAACTCAACACATTCGTGTTTTCTAGGCAGAAAGCTAGAGCAATTGCTGCAAACTAACATGATATTTATATTTGTAAACATGGCTTTTTATCCACTTGCCTAAGAAAATACTTTGCTTTTCTCTAAATCTAGTTTTACGGTGCTTATCTGAGTCCATTTCATACCAGTTCCACAACATCTTGTATGGATATGACTGGATGAAACGAGTAATATCCTCTTGTGTTATGGCTACTCGATCCCAGATGGTGCTACAGGCTCTGCTTTGTGTTTTCTTGATATTGTCAATGGCCTTCATGGTTTTGAATGCATTTAAGCAGGGGATATTTTCTTTTGTGCTGGCAAACACTAATTATTGAACATGGAGACACAGACTCAACACATTTGTGTTCTCTTGGCAGAAAGCGAGAGCAATTGCTGCAAACAAACATGATATTTATGTTTGTGAACATCGCTTTTTATCCACTTGACCAGGAAAATGAGTTTGTTATCCCCCAAAACCAGTTTCACAGTGATTATCTGAGTCCATTCCATACTAGTTCCACAACACTTTGTCCGGATATGACTGGCTGAAACCAGAAATCTCCTCTTGTGTTGTGACTAACTCAATCCCAGATCATGCTACAAATCCTCTTTTGGGTTTTCTTGATATTATACATGGACTATATGGTTTTGAATGAATTTAAGCAGGGAATATTTTCTTTTGTGCTGGGAAACACTAATTACTTACACATGGAGACACAAACTCAACACAATGGTATTTTCTAGGCAGATATCTAGAGCAATTGCTTCAAACAAACATGATATTTATATTTGTAAACATGACTTTTTATCCACTTGCCCAAGAATACGAGTTTGGTTTTCTACAAAACACGATTGAGGGTTATTTTCTGAGTTCATTGCATAACAGTTCCACAAAACATTGTCCTGTTATGACTGGATGAAACCAGGAATATCCTCTTGTGTTATGGCTAACTCAATCCCAGATGGAGCTACAGGCTCTGCTTTGTGTTTTCTTCATATTATGAATGGATTTTACAGTTTTCAATGAATTTTAGCAGGGGATATTTCCTTTTGTGCTGGGGAACACTAATTACTTACACATGGAGACACAAACTGAACACAATCGTGTTTTCTAGGCAGAAAGCTGGTTCAATTGCTGCAAACAAACATGATATTTATATATGTAAACATGACTTATTATCCACTTGACGAAGAATATGAGTTTGCTTTCCTCCAAAACAAGTTTGACGGTGATTTTCTGAGTCCATTCAATACTAGTTCCACAACAGTTTGTCTGGATATGACTGAATGAAACCAGAAATATCCTCTTGTGTTGTGACTAACTCAATCCCAGATCGTGCTACAAGCCCTCTTTTGTGTTTTCTTGATATTATCCATGGACTGTATGCTTTTGAATGAATTTAAGCAGAAAGTATTTTCTTTTGTGCTGGGAAAAACAAATTAGTTCCACATGGAGACACAAACTCAACAGATTCCTGTTTTCTAGGCAGAAAGCTAGATCAATTTTTGCAAAAAAACATTATATTATATTTGTAAAAATGACATTTTATAAACTTGACCAAGAAAATGAGTTTGCTTTACTCCAAAACCAGTTTGACGGTGATTATCTGAGTGCATTGCATACTAGCTCCACAACACTTTGTCCGGATATGACTGGATGAAACCAGAAATATCCTATTGTGTTGTGACTAACTCAATCCCAGATCGTGCTACATGCCCTCTTTTGTGTTTTCTGGAAATTAGCCATGGACTTTATGGTTTTTAGTGAATTTAAGCAGGGAATATTTTCTTTTGTGCTGTGAAAAACTAATATGTTCCACATGGAGACACAAACTCAACACATTCGCGTTTTCTAGGCAGAAAGCTAGAGCAATTGCTGCAAGCAATCTTGATATTTGTGTTTGTATAGAGGACATTTATGCGCTTGCCTAAGAAAATACTTTGCTTTTCTCTAGATCCAGTTTGACTGTGATTTTCTGAGTCCATTTCCTACCAGTTCCACAACAGCTTGTCTGGATATGACTGGATGAAACCAGAAATATCCTCTTGTGATATGGCTAACTCAATCCCACTTGGTGCTATAGACTCTGCTTTGTGTTTTTTAGATATCATCAATGGACTTTATGGTTTTGAATGAATTTAAGCAGGGACTATTTTATTTTGTGCTGGGAAAAACTAGTTACTTCCACATGGAGACACAAACTCAACACATTCCTGTTTTCTATGTAGAAAACTAGAGCAATTGCTGCAAACAAACATGATATTTATATTTGTAAACAGGCTTCTTATCCAAGTGACCAAGAAAATGAGTTTGTTTTCCGCAAAATCCACTGTGACCGTGATTATCTGAGTCCATTGCATACCAGTTCCACAACACTTTGTCCAGATATGACTGGATGAAACCAGAAATATCCTCTTGTGTTATGGCTAACTCAATCCCAGATCATGCTACAGGCTCTGCTTTGTGTTTTCTTGATATTATCCATGGACTTTATGCTTTTGAATGAATTTAAGCAGGCGATATTTTCTTTTCTGCTGGGAAAAACTAATTACTTCCACGTGGAGACACAAACGCAACACATTCCTGTTTTATAGGCAGAAAGCTAGAGTGATTGCTACAAACAAACATGATATTTATATTTGTCAACATGGCTTTTATCCACTTCACCAAGGAAATCAGTGTGTTTTCCCCCAAACCAGTTTGACCGTGATTATCTGAGTCCCTTGAAAACCACTTCCACAACACTTTGTCAGGATATGACTGGATGAAACCAGAAATATCCTCTTGTGTTATGGCTAACTCAATCCCAGACCTTGCTGCAGGCCCTGCTTTGTGTTTTATTGATATTATCCATGGAGTTTATCATTTTGAATGTATTTAAGCAAGGGATATTTCCTTTTGTGCTGGGAAACACTAATTACTTCCATTGGAGACACAAACTCAACACATTCGTGTTTTCTAGGCAGAAAGCTAGAGCAATTGCTGCAAACTAACATGATATTTATATTTGTAAACATGGCTTTTTATCCACTTGCCTAAGAAAATACTTTGCTTTTCTCTAAATCTAGTTTTACGGTGCTTATCTGAGTCCATTTCATACCAGTTCCACAACATCTTGTATGGATATGACTGGATGAAACGAGTAATATCCTCTTGTGTTATGGCTACTCGATCCCAGATGGTGCTACAGGCTCTGCTTTGTGTTTTCTTGATATTGTCAATGGCCTTCATGGTTTTGAATGCATTTAAGCAGGGGATATTTTCTTTTGTGCTGGCAAACACTAATTATTGAACATGGAGACACAGACTCAACACATTTGTGTTCTCTTGGCAGAAAGCGAGAGCAATTGCTGCAAACAAACATGATATTTATGTTTGTGAACATCGCTTTTTATCCACTTGACCAGGAAAATGAGTTTGTTATCCCCCAAAACCAGTTTCACAGTGATTATCTGAGTCCATTCCATACTAGTTCCACAACACTTTGTCCGGATATGACTGGCTGAAACCAGAAATCTCCTCTTGTGTTGTGACTAACTCAATCCCAGATCATGCTACAAATCCTCTTTTGGGTTTTCTTGATATTATACATGGACTATATGGTTTTGAATGAATTTAAGCAGGGAATATTTTCTTTTGTGCTGGGAAACACTAATTACTTACACATGGAGACACAAACTCAACACAATGGTATTTTCTAGGCAGATATCTAGAGCAATTGCTTCAAACAAACATGATATTTATATTTGTAAACATGACTTTTTATCCACTTGCCCAAGAATACGAGTTTGGTTTTCTACAAAACACGATTGAGGGTTATTTTCTGAGTTCATTGCATAACAGTTCCACAAAACATTGTCCTGTTATGACTGGATGAAACCAGGAATATCCTCTTGTGTTATGGCTAACTCAATCCCAGATGGAGCTACAGGCTCTGCTTTGTGTTTTCTTCATATTATGAATGGATTTTACAGTTTTCAATGAATTTTAGCAGGGGATATTTCCTTTTGTGCTGGGGAACACTAATTACTTACACATGGAGACACAAACTGAACACAATCGTGTTTTCTAGGCAGAAAGCTGGTTCAATTGCTGCAAACAAACATGATATTTATATATGTAAACATGACTTATTATCCACTTGACGAAGAATATGAGTTTGCTTTCCTCCAAAACAAGTTTGACGGTGATTTTCTGAGTCCATTCAATACTAGTTCCACAACAGTTTGTCTGGATATGACTGAATGAAACCAGAAATATCCTCTTGTGTTGTGACTAACTCAATCCCAGATCGTGCTACAAGCCCTCTTTTGTGTTTTCTTGATATTATCCATGGACTGTATGCTTTTGAATGAATTTAAGCAGAAAGTATTTTCTTTTGTGCTGGGAAAAACAAATTAGTTCCACATGGAGACACAAACTCAACAGATTCCTGTTTTCTAGGCAGAAAGCTAGATCAATTTTTGCAAAAAAACCATTATATTATATTTGTAAAAATGACATTTTATAAACTTGACCAAGAAAATGAGTTTGCTTTACTCCAAAACCAGTTTGACGGTGATTATCTGAGTGCATTGCATACTAGCTCCACAACACTTTGTCCGGATATGACTGGATGAAACCAGAAATATCCTATTGTGTTGTGACTAACTCAATCCCAGATCGTGCTACATGCCCTCTTTTGTGTTTTCTGGAAATTAGCCATGGACTTTATGGTTTTTAGTGAATTTAAGCAGGGAATATTTTCTTTTGTGCTGTGAAAAACTAATATGTTCCACATGGAGACACAAACTCAACACATTCGCGTTTTCTAGGCAGAAAGCTAGAGCAATTGCTGCAAGCAATCTTGATATTTGTGTTTGTATAGAGGACATTTATGCGCTTGCCTAAGAAAATACTTTGCTTTTCTCTAGATCCAGTTTGACTGTGATTTTCTGAGTCCATTTCCTACCAGTTCCACAACAGCTTGTCTGGATATGACTGGATGAAACCAGAAATATCCTCTTGTGATATGGCTAACTCAATCCCACTTGGTGCTATAGACTCTGCTTTGTGTTTTTTAGATATCATCAATGGACTTTATGGTTTTGAATGAATTTAAGCAGGGACTATTTTATTTTGTGCTGGGAAAAACTAGTTACTTCCACATGGAGACACAAACTCAACACATTCCTGTTTTCTATGTAGAAAACTAGAGCAATTGCTGCAAACAAACATGATATTTATATTTGTAAACAGGCTTCTTATCCAAGTGACCAAGAAAATGAGTTTGTTTTCCGCAAAATCCACTGTGACCATGATTATCTGAGTCCATTGCATACCAGTTCCACAACACTTTGTCCAGATATGACTGGATGAAACCAGAAATATCCTCTTGTGTTATGGCTAACTCAATCCCAGATCATGCTACAGGCTCTGCTTTGTGTTTTCTTGATATTATCCATGGACTTTATGCTTTTTAATGAATTTAAGCAGGCGATATTTTCTTTTCTGCTGGGAAAAACTAATTACTTCCACGTGGAGACACAAACGCAACACATTCCTGTTTTATAGGCAGAAAGCTAGAGCGATTGCTACAAACAAACATGATATTTATATTTGTCAACATGGCTTTTATCCACTTCACCAAGGAAATCAGTGTGTTTTCCCCCAAACCAGTTTGACCGTGATTATCTGAGTCCCTTGAAAACCACTTCCACAACACTTTGTCAGGATATGACTGGATGAAACCAGAAATATCCTCTTGTGTTATGGCTAACTCAATCCCAGACCTTGCTGCAGGCCCTGCTTTGTGTTTTATTGATATTATCCATGGAGTTTATCATTTTGAATGTATTTAAGCAAGGGATATTTCCTTTTGTGCTGGGAAACACTAATTACTTCCATTGGAGACACAAACTCAACGCATTCATGTTTTCTAGGCAGAAAGCTAGAGCAATTGCTGCAAACTAACATGATATTTATATTTGTAAACATGGCTTTTTATCCACTTGCCTAAGAAAATACTTTGCTTTTCTCTAAATCTAGTTTTACGGTGCTTATCTGAGTCCATTTCATACCAGTTCCACAACATCTTGTATGGATATGACTGGATGAAACGAGTAATATCCTCTTGTGTTATGGCTACTCGATCCCAGATGGTGCTACAGGCTCTGCTTTGTGTTTTCTTGATATTGTCAATGGCCTTCATGGTTTTGAATGCATTTAAGCAGGGGATATTTTCTTTTGTGCTGGCAAACACTAATTATTGAACATGGAGACACAGACTCAACACATTTGTGTTCTCTTGGCAGAAAGCGAGAGCAATTGCTGCAAACAAACATGATATTTATGTTTGTGAACATCGCTTTTTATCCACTTGACCAGGAAAATGAGTTTGTTATCCCCCAAAACCAGTTTCACAGTGATTATCTGAGTCCATTCCATACTAGTTCCACAACACTTTGTCCGGATATGACTGGCTGAAACCAGAAATCTCCTCTTGTGTTGTGACTAACTCAATCCCAGATCATGCTACAAATCCTCTTTTGGGTTTTCTTGATATTATACATGGACTATATGGTTTTGAATGAATTTAAGCAGGGAATATTTTCTTTTGTGCTGGGAAACACTAATTACTTACACATGGAGACACAAACTCAACACAATGGTATTTTCTAGGCAGATATCTAGAGCAATTGCTTCAAACAAACATGATATTTATATTTGTAAACATGACTTTTTATCCACTTGCCCAAGAATACGAGTTTGGTTTTCTACAAAACACGATTGAGGGTTATTTTCTGAGTTCATTGCATAACAGTTCCACAAAACATTGTCCTGTTATGACTGGATGAAACCAGGAATATCCTCTTGTGTTATGGCTAACTCAATCCCAGATGGAGCTACAGGCTCTGCTTTGTGTTTTCTTCATATTATGAATGGATTTTACAGTTTTCAATGAATTTTAGCAGGGGATATTTCCTTTTGTGCTGGGGAACACTAATTACTTACACATGGAGACACAAACTGAACACAATCGTGTTTTCTAGGCAGAAAGCTGGTTCAATTGCTGCAAACAAACATGATATTTATATATGTAAACATGACTTATTATCCACTTGACGAAGAATATGAGTTTGCTTTCCTCCAAAACAAGTTTGACGGTGATTTTCTGAGTCCATTCAATACTAGTTCCACAACAGTTTGTCTGGATATGACTGAATGAAACCAGAAATATCCTCTTGTGTTGTGACTAACTCAATCCCAGATCGTGCTACAAGCCCTCTTTTGTGTTTTCTTGATATTATCCATGGACTGTATGCTTTTGAATGAATTTAAGCAGAAAGTATTTTCTTTTGTGCTGGGAAAAACAAATTAGTTCCACATGGAGACACAAACTCAACAGATTCCTGTTTTCTAGGCAGAAAGCTAGATCAATTTTTGCAAAAAACCATTATATTATATTTGTAAAAATGACATTTTATAAACTTGACCAAGAAAATGAGTTTGCTTTACTCCAAAACCAGTTTGACGGTGATTATCTGAGTGCATTGCATACTAGCTCCACAACACTTTGTCCGGATATGACTGGATGAAACCAGAAATATCCTATTGTGTTGTGACTAACTCAAGACCAGATCGTGCTACATGCCCTCTTTTGTGTTTTCTGGAAATTAGCCATGGACTTTATGGTTTTTAGTGAATTTAAGCAGGGAATATTTTCTTTTGTGCTGTGAAAAACTAATATGTTCCACATGGAGACACAAACTCAACACATTCGCGTTTTCTAGGCAGAAAGCTAGAGCAATTGCTGCAAGCAATCTTGATATTTGTGTTTGTATAGAGGACATTTATGCGCTTGCCTAAGAAAATACTTTGCTTTTCTCTAGATCCAGTTTGACTGTGATTTTCTGAGTCCATTTCCTACCAGTTCCACAACAGCTTGTCTGGATATGACTGGATGAAACCAGAAATATCCTCTTGTGATATGGCTAACTCAATCCCACTTGGTGCTATAGACTCTGCTTTGTGTTTTTTAGATATCATCAATGGACTTTATGGTTTTGAATGAATTTAAGCAGGGACTATTTTATTTTGTGCTGGGAAAAACTAGTTACTTCCACATGGAGACACAAACTCAACACATTCCTGTTTGCTATGTAGAAAACTAGAGCAATTGCTGCAAACAAACATGATATTTATATTTGTAAACAGGCTTCTTATCCAAGTGACCAAGAAAATGAGTTTGTTTTCCGCAAAATCCACTGTGACCGTGATTATCTGAGTCCATTGCATACCAGTTCCACAACACTTTGTCCAGATATGACTGGATGAAACCAGAAATATCCTCTTGTGTTATGGCTAACTCAATCCCAGATCATGCTACAGGCTCTGCTTTGTGTTTTCTTGATATTATCCATGGACTTTATGCTTTTGAATGAATTTAAGCAGGCGATATTTTCTTTTCTGCTGGGAAAAACTAATTACTTCCACGTGGAGACACAAACGCAACACATTCCTGTTTTATAGGCAGAAAGCTAGAGCAATTGCTACAAACAAACATGATATTTATATTTGTCAACATGGCTTTTATCCACTTCACCAAGGAAATCAGTGTGTTTTCCCCCAAACCAGTTTGACCGTGATTATCTGAGTCCCTTGAAAACCACTTCCACAACACTTTGTCAGGATATGACTGGATGAAACCAGAAATATCCTCTTGTGTTATGGCTAACTCAATTCCAGACCTTGCTGCAGGCCCTGCTTTGTGTTTTATTGATATTATCCATGGAGTTTATCATTTTGAATGTATTTAAGCAAGGGATATTTCCTTTTGTGCTGGGAAACACTAATTACTTCCATTGGAGACACAAACTCAACACATTCGTGTTTTCTAGGCAGAAAGCTAGAGCAATTGCTGCAAACTAACATGATATTTATATTTGTAAACATGGCTTTTTATCCACTTGCCTAAGAAAATACTTTGCTTTTCTCTAAATCTAGTTTTACGGTGCTTATCTGAGTCCATTTCATACCAGTTCCACAACATCTTGTATGGATATGACTGGAT
Organism: Lepus europaeus; assembly: GCF_033115175.1. NCBI lineage: Eukaryota > Metazoa > Chordata > Mammalia > Lagomorpha > Leporidae > Lepus > Lepus europaeus. The sequence goes on along the minus strand of NW_026909213.1, from coordinate 589,853 downwards.
GAAACGAGTAATATCCTCTTGTGTTATGGCTACTCGATCCCAGATGGTGCTACAGGCTCTGCTTTGTGTTTTCTTGATATTGTCAATGGCCTTCATGGTTTTGAATGCATTTAAGCAGGGGATATTTTCTTTTGTGCTGGCAAACACTAATTATTGAACATGGAGACACAGACTCAACACATTTGTGTTCTCTTGGCAGAAAGCGAGAGCAATTGCTGCAAACAAACATGATATTTATGTTTGTGAACATCGCTTTTTATCCACTTGACCAGGAAAATGAGTTTGTTATCCCCCAAAACCAGTTTCACAGTGATTATCTGAGTCCATTCCATACTAGTTCCACAACACTTTGTCCGGATATGACTGGCTGAAAGCAGAAATCTCCTCTTGTGTTGTGACTAACTCAATCCCAGATCATGCTACAAATCCTCTTTTGGGTTTTCTTGATATTATACATGGACTATATGGTTTTGAATGAATTTAAGCAGGGAATATTTTCTTTTGTGCTGGGAAACACTAATTACTTACACATGGAGACACAAACTCAACACAATGGTATTTTCTAGGCAGATATCTAGAGCAATTGCTTCAAACAAACATGATATTTATATTTGTAAACATGACTTTTTATCCACTTGCCCAAGAATACGAGTTTGGTTTTCTACAAAACACGATTGAGGGTTATTTTCTGAGTTCATTGCATAACAGTTCCACAAAACATTGTCCTGTTATGACTGGATGAAACCAGGAATATCCTCTTGTGTTATGGCTAACTCAATCCCAGATGGAGCTACAGGCTCTGCTTTGTGTTTTCTTCATATTATGAATGGATTTTACAGTTTTCAATGAATTTTAGCAGGGGATATTTCCTTTTGTGCTGGGGAACACTAATTACTTACACATGGAGACACAAACTGAACACAATCGTGTTTTCTAGGCAGAAAGCTGGTTCAATTGCTGCAAACAAACATGATATTTATATATGTAAACATGACTTATTATCCACTTGACGAAGAATATGAGTTTGCTTTCCTCCAAAACAAGTTTGACGGTGATTTTCTGAGTCCATTCAATACTAGTTCCACAACAGTTTGTCTGGATATGACTGAATGAAACCAGAAATATCCTCTTGTGTTGTGACTAACTCAATCCCAGATCGTGCTACAAGCCCTCTTTTGTGTTTTCTTGATATTATCCATGGACTGTATGCTTTTGAATGAATTTAAGCAGAAAGTATTTTCTTTTGTGCTGGGAAAAACAAATTAGTTCCACATGGAGACACAAACTCAACAGATTCCTGTTTTCTAGGCAGAAAGCTAGATCAATTTTTGCAAAAAAACATTATATTATATTTGTAAAAATGACATTTTATAAACTTGACCAAGAAAATGAGTTTGCTTTACTCCAAAACCAGTTTGACGGTGATTATCTGAGTGCATTGCATACTAGCTCCACAACACTTTGTCCGGATATGACTGGATGAAACCAGAAATATCCTATTGTGTTGTGACTAACTCAATCCCAGATCGTGCTACATGCCCTCTTTTGTGTTTTCTGGAAATTAGCCATGGACTTTATGGTTTTTAGTGAATTTAAGCAGGGAATATTTTCTTTTGTGCTGTGAAAAACTAATATGTTCCACATGGAGACACAAACTCAACACATTCGCGTTTTCTAGGCAGAAAGCTAGAGCAATTGCTGCAAGCAATCTTGATATTTGTGTTTGTATAGAGGACATTTATGCGCTTGCCTAAGAAAATACTTTGCTTTTCTCTAGATCCAGTTTGACTGTGATTTTCTGAGTCCATTTCCTACCAGTTCCACAACAGCTTGTCTGGATATGACTGGATGAAACCAGAAATATCCTCTTGTGATAGGGCTAACTCAATCCCACTTGGTGCTATAGACTCTGCTTTGTGTTTTTTAGATATCATCAATGGACTTTATGGTTTTGAATGAATTTAAGCAGGGACTATTTTATTTTGTGCTGGGAAAAACTAGTTACTTCCACATGGAGACACAAACTCAACACATTCCTGTTTTCTATGTAGAAAACTAGAGCAATTGCTGCAAACAAACATGATATTTATATTTGTAAACAGGCTTCTTATCCAAGTGACCAAGAAAATGAGTTTGTTTTCCGCAAAATCCACTGTGACCGTGATTATCTGAGTCCATTGCATACCAGTTCCACAACACTTTGTCCAGATATGACTGGATGAAACCAGAAATATCCTCTTGTGTTATGGCTAACTCAATCCCAGATCATGCTACAGGCTCTGCTTTGTGTTTTCTTGATATTATCCATGGACTTTATGCTTTTGAATGAATTTAAGCAGGCGATATTTTCTTTTCTGCTGGGAAAAACTAATTACTTCCACGTGGAGACACAAACGCAACACATTCCTGTTTTATAGGCAGAAAGCTAGAGCAATTGCTACAAACAAACATGATATTTATATTTGTCAACATGGCTTTTATCCACTTCACCAAGGAAATCAGTGTGTTTTCCCCCAAACCAGTTTGACCGTGATTATCTGAGTCCCTTGAAAACCACTTCCACAACACTTTGTCAGGATATGACTGGATGAAACCAGAAATATCCTCTTGTGTTATGGCTAACTCAATCCCAGACCTTGCTGCAGGCCCTGCTTTGTGTTTTATTGATATTATCCATGGAGTTTATCATTTTGAATGTATTTAAGCAAGGGATATTTCCTTTTGTGCTGGGAAACACTAATTACTTCCATTGGAGACACAAACTCAACGCATTCGTGTTTTCTAGGCAGAAAGCTAGAGCAATTGCTGCAAACTAACATGATATTTATATTTGTAAACATGGCTTTTTATCCACTTGCCTAAGAAAATACTTTGCTTTTCTCTAAATCTAGTTTTACGGTGCTTATCTGAGTCCATTTCATACCAGTTCCACAACATCTTGTTTGGATATGACTGGATGAAACGAGTAATATCCTCTTGTGTTATGGCTACTCGATCCCAGATGGTGCTACAGGCTCTGCTTTGTGTTTTCTTGATATTGTCAATCGCCTTCATGGTTTTGAATGCATTTAAGCAGGGGATATTTTCTTTTGTGCTGGCAAACACTAATTATTGAACACGGAGACACAGACTCAACACATTTGTGTTCTCTTGGCAGAAAGCGAGAGCAATTGCTGCAAACAAACATGATATTTATGTTTGTGAACATCGCTTTTTATCCACTTGACCAGGAAAATGAGTTTGTTATCCCCCAAAACCAGTTTCACAGTGATTATCTGAGTCCATTCCATACTAGTTCCACAACACTTTGTCCGGATATGACTGGCTGAAAGCAGAAATCTCCTCTTGTGTTGTGACTAACTCAATCCCAGATCATGCTACAAATCCTCTTTTGGGTTTTCTTGATATTATACATGGACTATATGGTTTTGAATGAATTTAAGCAGGGAATATTTTCTTTTGTGCTGGGAAACACTAATTACTTACACATGGAGACACAAACTCAACACAATGGTATTTTCTAGGCAGATATCTAGAGCAATTGCTTCAAACAAACATGATATTTATATTTGTAAACATGACTTTTTATCCACTTGCCCAAGAATATGAGTTTGGTTTTCTACAAAACACGATTGAGGGTTATTTTCTGAGTTCATTGCATAACAGTTCCACAAAACATTGTCCTGTTATGACTGGATGAAACCAGGAATATCCTCTTGTGTTGTGACTAACTCAATCCCAGATGGAGCTACAGGCTCTGCTTTGTGTTTTCTTCATATTATGAATGGATTTTACAGTTTTCAATGAATTTTAGCAGGGGATATTTCCTTTTGTGCTGGGGAACACTAATTACTTACACATGGAGACACAAACTGAACAGAATCGTGTTTTCTAGGCAGAAAGCTGGTTCAATTGCTGCAAACAAACATGATATTTATATATGTAAACATGACTTATTATCCACTTGACGAAGAATATGAGTTTGCTTTCCTCCAAAACAAGATTGACGGTGATTTTCTGAGTCCATTCAATACTAGTTCCACAACAGTTTGTCTGGATATGACTGAATGAAACCAGAAATATCCTCTTGTGTTGTGACTAACTCAATCCCAGATCGTGCTACAAGCCCTCTTTTGTGTTTTCTTGATATTATCCATGGACTGTATGCTTTTGAATGAATTTAAGCAGAAAGTATTTTCTTTTGTGCTGGGAAAAACAAATTAGTTCCACATGGAGACACAAACTCAACAGATTCCTGTTTTCTAGGCAGAAAGCTAGATCAATTTTTGCAAAAAACATTATATTATATTTGTAAAAATGACATTTTATAAACTTGACCAAGAAAATGAGTTTGCTTTACTCCAAAACCAGTTTGACGGTGATTATCTGAGTGCATTGCATACTAGCTCCACAACACTTTGTCCGGATATGACTGGATGAAACCAGAAATATCCTATTGTGTTGTGACTAACTCAATCCCAGATCGTGCTACATGCCCTCTTTTGTGTTTTCTGGAAATTAGCCATGGACTTTATGGTTTTTAGTGAATTTAAGCAGGGAATATTTTCTTTTGTGCTGTGAAAAACTAATATGTTCCACATGGAGACACAAACTCAACACATTCGCGTTTTCTAGGCAGAAAGCTAGAGCAATTGCTGCAAGCAATCTTGATATTTGTGTTTGTATAGAGGACATTTATGCGCTTGCCTAAGAAAATACTTTGCTTTTCTCTAGATCCAGTTTGACTGTGATTTTCTGAGTCCATTTCCTACCAGTTCCACAACAGCTTGTCTGGATATGACTGGATGAAACCAGAAATATCCTCTTGTGATATGGCTAACTCAATCCCACTTGGTGCTATAGACTCTGCTTTGTGTTTTTTAGATATCATCAATGGACTTTATGGTTTTGAATGAATTTAAGCAGGGACTATTTTATTTTGTGCTGGGAAAAACTAGTTACTTCCACATGGAGACACAAACTCAACACATTCCTGTTTTCTATGTAGAAAACTAGAGCAATTGCTGCAAACAAACATGATATTTATATTTGTAAACAGGCTTCTTATCCAAGTGACCAAGAAAATGAGTTTGTTTTCCGCAAAATCCACTGTGACCGTGATTATCTGAGTCCATTGCATACCAGTTCCACAACACTTTGTCCAGATATGACTGGATGAAACCAGAAATATCCTCTTGTGTTATGGCTAACTCAATCCCAGATCATGCTACAGGCTCTGCTTTGTGTTTTCTTGATATTATCCATGGACTTTATGCTTTTGAATGAATTTAAGCAGGCGATATTTTCTTTTCTGCTGGGAAAAACTAATTACTTCCACGTGGAGACACAAACGCAACACATTCCTGTTTTATAGGCAGAAAGCTAGAGCAATTGCTACAAACAAACATGATATTTATATTTGTCAACATGGCTTTTATCCACTTCACCAAGGAAATCAGTGTGTTTTCCCCCAAACCAGTTTGACCGTGATTATCTGAGTCCCTTGAAAACCACTTCCACAACACTTTGTCAGGATATGACTGGATGAAACCAGAAATATCCTCTTGTGTTATGGCTAACTCAATCCCAGACCTTGCTGCAGGCCCTGCTTTGTGTTTTATTGATATTATCCATGGAGTTTATCATTTTGAATGTATTTAAGCAAGGGATATTTCCTTTTGTGCTGGGAAACACTAATTACTTCCATTGGAGACACAAACTCAACGCATTCGTGTTTTCTAGGCAGAAAGCTAGAGCAATTGCTGCAATCTAACATGATATTTATATTTGTAAACATGGCTTTTTATCCACCTGCCTAAGAAAATACTTTGCTTTTCTCTAAATCTAGTTTTACGGTGCTTATCTGAGTCCATTTCATACCAGTTCCACAACATCTTGTTTGGATATGACTGGATGAAACGAGTAATATCCTCTTGTGTTATGGCTACTCGATCCCAGATGGTGCTACAGGCTCTGCTTTGTGTTTTCTTGATATTGTCAATGGCCTTCATGGTTTTGAATGCATTTAAGCAGGGGATATTTTCTTTTGTGCTGGCAAACACTAATTATTGAACATGGAGACACAGACTCAACACATTTGTGTTCTCTTGGCAGAAAGCGAGAGCAATTGCTGCAAACAAACATGATATTTATGTTTGTGAACATCGCTTTTTATCCACTTGACCAGGAAAATGAGTTTGTTATCCCCCAAAACCAGTTTCACAGTGATTATCTGAGTCCATTCCATACTAGTTCCACAACACTTTGTCCGGATATGACTGGCTGAAAGCAGAAATCTCCTCTTGTGTTGTGACTAACTCAATCCCAGATCATGCTACAAATCCTCTTTTGGGTTTTCTTGATATTATACATGGACTATATGGTTTTGAATGAATTTAAGCAGGGAATATTTTCTTTTGTGCTGGGAAACACTAATTACTTACACATGGAGACACAAACTCAACACAATGGTATTTTCTAGGCAGATATCTAGAGCAATTGCTTCAAACAAACATGATATTTATATTTGTAAACATGACTTTTTATCCACTTGCCCAAGAATATGAGTTTGGTTTTCTACAAAACACGATTGAGGGTTATTTTCTGAGTTCATTGCATAACAGTTCCACAAAACATTGTCCTGTTATGACTGGATGAAACCAGGAATATCCTCTTGTGTTGTGACTAACTCAATCCCAGATCGTGCTACATGCCCTCTTTTGTGTTTTCCGGAAATTAGCCATGGACTTTATGGTTTTTAGTGAATTTAAGCAGGGAATATTTTCTTTTGCACTGTGAAAAACTAATATGTTCCACATGGAGACACAAACTCAACACATTCGCGTTTTCTAGGCAGAAAGCTAGAGCAATTGCTGCAAGCAATCTTGATATTTGTGTTTGTATAGAGGACATTTATGCGCTTGCCTAAGAAAATACTTTGCTTTTCTCTAGATCCAGTTTGACTGTGATTTTCTGAGTCCATTTCCTACCAGTTCCACAACAGCTTGTCTGGATATGACTGGATGAAACCAGAAATATCCTCTTGTGATATGGCTAACTCAATCCCACTTGGTGCTATAGACTCTGCTTTGTGTTTTTTAGATATCATCAATGGACTTTATGGTTTTGAATGAATTTAAGCAGGGACTATTTTATTTTGTGCTGGGAAAAACTAGTTACTTCCACATGGAGACACAAACTCAACACATTCCTGTTTTCTATGTAGAAAACTAGAGCAATTGCTGCAAACAAACATGATATTTATATTTGTAAACAGGCTTCTTATCCAAGTGACCAAGAAAATGAGTTTGTTTTCCGCAAAATCCACTGTGACCGTGATTATCTGAGTCCATTGCATACCAGTTCCACAACACTTTGTCCAGATATGACTGGATGAAACCAGAAATATCCTCTTGTGTTATGGCTAACTCAATCCCAGATCATGCTACAGGCTCTGCTTTGTGTTTTCTTGATATTATCCATGGACTTTATGCTTTTGAATGAATTTAAGCAGGCGATATTTTCTTTTCTGCTGGGAAAAACTAATTACTTCCACGTGGAGACACAAACGCAACACATTCCTGTTTTATAGGCAGAAAGCTAGAGCAATTGCTACAAACAAACATGATATTTACATTTGTCAACATGGCTTTTATCCACTTCACCAAGGAAATCAGTGTGTTTTCCCCCAAACCAGTTTGACCGTGATTATCTGAGTCCCTTGAAAACCACTTCCACAACACTTTGTCAGGATATGACTGGATGAAACCAGAAATATCCTCTTGTGTTATGGCTAACTCAATCCCAGACCTTGCTGCAGGCCCTGCTTTGTGTTTTATTGATATTATCCATGGAGTTTATCATTTTGAATGTATTTAAGCAAGGGATATTTCCTTTTGTGCTGGGAAACACTAATTACTTCCATTGGAGACACAAACTCAACGCATTCGTGTTTTCTAGGCAGAAAGCTAGAGCAATTGCTGCAAACTAACATGATATTTATATTTGTAAACATGGCTTTTTATCCACTTGCCTAAGAAAATACTTTGCTTTTCTCTAAATCTAGTTTTACGGTGCTTATCTGAGTCCATTTCATACCAGTTCCACAACATCTTGTATGGATATGACTGGATGAAACGAGTAATATCCTCTTGTGTTATGGCTACTCGATCCCAGATGGTGCTACAGGCTCTGCTTTGTGTTTTCTTGATATTGTCAATGGCCTTCATGGTTTTGAATGCATTTAAGCAGGGGATATTTTCTTTTGTGCTGGCAAACACTAATTATTGAACATGGAGACACAGACTCAACACATTTGTGTTCTCTTGGCAGAAAGCGAGAGCAATTGCTGCAAACAAACATGATATTTATGTTTGTGAACATCGCTTTTTATCCACTTGACCAGGAAAATGAGTTTGTTATCCCCCAAAACCAGTTTCACAGTGATTATCTGAGTCCATTCCATACTAGTTCCGCAACACTTTGTCCGGATATGACTGGATGAAACCAGAAATCTCCTCTTGTGTTGTGACTAACTCAATCCCAGATCATGCTACAAATCCTCTTTTGGGTTTTCTTGATATTATACATGGACTATATGGTTTTGAATGAATTTAAGCAGGGAATATTTTCTTTTGTGCTGGGAAACACTAATTACTTACACATGGAGACACAAACTCAACACAATGGTATTTTCTAGGCAGATATCTAGAGCAATTGCTTCAAACAAACATGATATTTATATTTGTAAACATGACTTTTTATCCACTTGCCCAAGAATATGAGTTTGGTTTTCTACAAAACACGATTGAGGGTTATTTTCTGAGTTCATTGCATAACAGTTCCACAAAACATTGTCCTGTTATGACTGGATGAAACCAGGAATATCCTCTTGTGTTGTGACTAACTCAAGACCAGATCGTGCTACATGCCCTCTTTTGTGTTTTCCGGAAATTAGCCATGGACTTTATGGTTTTTAGTGAATTTAAGCAGGGAATATTTTCTTTTGCACTGTGAAAAACTAATATGTTCCACATGGAGACACAAACTCAACACATTCGCGTTTTCTAGGCAGAAAGCTAGAGCAATTGCTGCAAGCAATCTTGATATTTGTGTTTGTATAGAGGACATTTATGCGCTTGCCTAAGAAAATACTTTGCTTTTCTCTAGATCCAGTTTGACTGTGATTTTCTGAGTCCATTTCCTACCAGTTCCACAACAGCTTGTCTGGATATGACTGGATGAAACCAGAAATATCCTCTTGTGATATGGCTAACTCAATCCCACTTGGTGCTATAGACTCTGCTTTGTGTTTTTTAGATATCATCAATGGACTTTATGGTTTTGAATGAATTTAAGCAGGGACTATTTTATTTTGTGCTGGGAAAAACTAGTTACTTCCACATGGAGACACAAACTCAACACATTCCTGTTTTCTATGTAGAAAACTAGAGCAATTGCTGCAAACAAACATGATATTTATATTTGTAAACAGGCTTCTTATCCAAGTGACCAAGAAAATGAGTTTGTTTTCCGCAAAATCCACTGTGACCGTGATTATCTGAGTCCATTGCATACCAGTTCCACAACACTTTGTCCAGATATGACTGGATGAAACCAGAAATATCCTCTTGTGTTATGGCTAACTCAATCCCAGATCATGCTACAGGCTCTGCTTTGTGTTTTCTTGATATTATCCATGGACTTTATGCTTTTGAATGAATTTAAGCAGGCGATATTTTCTTTTCTGCTGGGAAAAACTAATTACTTCCACGTGGAGACACAAACGCAACACATTCCTGTTTTATAGGCAGAAAGCTAGAGCAATTGCTACAAACAAACATGATATTTATATTTGTCAACATGGCTTTTATCCACTTCACCAAGGAAATCAGTGTGTTTTCCCCCAAACCAGTTTGACCGTGATTATCTGAGTCCCTTGAAAACCACTTCCACAACACTTTGTCAGGATATGACTGGATGAAACCAGAAATATCCTCTTGTGTTATGGCTAACTCAATCCCAGACCTTGCTGCAGGCCCTGCTTTGTGTTTTATTGATATTATCCATGGAGTTTATCATTTTGAATGTATTTAAGCAAGGGATATTTCCTTTTGTGCTGGGAAACACTAATTACTTCCATTGGAGACACAAACTCAACGCATTCGTGTTTTCTAGGCAGAAAGCTAGAGCAATTGCTGCAAACTAACATGATATTTATATTTGTAAACATGGCTTTTTATCCACTTGCCTAAGAAAATACTTTGCTTTTCTCTAAATCTAGTTTTACGGTGCTTATCTGAGTCCATTTCATACCAGTTCCACAACATCTTGTATGGATATGACTGGATGAAACGAGTAATATCCTCTTGTGTTATGGCTACTCGATCCCAGATGGTGCTACAGGCTCTGCTTTGTGTTTTCTTGATATTGTCAATGGCCTTCATGGTTTTGAATGCATTTAAGCAGGGGATATTTTCTTTTGTGCTGGCAAACACTAATTATTGAACATGGAGACACAGACTCAACACATTTGTGTTCTCTTGGCAGAAAGCGAGAGCAATTGCTGCAAACAAACATGATATTTATGTTTGTGAACATCGCTTTTTATCCACTTGACCAGGAAAATGAGTTTGTTATCCCCCAAAACCAGTTTCACAGTGATTATCTGAGTCCATTCCATACTAGTTCCGCAACACTTTGTCCGGATATGACTGGATGAAACCAGAAATCTCCTCTTGTGTTGTGACTAACTCAATCCCAGATCATGCTACAAATCCTCTTTTGGGTTTTCTTGATATTATACATGGACTATATGGTTTTGAATGAATTTAAGCAGGGAATATTTTCTTTTGTGCTGGGAAACACTAATTACTTACACATGGAGACACAAACTCAACACAATGGTATTTTCTAGGCAGATATCTAGAGCAATTGCTTCAAACAAACATGATATTTATATTTGTAAACATGACTTTTTATCCACTTGCCCAAGAATATGAGTTTGGTTTTCTACAAAACACGATTGAGGGTTATTTTCTGAGTTCATTGCATAACAGTTCCACAAAACATTGTCCTGTTATGACTGGATGAAACCAGGAATATCCTCTTGTGTTGTGACTAACTCAAGACCAGATCGTGCTACATGCCCTCTTTTGTGTTTTCCGGAAATTAGCCATGGACTTTATGGTTTTTAGTGAATTTAAGCAGGGAATATTTTCTTTTGCACTGTGAAAAACTAATATGTTCCACATGGAGACACAAACTCAACACATTCGCGTTTTCTAGGCAGAAAGCTAGAGCAATTGCTGCAAGCAATCTTGATATTTGTGTTTGTATAGAGGACATTTATGCGCTTGCCTAAGAAAATACTTTGCTTTTCTCTAGATCCAGTTTGACTGTGATTTTCTGAGTCCATTTCCTACCAGTTCCACAACAGCTTGTCTGGATATGACTGGATGAAACCAGAAATATCCTCTTGTGATATGGCTAACTCAATCCCACTTGGTGCTATAGACTCTGCTTTGTGTTTTTTAGATATCATCAATGGACTTTATGGTTTTGAATGAATTTAAGCAGGGACTATTTTATTTTGTGCTGGGAAAAACTAGTTACTTCCACATGGAGACACAAACTCAACACATTCCTGTTTTCTATGTAGAAAACTAGAGCAATTGCTGCAAACAAACATGATATTTATATTTGTAAACAGGCTTCTTATCCAAGTGACCAAGAAAATGAGTTTGTTTTCCGCAAAATCCACTGTGACCGTGATTATCTGAGTCCATTGCATACCAGTTCCACAACACTTTGTCCAGATATGACTGGATGAAACCAGAAATATCCTCTTGTGTTATGGCTAACTCAATCCCAGATCATGCTACAGGCTCTGCTTTGTGTTTTCTTGATATTATCCATGGACTTTATGCTTTTGAATGAATTTAAGCAGGCGATATTTTCTTTTCTGCTGGGAAAAACTAATTACTTCCACGTGGAGACACAAACGCAACACATTCCTGTTTTATAGGCAGAAAGCTAGAGCAATTGCTACAAACAAACATGATATTTATATTTGTCAACATGGCTTTTATCCACTTCACCAAGGAAATCAGTGTGTTTTCCCCCAAACCAGTTTGACCGTGATTATCTGAGTCCCTTGAAAACCACTTCCACAACACTTTGTCAGGATATGACTGGATGAAACCAGAAATATCCTCTTGTGTTATGGCTAACTCAATCCCAGACCTTGCTGCAGGCCCTGCTTTGTGTTTTATTGATATTATCCATGGAGTTTATCATTTTGAATGTATTTAAGCAAGGGATATTTCCTTTTGTGCTGGGAAACACTAATTACTTCCATTGGAGACACAAACTCAACGCATTCGTGTTTTCTAGGCAGAAAGCTAGAGCAATTGCTGCAAACTAACATGATATTTATATTTGTAAACATGGCTTTTTATCCACTTGCCTAAGAAAATACTTTGCTTTTCTCTAAATCTAGTTTTACGGTGCTTATCTGAGTCCATTTCATACCAGTTCCACAACATCTTGTATGGATATGACTGGATGAAACGAGTAATATCCTCTTGTGTTATGGCTACTCGATCCCAGATGGTGCTACAGGCTCTGCTTTGTGTTTTCTTGATATTGTCAATGGCCTTCATGGTTTTGAATGCATTTAAGCAGGGGATATTTTCTTTTGTGCTGGCAAACACTAATTATTGAACATGGAGACACAGACTCAACACATTTGTGTTCTCTTGGCAGAAAGCGAGAGCAATTGCTGCAAACAAACATGATATTTATGTTTGTGAACATCGCTTTTTATCCACTTGACCAGGAAAATGAGTTTGTTATCCCCCAAAACCAGTTTCACAGTGATTATCTGAGTCCATTCCATACTAGTTCCACAACACTTTGTCCGGATATGACTGGCTGAAAGCAGAAATCTCCTCTTGTGTTGTGACTAACTCAATCCCAGATCATGCTACAAATCCTCTTTTGGGTTTTCTTGATATTATACATGGACTATATGGTTTTGAATGAATTTAAGCAGGGAATATTTTCTTTTGTGCTGGGAAACACTAATTACTTACACATGGAGACACAAACTCAACACAATGGTATTTTCTAGGCAGATATCTAGAGCAATTGCTTCAAACAAACATGATATTTATATTTGTAAACATGACTTTTTATCCACTTGCCCAAGAATACGAGTTTGGTTTTCTACAAAACACGATTGAGGGTTATTTTCTGAGTTCATTGCATAACAGTTCCACAAAACATTGTCCTGTTATGACTGGATGAAACCAGGAATATCCTCTTGTGTTATGGCTAACTCAATCCCAGATGGAGCTACAGGCTCTGCTTTGTGTTTTCTTCATATTATGAATGGATTTTACACTTTTCAATGAATTTTAGCAGGGGATATTTCCTTTTGTGCTGGGAAACACTAATTACTTACACATGGAGACACAAACTGAACACAATCGTGTTTTCTAGGCAGAAAGCTGGTTCAATTGCTGCAAACAAACATGATATTTATATATGTAAACATGACTTATTATCCACTTGACGAAGAATATGAGTTTGCTTTCCTCCAAAACAAGATTGACGGTGATTTTCTGAGTCCATTCAATACTAGTTCCACAACAGTTTGTCTGGATATGACTGAATGAAACCAGAAATATCCTCTTGTGTTGTGACTAACTCAATCCCAGATCGTGCTACAAGCCCTCTTTTGTGTTTTCTTGATATTATCCATGGACTGTATGCTTTTGAATGAATTTAAGCAGAAAGTATTTTCTTTTGTGCTGGGAAAAACAAATTAGTTCCACATGGAGACACAAACTCAACAGATTCCTGTTTTCTAGGCAGAAAGCTAGATCAATTTTTGCAAAAAAACATTATATTATATTTGTAAAAATGACATTTTATAAACTTGACCAAGAAAATGAGTTTGCTTTACTCCAAAACCAGTTTGACGGTGATTATCTGAGTGCATTGCATACTAGCTCCACAACACTTTGTCCGGATATGACTGGATGAAACCAGAAATATCCTATTGTGTTGTGACTAACTCAATCCCAGATCGTGCTACATGCCCTCTTTTGTGTTTTCTGGAAATTAGCCATGGACTTTATGGTTTTTAGTGAATTTAAGCAGGGAATATTTTCTTTTGTGCTGTGAAAAACTAATATGTTCCACATGGAGACACAAACTCAACACATTCGCGTTTTCTAGGCAGAAAGCTAGAGCAATTGCTGCAAGCAATCTTGATATTTGTGTTTGTATAGAGGACATTTATGCGCTTGCCTAAGAAAATACTTTGCTTTTCTCTAGATCCAGTTTGACTGTGATTTTCTGAGTCCATTTCCTACCAGTTCCACAACAGCTTGTCTGGATATGACTGGATGAAACCAGAAATATCCTCTTGTGATATGGCTAACTCAATCCCACTTGGTGCTATAGACTCTGCTTTGTGTTTTTTAGATATCATCAATGGACTTTATGGTTTTGAATGAATTTAAGCAGGGACTATTTTATTTTGTGCTGGGAAAAACTAGTTACTTCCACATGGAGACACAAACTCAACACATTCCTGTTTTCTATGTAGAAAACTAGAGCAATTGCTGCAAACAAACATGATATTTATATTTGTAAACAGGCTTCTTATCCAAGTGACCAAGAAAATGAGTTTGTTTTCCGCAAAATCCACTGTGACCGTGATTATCTGAGTCCATTGCATACCAGTTCCACAACACTTTGTCCAGATATGACTGGATGAAACCAGAAATATCCTCTTGTGTTATGGCTAACTCAATCCCAGATCATGCTACAGGCTCTGCTTTGTGTTTTCTTGATATTATCCATGGACTTTATGCTTTTGAATGAATTTAAGCAGGCGATATTTTCTTTTCTGCTGGGAAAAACTAATTACTTCCACGTGGAGACACAAACGCAACACATTCCTGTTTTATAGGCAGAAAGCTAGAGCAATTGCTACAAACAAACATGATATTTATATTTGTCAACATGGCTTTTATCCACTTCACCAAGGAAATCAGTGTGTTTTCCCCCAAACCAGTTTGACCGTGATTATCTGAGTCCCTTGAAAACCACTTCCACAACACTTTGTCAGGATATGACTGGATGAAACCAGAAATATCCTCTTGTGTTATGGCTAACTCAATCCCAGACCTTGCTGCAGGCCCTGCTTTGTGTTTTATTGATATTATCCATGGAGTTTATCATTTTGAATGTATTTAAGCAAGGGATATTTCCTTTTGTGCTGGGAAACACTAATTACTTCCATTGGAGACACAAACTCAACGCATTCGTGTTTTCTAGGCAGAAAGCTAGAGCAATTGCTGCAAACTAACATGATATTTATATTTGTAAACATGGCTTTTTATCCACTTGCCTAAGAAAATACTTTGCTTTTCTCTAAATCTAGTTTTACGGTGCTTATCTGAGTCCATTTCATACCAGTTCCACAACATCTTGTATGGATATGACTGGATGAAACGAGTAATATCCTCTTGTGTTATGGCTACTCGATCCCAGATGGTGCTACAGGCTCTGCTTTGTGTTTTCTTGATATTGTCAATGGCCTTCATGGTTTTGAATGCATTTAAGCAGGGGATATTTTCTTTTGTGCTGGCAAACACTAATTATTGAACATGGAGACACAGACTCAACACATTTGTGTTCTCTTGGCAGAAAGCGAGAGCAATTGCTGCAAACAAACATGATATTTATGTTTGTGAACATCGCTTTTTATCCACTTGACCAGGAAAATGAGTTTGTTATCCCCCAAAACCAGTTTCACAGTGATTATCTGAGTCCATTCCATACTAGTTCCACAACACTTTGTCCGGATATGACTGGCTGAAAGCAGAAATCTCCTCTTGTGTTGTGACTAACTCAATCCCAGATCATGCTACAAATCCTCTTTTGGGTTTTCTTGATATTATACATGGACTATATGGTTTTGAATGAATTTAAGCAGGGAATATTTTCTTTTGTGCTGGGAAACACTAATTACTTACACATGGAGACACAAACTCAACACAATGGTATTTTCTAGGCAGATATCTAGAGCAATTGCTTCAAACAAACATGATATTTATATTTGTAAACATGACTTTTTATCCACTTGCCCAAGAATACGAGTTTGGTTTTCTACAAAACACGATTGAGGGTTATTTTCTGAGTTCATTGCATAACAGTTCCACAAAACATTGTCCTGTTATGACTGGATGAAACCAGGAATATCCTCTTGTGTTATGGCTAACTCAATCCCAGATGGAGCTACAGGCTCTGCTTTGTGTTTTCTTCATATTATGAATGGATTTTACACTTTTCAATGAATTTTAGCAGGGGATATTTCCTTTTGTGCTGGGAAACACTAATTACTTACACATGGAGACACAAACTGAACACAATCGTGTTTTCTAGGCAGAAAGCTGGTTCAATTGCTGCAAACAAACATGATATTTATATATGTAAACATGACTTATTATCCACTTGACGAAGAATATGAGTTTGCTTTCCTCCAAAACAAGATTGACGGTGATTTTCTGAGTCCATTCAATACTAGTTCCACAACAGTTTGTCTGGATATGACTGAATGAAACCAGAAATATCCTCTTGTGTTGTGACTAACTCAATCCCAGATCGTGCTACAAGCCCTCTTTTGTGTTTTCTTGATATTATCCATGGACTGTATGCTTTTGAATGAATTTAAGCAGAAAGTATTTTCTTTTGTGCTGGGAAAAACAAATTAGTTCCACATGGAGACACAAACTCAACAGATTCCTGTTTTCTAGGCAGAAAGCTAGATCAATTTTTGCAAAAAAACATTATATTATATTTGTAAAAATGACATTTTATAAACTTGACCAAGAAAATGAGTTTGCTTTACTCCAAAACCAGTTTGACGGTGATTATCTGAGTGCATTGCATACTAGCTCCACAACACTTTGTCCGGATATGACTGGATGAAACCAGAAATATCCTATTGTGTTGTGACTAACTCAATCCCAGATCGTGCTACATGCCCTCTTTTGTGTTTTCTGGAAATTAGCCATGGACTTTATGGTTTTTAGTGAATTTAAGCAGGGAATATTTTCTTTTGTGCTGTGAAAAACTAATATGTTCCACATGGAGACACAAACTCAACACATTCGCGTTTTCTAGGCAGAAAGCTAGAGCAATTGCTGCAAGCAATCTTGATATTTGTGTTTGTATAGAGGACATTTATGCGCTTGCCTAAGAAAATACTTTGCTTTTCTCTAGATCCAGTTTGACTGTGATTTTCTGAGTCCATTTCCTACCAGTTCCACAACAGCTTGTCTGGATATGACTGGATGAAACCAGAAATATCCTCTTGTGATATGGCTAACTCAATCCCACTTGGTGCTATAGACTCTGCTTTGTGTTTTTTAGATATCATCAATGGACTTTATGGTTTTGAATGAATTTAAGCAGGGACTATTTTATTTTGTGCTGGGAAAAACTAGTTACTTCCACATGGAGACACAAACTCAACACATTCCTGTTTTCTATGTAGAAAACTAGAGCAATTGCTGCAAACAAACATGATATTTATATTTGTAAACAGGCTTCTTATCCAAGTGACCAAGAAAATGAGTTTGTTTTCCGCAAAATCCACTGTGACCGTGATTATCTGAGTCCATTGCATACCAGTTCCACAACACTTTGTCCAGATATGACTGGATGAAACCAGAAATATCCTCTTGTGTTATGGCTAACTCAATCCCAGATCATGCTACAGGCTCTGCTTTGTGTTTTCTTGATATTATCCATGGACTTTATGCTTTTGAATGAATTTAAGCAGGCGATATTTTCTTTTCTGCTGGGAAAAACTAATTACTTCCACGTGGAGACACAAACGCAACACATTCCTGTTTTATAGGCAGAAAGCTAGAGCAATTGCTACAAACAAACATGATATTTATATTTGTCAACATGGCTTTTATCCACTTCACCAAGGAAATCAGTGTGTTTTCCCCCAAACCAGTTTGACCGTGATTATCTGAGTCCCTTGAAAACCACTTCCACAACACTTTGTCAGGATATGACTGGATGAAACCAGAAATATCCTCTTGTGTTATGGCTAACTCAATCCCAGACCTTGCTGCAGGCCCTGCTTTGTGTTTTATTGATATTATCCATGGAGTTTATCATTTTGAATGTATTTAAGCAAGGGATATTTCCTTTTGTGCTGGGAAACACTAATTACTTCCATTGGAGACACAAACTCAACGCATTCGAGTTTTCTAGGCAGAAAGCTAGAGCAATTGCTGCAAACTAACATGATATTTATATTTGTAAACATGGCTTTTTATCCACTTGCCTAAGAAAATACTTTGCTTTTCTCTAAATCTAGTTTTACGGTGCTTATCTGAGTCCATTTCATACCAGTTCCACAACATCTTGTATGGATATGACTGGATGAAACGAGTAATATCCTCTTGTGTTATGGCTACTCGATCCCAGATGGTGCTACAGGCTCTGCTTTGTGTTTTCTTGATATTGTCAATGGCCTTCATGGTTTTGAATGCATTTAAGCAGGGGATATTTTCTTTTGTGCTGGCAAACACTAATTATTGAACATGGAGACACAGACTCAACACATTTGTGTTCTCTTGGCAGAAAGCGAGAGCAATTGCTGCAAACAAACATGATATTTATGTTTGTGAACATCGCTTTTTATCCACTTGACCAGGAAAATGAGTTTGTTATCCCCCAAAACCAGTTTCACAGTGATTATCTGAGTCCATTCCATACTAGTTCCGCAACACTTTGTCCGGATATGACTGGATGAAACCAGAAATCTCCTCTTGTGTTGTGACTAACTCAATCCCAGATCATGCTACAAATCCTCTTTTGGGTTTTCTTGATATTATACATGGACTATATGGTTTTGAATGAATTTAAGCAGGGAATATTTTCTTTTGTGCTGGGAAACACTAATTACTTACACATGGAGACACAAACTCAACACAATGGTATTTTCTAGGCAGATATCTAGAGCAATTGCTTCAAACAAACATGATATTTATATTTGTAAACATGACTTTTTATCCACTTGCCCAAGAATACGAGTTTGGTTTTCTACAAAACACGATTGAGGGTTATTTTCTGAGTTCATTGCATAACAGTTCCACAAAACATTGTCCTGTTATGACTGGATGAAACCAGGAATATCCTCTTGTGTTATGGCTAACTCAATCCCAGATGGAGCTACAGGCTCTGCTTTGTGTTTTCTTCATATTATGAATGGATTTTACAGTTTTCAATGAATTTTAGCAGGGGATATTTCCTTTTGTGCTGGGAAACACTAATTACTTACACATGGAGACACAAACTGAACACAATCGTGTTTTCTAGGCAGAAAGCTGGTTCAATTGCTGCAAACAAACATGATATTTATATATGTAAACATGACTTATTATCCACTTGACGAAGAATATGAGTTTGCTTTCCTCCAAAACAAGATTGACGGTGATTTTCTGAGTCCATTCAATACTAGTTCCACAACAGTTTGTCTGGATATGACTGAATGAAACCAGAAATATCCTCTTGTGTTGTGACTAACTCAATCCCAGATCGTGCTACAAGCCCTCTTTTGTGTTTTCTTGATATTATCCATGGACTGTATGCTTTTGAATGAATTTAAGCAGAAAGTATTTTCTTTTGTGCTGGGAAAAACAAATTAGTTCCACATGGAGACACAAACTCAACAGATTCCTGTTTTCTAGGCAGAAAGCTAGATCAATTTTTGCAAAAAAACATTATATTATATTTGTAAAAATGACATTTTATAAACTTGACCAAGAAAATGAGTTTGCTTTACTCCAAAACCAGTTTGACGGTGATTATCTGAGTGCATTGCATACTAGCTCCACAACACTTTGTCCGGATATGACTGGATGAAACCAGAAATATCCTATTGTGTTGTGACTAACTCAATCCCAGATCGTGCTACATGCCCTCTTTTGTGTTTTCTGGAAATTAGCCATGGACTTTATGGTTTTTAGTGAATTTAAGCAGGGAATATTTTCTTTTGTGCTGTGAAAAACTAATATGTTCCACATGGAGACACAAACTCAACACATTCGCGTTTTCTAGGCAGAAAGCTAGAGCAATTGCTGCAAGCAATCTTGATATTTGTGTTTGTATAGAGGACATTTATGCGCTTGCCTAAGAAAATACTTTGCTTTTCTCTAGATCCAGTTTGACTGTGATTTTCTGAGTCCATTTCCTACCAGTTCCACAACAGCTTGTCTGGATATGACTGGATGAAACCAGAAATATCCTCTTGTGATATGGCTAACTCAATCCCACTTGGTGCTATAGACTCTGCTTTGTGTTTTTTAGATATCATCAATGGACTTTATGGTTTTGAATGAATTTAAGCAGGGACTATTTTATTTTGTGCTGGGAAAAACTAGTTACTTCCACATGGAGACACAAACTCAACACATTCCTGTTTTCTATGTAGAAAACTAGAGCAATTGCTGCAAACAAACATGATATTTATATTTGTAAACAGGCTTCTTATCCAAGTGACCAAGAAAATGAGTTTGTTTTCCGCAAAATCCACTGTGACCGTGATTATCTGAGTCCATTGCATACCAGTTCCACAACACTTTGTCCAGATATGACTGGATGAAACCAGAAATATCCTCTTGTGTTATGGCTAACTCAATCCCAGATCATGCTACAGGCTCTGCTTTGTGTTTTCTTGATATTATCCATGGACTTTATGCTTTTGAATGAATTTAAGCAGGCGATATTTTCTTTTCTGCTGGGAAAAACTAATTACTTCCACGTGGAGACACAAACGCAACACATTCCTGTTTTATAGGCAGAAAGCTAGAGCAATTGCTACAAACAAACATGATATTTATATTTGTCAACATGGCTTTTATCCACTTCACCAAGGAAATCAGTGTGTTTTCCCCCAAACCAGTTTGACCGTGATTATCTGAGTCCCTTGAAAACCACTTCCACAACACTTTGTCAGGATATGACTGGATGAAACCAGAAATATCCTCTTGTGTTATGGCTAACTCAATCCCAGACCTTGCTGCAGGCCCTGCTTTGTGTTTTATTGATATTATCCATGGAGTTTATCATTTTGAATGTATTTAAGCAAGGGATATTTCCTTTTGTGCTGGGAAACACTAATTACTTCCATTGGAGACACAAACTCAACGCATTCGAGTTTTCTAGGCAGAAAGCTAGAGCAATTGCTGCAAACTAACATGATATTTATATTTGTAAACATGGCTTTTTATCCACTTGCCTAAGAAAATACTTTGCTTTTCTCTAAATCTAGTTTTACGGTGCTTATCTGAGTCCATTTCATACCAGTTCCACAACATCTTGTATGGATATGACTGGATGAAACGAGTAATATCCTCTTGTGTTATGGCTACTCGATCCCAGATGGTGCTACAGGCTCTGCTTTGTGTTTTCTTGATATTGTCAATGGCCTTCATGGTTTTGAATGCATTTAAGCAGGGGATATTTTCTTTTGTGCTGGCAAACACTAATTATTGAACATGGAGACACAGACTCAACACATTTGTGTTCTCTTGGCAGAAAGCGAGAGCAATTGCTGCAAACAAACATGATATTTATGTTTGTGAACATCGCTTTTTATCCACTTGACCAGGAAAATGAGTTTGTTATCCCCCAAAACCAGTTTCACAGTGATTATCTGAGTCCATTCCATACTAGTTCCACAACACTTTGTCCGGATATGACTGGCTGAAAGCAGAAATCTCCTCTTGTGTTGTGACTAACTCAATCCCAGATCATGCTACAAATCCTCTTTTGGGTTTTCTTGATATTATACATGGACTATATGGTTTTGAATGAATTTAAGCAGGGAATATTTTCTTTTGTGCTGGGAAACACTAATTACTTACACATGGAGACACAAACTCAACACAATGGTATTTTCTAGGCAGATATCTAGAGCAATTGCTTCAAACAAACATGATATTTATATTTGTAAACATGACTTTTTATCCACTTGCCCAAGAATACGAGTTTGGTTTTCTACAAAACACGATTGAGGGTTATTTTCTGAGTTCATTGCATAACAGTTCCACAAAACATTGTCCTGTTATGACTGGATGAAACCAGGAATATCCTCTTGTGTTATGGCTAACTCAATCCCAGATGGAGCTACAGGCTCTGCTTTGTGTTTTCTTCATATTATGAATGGATTTTACACTTTTCAATGAATTTTAGCAGGGGATATTTCCTTTTGTGCTGGGAAACACTAATTACTTACACATGGAGACACAAACTGAACACAATCGTGTTTTCTAGGCAGAAAGCTGGTTCAATTGCTGCAAACAAACATGATATTTATATATGTAAACATGACTTATTATCCACTTGACGAAGAATATGAGTTTGCTTTCCTCCAAAACAAGATTGACGGTGATTTTCTGAGTCCATTCAATACTAGTTCCACAACAGTTTGTCTGGATATGACTGAATGAAACCAGAAATATCCTCTTGTGTTGTGACTAACTCAATCCCAGATCGTGCTACAAGCCCTCTTTTGTGTTTTCTTGATATTATCCATGGACTGTATGCTTTTGAATGAATTTAAGCAGAAAGTATTTTCTTTTGTGCTGGGAAAAACAAATTAGTTCCACATGGAGACACAAACTCAACAGATTCCTGTTTTCTAGGCAGAAAGCTAGATCAATTTTTGCAAAAAAACATTATATTATATTTGTAAAAATGACATTTTATAAACTTGACCAAGAAAATGAGTTTGCTTTACTCCAAAACCAGTTTGACGGTGATTATCTGAGTGCATTGCATACTAGCTCCACAACACTTTGTCCGGATATGACTGGATGAAACCAGAAATATCCTATTGTGTTGTGACTAACTCAATCCCAGATCGTGCTACATGCCCTCTTTTGTGTTTTCTGGAAATTAGCCATGGACTTTATGGTTTTTAGTGAATTTAAGCAGGGAATATTTTCTTTTGTGCTGTGAAAAACTAATATGTTCCACATGGAGACACAAACTCAACACATTCGCGTTTTCTAGGCAGAAAGCTAGAGCAATTGCTGCAAGCAATCTTGATATTTGTGTTTGTATAGAGGACATTTATGCGCTTGCCTAAGAAAATACTTTGCTTTTCTCTAGATCCAGTTTGACTGTGATTTTCTGAGTCCATTTCCTACCAGTTCCACAACAGCTTGTCTGGATATGACTGGATGAAACCAGAAATATCCTCTTGTGATATGGCTAACTCAATCCCACTTGGTGCTATAGACTCTGCTTTGTGTTTTTTAGATATCATCAATGGACTTTATGGTTTTGAATGAATTTAAGCAGGGACTATTTTATTTTGTGCTGGGAAAAACTAGTTACTTCCACATGGAGACACAAACTCAACACATTCCTGTTTTCTATGTAGAAAACTAGAGCAATTGCTGCAAACAAACATGATATTTATATTTGTAAACAGGCTTCTTATCCAAGTGACCAAGAAAATGAGTTTGTTTTCCGCAAAATCCACTGTGACCGTGATTATCTGAGTCCATTGCATACCAGTTCCACAACACTTTGTCCAGATATGACTGGATGAAACCAGAAATATCCTCTTGTGTTATGGCTAACTCAATCCCAGATCATGCTACAGGCTCTGCTTTGTGTTTTCTTGATATTATCCATGGACTTTATGCTTTTGAATGAATTTAAGCAGGCGATATTTTCTTTTCTGCTGGGAAAAACTAATTACTTCCACGTGGAGACACAAACGCAACACATTCCTGTTTTATAGGCAGAAAGCTAGAGCAATTGCTACAAACAAACATGATATTTATATTTGTCAACATGGCTTTTATCCACTTCACCAAGGAAATCAGTGTGTTTTCCCCCAAACCAGTTTGACCGTGATTATCTGAGTCCCTTGAAAACCACTTCCACAACACTTTGTCAGGATATGACTGGATGAAACCAGAAATATCCTCTTGTGTTATGGCTAACTCAATCCCAGACCTTGCTGCAGGCCCTGCTTTGTGTTTTATTGATATTATCCATGGAGTTTATCATTTTGAATGTATTTAAGCAAGGGATATTTCCTTTTGTGCTGGGAAACACTAATTACTTCCATTGGAGACACAAACTCAACGCATTCGAGTTTTCTAGGCAGAAAGCTAGAGCAATTGCTGCAAACTAACATGATATTTATATTTGTAAACATGGCTTTTTATCCACTTGCCTAAGAAAATACTTTGCTTTTCTCTAAATCTAGTTTTACGGTGCTTATCTGAGTCCATTTCATACCAGTTCCACAACATCTTGTATGGATATGACTGGATGAAACGAGTAATATCCTCTTGTGTTATGGCTACTCGATCCCAGATGGTGCTACAGGCTCTGCTTTGTGTTTTCTTGATATTGTCAATGGCCTTCATGGTTTTGAATGCATTTAAGCAGGGGATATTTTCTTTTGTGCTGGCAAACACTAATTATTGAACATGGAGACACAGACTCAACACATTTGTGTTCTCTTGGCAGAAAGCGAGAGCAATTGCTGCAAACAAACATGATATTTATGTTTGTGAACATCGCTTTTTATCCACTTGACCAGGAAAATGAGTTTGTTATCCCCCAAAACCAGTTTCACAGTGATTATCTGAGTCCATTCCATACTAGTTCCGCAACACTTTGTCCGGATATGACTGGATGAAACCAGAAATCTCCTCTTGTGTTGTGACTAACTCAATCCCAGATCATGCTACAAATCCTCTTTTGGGTTTTCTTGATATTATACATGGACTATATGGTTTTGAATGAATTTAAGCAGGGAATATTTTCTTTTGTGCTGGGAAACACTAATTACTTACACATGGAGACACAAACTCAACACAATGGTATTTTCTAGGCAGATATCTAGAGCAATTGCTTCAAACAAACATGATATTTATATTTGTAAACATGACTTTTTATCCACTTGCCCAAGAATACGAGTTTGGTTTTCTACAAAACACGATTGAGGGTTATTTTCTGAGTTCATTGCAT
Organism: Lepus europaeus; assembly: GCF_033115175.1. Taxonomy (NCBI): domain Eukaryota; kingdom Metazoa; phylum Chordata; class Mammalia; order Lagomorpha; family Leporidae; genus Lepus; species Lepus europaeus. The sequence goes on along the minus strand of NW_026909213.1, from coordinate 564,752 downwards.
AACAGTTCCACAAAACATTGTCCTGTTATGACTGGATGAAACCAGGAATATCCTCTTGTGTTATGGCTAACTCAATCCCAGATGGAGCTACAGGCTCTGCTTTGTGTTTTCTTCATATTATGAATGGATTTTACAGTTTTCAATGAATTTTAGCAGGGGATATTTCCTTTTGTGCTGGGAAACACTAATTACTTACACATGGAGACACAAACTGAACACAATCGTGTTTTCTAGGCAGAAAGCTGGTTCAATTGCTGCAAACAAACATGATATTTATATATGTAAACATGACTTATTATCCACTTGACGAAGAATATGAGTTTGCTTTCCTCCAAAACAAGATTGACGGTGATTTTCTGAGTCCATTCAATACTAGTTCCACAACAGTTTGTCTGGATATGACTGAATGAAACCAGAAATATCCTCTTGTGTTGTGACTAACTCAATCCCAGATCGTGCTACAAGCCCTCTTTTGTGTTTTCTTGATATTATCCATGGACTGTATGCTTTTGAATGAATTTAAGCAGAAAGTATTTTCTTTTGTGCTGGGAAAAACAAATTAGTTCCACATGGAGACACAAACTCAACAGATTCCTGTTTTCTAGGCAGAAAGCTAGATCAATTTTTGCAAAAAAACATTATATTATATTTGTAAAAATGACATTTTATAAACTTGACCAAGAAAATGAGTTTGCTTTACTCCAAAACCAGTTTGACGGTGATTATCTGAGTGCATTGCATACTAGCTCCACAACACTTTGTCCGGATATGACTGGATGAAACCAGAAATATCCTATTGTGTTGTGACTAACTCAATCCCAGATCGTGCTACATGCCCTCTTTTGTGTTTTCTGGAAATTAGCCATGGACTTTATGGTTTTTAGTGAATTTAAGCAGGGAATATTTTCTTTTGTGCTGTGAAAAACTAATATGTTCCACATGGAGACACAAACTCAACACATTCGCGTTTTCTAGGCAGAAAGCTAGAGCAATTGCTGCAAGCAATCTTGATATTTGTGTTTGTATAGAGGACATTTATGCGCTTGCCTAAGAAAATACTTTGCTTTTCTCTAGATCCAGTTTGACTGTGATTTTCTGAGTCCATTTCCTACCAGTTCCACAACAGCTTGTCTGGATATGACTGGATGAAACCAGAAATATCCTCTTGTGATATGGCTAACTCAATCCCACTTGGTGCTATAGACTCTGCTTTGTGTTTTTTAGATATCATCAATGGACTTTATGGTTTTGAATGAATTTAAGCAGGGACTATTTTATTTTGTGCTGGGAAAAACTAGTTACTTCCACATGGAGACACAAACTCAACACATTCCTGTTTTCTATGTAGAAAACTAGAGCAATTGCTGCAAACAAACATGATATTTATATTTGTAAACAGGCTTCTTATCCAAGTGACCAAGAAAATGAGTTTGTTTTCCGCAAAATCCACTGTGACCGTGATTATCTGAGTCCATTGCATACCAGTTCCACAACACTTTGTCCAGATATGACTGGATGAAACCAGAAATATCCTCTTGTGTTATGGCTAACTCAATCCCAGATCATGCTACAGGCTCTGCTTTGTGTTTTCTTGATATTATCCATGGACTTTATGCTTTTGAATGAATTTAAGCAGGCGATATTTTCTTTTCTGCTGGGAAAAACTAATTACTTCCACGTGGAGACACAAACGCAACACATTCCTGTTTTATAGGCAGAAAGCTAGAGCAATTGCTACAAACAAACATGATATTTATATTTGTCAACATGGCTTTTATCCACTTCACCAAGGAAATCAGTGTGTTTTCCCCCAAACCAGTTTGACCGTGATTATCTGAGTCCCTTGAAAACCACTTCCACAACACTTTGTCAGGATATGACTGGATGAAACCAGAAATATCCTCTTGTGTTATGGCTAACTCAATCCCAGACCTTGCTGCAGGCCCTGCTTTGTGTTTTATTGATATTATCCATGGAGTTTATCATTTTGAATGTATTTAAGCAAGGGATATTTCCTTTTGTGCTGGGAAACACTAATTACTTCCATTGGAGACACAAACTCAACGCATTCGAGTTTTCTAGGCAGAAAGCTAGAGCAATTGCTGCAAACTAACATGATATTTATATTTGTAAACATGGCTTTTTATCCACTTGCCTAAGAAAATACTTTGCTTTTCTCTAAATCTAGTTTTACGGTGCTTATCTGAGTCCATTTCATACCAGTTCCACAACATCTTGTATGGATATGACTGGATGAAACGAGTAATATCCTCTTGTGTTATGGCTACTCGATCCCAGATGGTGCTACAGGCTCTGCTTTGTGTTTTCTTGATATTGTCAATGGCCTTCATGGTTTTGAATGCATTTAAGCAGGGGATATTTTCTTTTGTGCTGGCAAACACTAATTATTGAACATGGAGACACAGACTCAACACATTTGTGTTCTCTTGGCAGAAAGCGAGAGCAATTGCTGCAAACAAACATGATATTTATGTTTGTGAACATCGCTTTTTATCCACTTGACCAGGAAAATGAGTTTGTTATCCCCCAAAACCAGTTTCACAGTGATTATCTGAGTCCATTCCATACTAGTTCCGCAACACTTTGTCCGGATATGACTGGATGAAACCAGAAATCTCCTCTTGTGTTGTGACTAACTCAATCCCAGATCATGCTACAAATCCTCTTTTGGGTTTTCTTGATATTATACATGGACTATATGGTTTTGAATGAATTTAAGCAGGGAATATTTTCTTTTGTGCTGGGAAACACTAATTACTTACACATGGAGACACAAACTCAACACAATGGTATTTTCTAGGCAGATATCTAGAGCAATTGCTTCAAACAAACATGATATTTATATTTGTAAACATGACTTTTTATCCACTTGCCCAAGAATACGAGTTTGGTTTTCTACAAAACACGATTGAGGGTTATTTTCTGAGTTCATTGCATAACAGTTCCACAAAACATTGTCCTGTTATGACTGGATGAAACCAGGAATATCCTCTTGTGTTATGGCTAACTCAATCCCAGATGGAGCTACAGGCTCTGCTTTGTGTTTTCTTCATATTATGAATGGATTTTACAGTTTTCAATGAATTTTAGCAGGGGATATTTCCTTTTGTGCTGGGAAACACTAATTACTTACACATGGAGACACAAACTGAACACAATCGTGTTTTCTAGGCAGAAAGCTGGTTCAATTGCTGCAAACAAACATGATATTTATATATGTAAACATGACTTATTATCCACTTGACGAAGAATATGAGTTTGCTTTCCTCCAAAACAAGATTGACGGTGATTTTCTGAGTCCATTCAATACTAGTTCCACAACAGTTTGTCTGGATATGACTGAATGAAACCAGAAATATCCTCTTGTGTTGTGACTAACTCAATCCCAGATCGTGCTACAAGCCCTCTTTTGTGTTTTCTTGATATTATCCATGGACTGTATGCTTTTGAATGAATTTAAGCAGAAAGTATTTTCTTTTGTGCTGGGAAAAACAAATTAGTTCCACATGGAGACACAAACTCAACAGATTCCTGTTTTCTAGGCAGAAAGCTAGATCAATTTTTGCAAAAAAACATTATATTATATTTGTAAAAATGACATTTTATAAACTTGACCAAGAAAATGAGTTTGCTTTACTCCAAAACCAGTTTGACGGTGATTATCTGAGTGCATTGCATACTAGCTCCACAACACTTTGTCCGGATATGACTGGATGAAACCAGAAATATCCTATTGTGTTGTGACTAACTCAATCCCAGATCGTGCTACATGCCCTCTTTTGTGTTTTCTGGAAATTAGCCATGGACTTTATGGTTTTTAGTGAATTTAAGCAGGGAATATTTTCTTTTGTGCTGTGAAAAACTAATATGTTCCACATGGAGACACAAACTCAACACATTCGCGTTTTCTAGGCAGAAAGCTAGAGCAATTGCTGCAAGCAATCTTGATATTTGTGTTTGTATAGAGGACATTTATGCGCTTGCCTAAGAAAATACTTTGCTTTTCTCTAGATCCAGTTTGACTGTGATTTTCTGAGTCCATTTCCTACCAGTTCCACAACAGCTTGTCTGGATATGACTGGATGAAACCAGAAATATCCTCTTGTGATATGGCTAACTCAATCCCACTTGGTGCTATAGACTCTGCTTTGTGTTTTTTAGATATCATCAATGGACTTTATGGTTTTGAATGAATTTAAGCAGGGACTATTTTATTTTGTGCTGGGAAAAACTAGTTACTTCCACATGGAGACACAAACTCAACACATTCCTGTTTTCTATGTAGAAAACTAGAGCAATTGCTGCAAACAAACATGATATTTATATTTGTAAACAGGCTTCTTATCCAAGTGACCAAGAAAATGAGTTTGTTTTCCGCAAAATCCACTGTGACCGTGATTATCTGAGTCCATTGCATACCAGTTCCACAACACTTTGTCCAGATATGACTGGATGAAACCAGAAATATCCTCTTGTGTTATGGCTAACTCAATCCCAGATCATGCTACAGGCTCTGCTTTGTGTTTTCTTGATATTATCCATGGACTTTATGCTTTTGAATGAATTTAAGCAGGCGATATTTTCTTTTCTGCTGGGAAAAACTAATTACTTCCACGTGGAGACACAAACGCAACACATTCCTGTTTTATAGGCAGAAAGCTAGAGCAATTGCTACAAACAAACATGATATTTATATTTGTCAACATGGCTTTTATCCACTTCACCAAGGAAATCAGTGTGTTTTCCCCCAAACCAGTTTGACCGTGATTATCTGAGTCCCTTGAAAACCACTTCCACAACACTTTGTCAGGATATGACTGGATGAAACCAGAAATATCCTCTTGTGTTATGGCTAACTCAATCCCAGACCTTGCTGCAGGCCCTGCTTTGTGTTTTATTGATATTATCCATGGAGTTTATCATTTTGAATGTATTTAAGCAAGGGATATTTCCTTTTGTGCTGGGAAACACTAATTACTTCCATTGGAGACACAAACTCAACGCATTCGAGTTTTCTAGGCAGAAAGCTAGAGCAATTGCTGCAAACTAACATGATATTTATATTTGTAAACATGGCTTTTTATCCACTTGCCTAAGAAAATACTTTGCTTTTCTCTAAATCTAGTTTTACGGTGCTTATCTGAGTCCATTTCATACCAGTTCCACAACATCTTGTATGGATATGACTGGATGAAACGAGTAATATCCTCTTGTGTTATGGCTACTCGATCCCAGATGGTGCTACAGGCTCTGCTTTGTGTTTTCTTGATATTGTCAATGGCCTTCATGGTTTTGAATGCATTTAAGCAGGGGATATTTTCTTTTGTGCTGGCAAACACTAATTATTGAACATGGAGACACAGACTCAACACATTTGTGTTCTCTTGGCAGAAAGCGAGAGCAATTGCTGCAAACAAACATGATATTTATGTTTGTGAACATCGCTTTTTATCCACTTGACCAGGAAAATGAGTTTGTTATCCCCCAAAACCAGTTTCACAGTGATTATCTGAGTCCATTCCATACTAGTTCCGCAACACTTTGTCCGGATATGACTGGCTGAAAGCAGAAATCTCCTCTTGTGTTGTGACTAACTCAATCCCAGATCATGCTACAAATCCTCTTTTGGGTTTTCTTGATATTATACATGGACTATATGGTTTTGAATGAATTTAAGCAGGGAATATTTTCTTTTGTGCTGGGAAACACTAATTACTTACACATGGAGACACAAACTCAACACAATGGTATTTTCTAGGCAGATATCTAGAGCAATTGCTTCAAACAAACATGATATTTATATTTGTAAACATGACTTTTTATCCACTTGCCCAAGAATACGAGTTTGGTTTTCTACAAAACACGATTGAGGGTTATTTTCTGAGTTCATTGCATAACAGTTCCACAAAACATTGTCCTGTTATGACTGGATGAAACCAGGAATATCCTCTTGTGTTATGGCTAACTCAATCCCAGATGGAGCTACAGGCTCTGCTTTGTGTTTTCTTCATATTATGAATGGATTTTACAGTTTTCAATGAATTTTAGCAGGGGATATTTCCTTTTGTGCTGGGGAACACTAATTACTTACACATGGAGACACAAACTGAACACAATCGTGTTTTCTAGGCAGAAAGCTGGTTCAATTGCTGCAAACAAACATGATATTTATATATGTAAACATGACTTATTATCCACTTGACGAAGAATATGAGTTTGCTTTCCTCCAAAACAAGTTTGACGGTGATTTTCTGAGTCCATTCAATACTAGTTCCACAACAGTTTGTCTGGATATGACTGAATGAAACCAGAAATATCCTCTTGTGTTGTGACTAACTCAATCCCAGATCGTGCTACAAGCCCTCTTTTGTGTTTTCTTGATATTATCCATGGACTGTATGCTTTTGAATGAATTTAAGCAGAAAGTATTTTCTTTTGTGCTGGGAAAAACAAATTAGTTCCACATGGAGACACAAACTCAACAGATTCCTGTTTTCTAGGCAGAAAGCTAGATCAATTTTTGCAAAAAAACATTATATTATATTTGTAAAAATGACATTTTATAAACTTGACCAAGAAAATGAGTTTGCTTTACTCCAAAACCAGTTTGACGGTGATTATCTGAGTGCATTGCATACTAGCTCCACAACACTTTGTCCGGATATGACTGGATGAAACCAGAAATATCCTATTGTGTTGTGACTAACTCAATCCCAGATCGTGCTACATGCCCTCTTTTGTGTTTTCTGGAAATTAGCCATGGACTTTATGGTTTTTAGTGAATTTAAGCAGGGAATATTTTCTTTTGTGCTGTGAAAAACTAATATGTTCCACATGGAGACACAAACTCAACACATTCGCGTTTTCTAGGCAGAAAGCTAGAGCAATTGCTGCAAGCAATCTTGATATTTGTGTTTGTATAGAGGACATTTATGCGCTTGCCTAAGAAAATACTTTGCTTTTCTCTAGATCCAGTTTGACTGTGATTTTCTGAGTCCATTTCCTACCAGTTCCACAACAGCTTGTCTGGATATGACTGGATGAAACCAGAAATATCCTCTTGTGATATGGCTAACTCAATCCCACTTGGTGCTATAGACTCTGCTTTGTGTTTTTTAGATATCATCAATGGACTTTATGGTTTTGAATGAATTTAAGCAGGGACTATTTTATTTTGTGCTGGGAAAAACTAGTTACTTCCACATGGAGACACAAACTCAACACATTCCTGTTTTCTATGTAGAAAACTAGAGCAATTGCTGCAAACAAACATGATATTTATATTTGTAAACAGGCTTCTTATCCAAGTGACCAAGAAAATGAGTTTGTTTTCCGCAAAATCCACTGTGACCGTGATTATCTGAGTCCATTGCATACCAGTTCCACAACACTTTGTCCAGATATGACTGGATGAAACCAGAAATATCCTCTTGTGTTATGGCTAACTCAATCCCAGATCATGCTACAGGCTCTGCTTTGTGTTTTCTTGATATTATCCATGGACTTTATGCTTTTGAATGAATTTAAGCAGGCGATATTTTCTTTTCTGCTGGGAAAAACTAATTACTTCCACGTGGAGACACAAACGCAACACATTCCTGTTTTATAGGCAGAAAGCTAGAGCAATTGCTACAAACAAACATGATATTTATATTTGTCAACATGGCTTTTATCCACTTCACCAAGGAAATCAGTGTGTTTTCCCCCAAACCAGTTTGACCGTGATTATCTGAGTCCCTTGAAAACCACTTCCACAACACTTTGTCAGGATATGACTGGATGAAACCAGAAATATCCTCTTGTGTTATGGCTAACTCAATCCCAGACCTTGCTGCAGGCCCTGCTTTGTGTTTTATTGATATTATCCATGGAGTTTATCATTTTGAATGTATTTAAGCAAGGGATATTTCCTTTTGTGCTGGGAAACACTAATTACTTCCATTGGAGACACAAACTCAACGCATTCGAGTTTTCTAGGCAGAAAGCTAGAGCAATTGCTGCAAACTAACATGATATTTATATTTGTAAACATGGCTTTTTATCCACTTGCCTAAGAAAATACTTTGCTTTTCTCTAAATCTAGTTTTACGGTGCTTATCTGAGTCCATTTCATACCAGTTCCACAACATCTTGTATGGATATGACTGGATGAAACGAGTAATATCCTCTTGTGTTATGGCTACTCGATCCCAGATGGTGCTACAGGCTCTGCTTTGTGTTTTCTTGATATTGTCAATGGCCTTCATGGTTTTGAATGCATTTAAGCAGGGGATATTTTCTTTTGTGCTGGCAAACACTAATTATTGAACATGGAGACACAGACTCAACACATTTGTGTTCTCTTGGCAGAAAGCGAGAGCAATTGCTGCAAACAAACATGATATTTATGTTTGTGAACATCGCTTTTTATCCACTTGACCAGGAAAATGAGTTTGTTATCCCCCAAAACCAGTTTCACAGTGATTATCTGAGTTCATTCCATACTAGTTCCGCAACACTTTGTCCGGATATGACTGGCTGAAAGCAGAAATCTCCTCTTGTGTTGTGACTAACTCAATCCCAGATCATGCTACAAATCCTCTTTTGGGTTTTCTTGATATTATACATGGACTATATGGTTTTGAATGAATTTAAGCAGGGAATATTTTCTTTTGTGCTGGGAAACACTAATTACTTACACATGGAGACACAAACTCAACACAATGGTATTTTCTAGGCAGATATCTAGAGCAATTGCTTCAAACAAACATGATATTTATATTTGTAAACATGACTTTTTATCCACTTGCCCAAGAATACGAGTTTGGTTTTCTACAAAACACGATTGAGGGTTATTTTCTGAGTTCATTGCATAACAGTTCCACAAAACATTGTCCTGTTATGACTGGATGAAACCAGGAATATCCTCTTGTGTTATGGCTAACTCAATCCCAGATGGAGCTACAGGCTCTGCTTTGTGTTTTCTTCATATTATGAATGGATTTTACAGTTTTCAATGAATTTTAGCAGGGGATATTTCCTTTTGTGCTGGGAAACACTAATTACTTACACATGGAGACACAAACTGAACACAATCGTGTTTTCTAGGCAGAAAGCTGGTTCAATTGCTGCAAACAAACATGATATTTATATATGTAAACATGACTTATTATCCACTTGACGAAGAATATGAGTTTGCTTTCCTCCAAAACAAGTTTGACGGTGATTTTCTGAGTCCATTCAATACTAGTTCCACAACAGTTTGTCTGGATATGACTGAATGAAACCAGAAATATCCTCTTGTGTTGTGACTAACTCAATCCCAGATCGTGCTACAAGCCCTCTTTTGTGTTTTCTTGATATTATCCATGGACTGTATGCTTTTGAATGAATTTAAGCAGAAAGTATTTTCTTTTGTGCTGGGAAAAACAAATTAGTTCCACATGGAGACACAAACTCAACAGATTCCTGTTTTCTAGGCAGAAAGCTAGATCAATTTTTGCAAAAAAACATTATATTATATTTGTAAAAATGACATTTTATAAACTTGACCAAGAAAATGAGTTTGCTTTACTCCAAAACCAGTTTGACGGTGATTATCTGAGTGCATTGCATACTAGCTCCACAACACTTTGTCCGGATATGACTGGATGAAACCAGAAATATCCTATTGTGTTGTGACTAACTCAATCCCAGATCGTGCTACATGCCCTCTTTTGTGTTTTCTGGAAATTAGCCATGGACTTTATGGTTTTTAGTGAATTTAAGCAGGGAATATTTTCTTTTGTGCTGTGAAAAACTAATATGTTCCACATGGAGACACAAACTCAACACATTCGCGTTTTCTAGGCAGAAACCTAGAGCAATTGCTGCAAGCAATCTTGATATTTGTGTTTGTATAGAGGACATTTATGCGCTTGCCTAAGAAAATACTTTGCTTTTCTCTAGATCCAGTTTGACTGTGATTTTCTGAGTCCATTTCCTACCAGTTCCACAACAGCTTGTCTGGATATGACTGGATGAAACCAGAAATATCCTCTTGTGATATGGCTAACTCAATCCCACTTGGTGCTATAGACTCTGCTTTGTGTTTTTTAGATATCATCAATGGACTTTATGGTTTTGAATGAATTTAAGCAGGGACTATTTTATTTTGTGCTGGGAAAAACTAGTTACTTCCACATGGAGACACAAACTCAACACATTCCTGTTTTCTATGTAGAAAACTAGAGCAATTGCTGCAAACAAACATGATATTTATATTTGTAAACAGGCTTCTTATCCAAGTGACCAAGAAAATGAGTTTGTTTTCCGCAAAATCCACTGTGACCGTGATTATCTGAGTCCATTGCATACCAGTTCCACAACACTTTGTCCAGATATGACTGGATGAAACCAGAAATATCCTCTTGTGTTATGGCTAACTCAATCCCAGATCATGCTACAGGCTCTGCTTTGTGTTTTCTTGATATTATCCATGGACTTTATGCTTTTGAATGAATTTAAGCAGGCGATATTTTCTTTTCTGCTGGGAAAAACTAATTACTTCCACGTGGAGACACAAACGCAACACATTCCTGTTTTATAGGCAGAAAGCTAGAGCAATTGCTACAAACAAACATGATATTTATATTTGTCAACATGGCTTTTATCCACTTCACCAAGGAAATCAGTGTGTTTTCCCCCAAACCAGTTTGACCGTGATTATCTGAGTCCCTTGAAAACCACTTCCACAACACTTTGTCAGGATATGACTGGATGAAACCAGAAATATCCTCTTGTGTTATGGCTAACTCAATCCCAGACCTTGCTGCAGGCCCTGCTTTGTGTTTTATTGATATTATCCATGGAGTTTATCATTTTGAATGTATTTAAGCAAGGGATATTTCCTTTTGTGCTGGGAAACACTAATTACTTCCATTGGAGACACAAACTCAACGCATTCGAGTTTTCTAGGCAGAAAGCTAGAGCAATTGCTGCAAACTAACATGATATTTATATTTGTAAACATGGCTTTTTATCCACTTGCCTAAGAAAATACTTTGCTTTTCTCTAAATCTAGTTTTACGGTGCTTATCTGAGTCCATTTCATACCAGTTCCACAACATCTTGTATGGATATGACTGGATGAAACGAGTAATATCCTCTTGTGTTATGGCTACTCGATCCCAGATGGTGCTACAGGCTCTGCTTTGTGTTTTCTTGATATTGTCAATGGCCTTCATGGTTTTGAATGCATTTAAGCAGGGGATATTTTCTTTTGTGCTGGCAAACACTAATTATTGAACATGGAGACACAGACTCAACACATTTGTGTTCTCTTGGCAGAAAGCGAGAGCAATTGCTGCAAACAAACATGATATTTATGTTTGTGAACATCGCTTTTTATCCACTTGACCAGGAAAATGAGTTTGTTATCCCCCAAAACCAGTTTCACAGTGATTATCTGAGTCCATTCCATACTAGTTCCGCAACACTTTGTCCGGATATGACTGGATGAAACCAGAAATCTCCTCTTGTGTTGTGACTAACTCAATCCCAGATCATGCTACAAATCCTCTTTTGGGTTTTCTTGATATTATACATGGACTATATGGTTTTGAATGAATTTAAGCAGGGAATATTTTCTTTTGTGCTGGGAAACACTAATTACTTACACATGGAGACACAAACTCAACACAATGGTATTTTCTAGGCAGATATCTAGAGCAATTGCTTCAAACAAACATGATATTTATATTTGTAAACATGACTTTTTATCCACTTGCCCAAGAATACGAGTTTGGTTTTCTACAAAACACGATTGAGGGTTATTTTCTGAGTTCATTGCATAACAGTTCCACAAAACATTGTCCTGTTATGACTGGATGAAACCAGGAATATCCTCTTGTGTTATGGCTAACTCAATCCCAGATGGAGCTACAGGCTCTGCTTTGTGTTTTCTTCATATTATGAATGGATTTTACAGTTTTCAATGAATTTTAGCAGGGGATATTTCCTTTTGTGCTGGGAAACACTAATTACTTACACATGGAGACACAAACTGAACACAATCGTGTTTTCTAGGCAGAAAGCTGGTTCAATTGCTGCAAACAAACATGATATTTATATATGTAAACATGACTTATTATCCACTTGACGAAGAATATGAGTTTGCTTTCCTCCAAAACAAGTTTGACGGTGATTTTCTGAGTCCATTCAATACTAGTTCCACAACAGTTTGTCTGGATATGACTGAATGAAACCAGAAATATCCTCTTGTGTTGTGACTAACTCAATCCCAGATCGTGCTACAAGCCCTCTTTTGTGTTTTCTTGATATTATCCATGGACTGTATGCTTTTGAATGAATTTAAGCAGAAAGTATTTTCTTTTGTGCTGGGAAAAACAAATTAGTTCCACATGGAGACACAAACTCAACAGATTCCTGTTTTCTAGGCAGAAAGCTAGATCAATTTTTGCAAAAAAACATTATATTATATTTGTAAAAATGACATTTTATAAACTTGACCAAGAAAATGAGTTTGCTTTACTCCAAAACCAGTTTGACGGTGATTATCTGAGTGCATTGCATACTAGCTCCACAACACTTTGTCCGGATATGACTGGATGAAACCAGAAATATCCTATTGTGTTGTGACTAACTCAATCCCAGATCGTGCTACATGCCCTCTTTTGTGTTTTCTGGAAATTAGCCATGGACTTTATGGTTTTTAGTGAATTTAAGCAGGGAATATTTTCTTTTGTGCTGTGAAAAACTAATATGTTCCACATGGAGACACAAACTCAACACATTCGCGTTTTCTAGGCAGAAACCTAGAGCAATTGCTGCAAGCAATCTTGATATTTGTGTTTGTATAGAGGACATTTATGCGCTTGCCTAAGAAAATACTTTGCTTTTCTCTAGATCCAGTTTGACTGTGATTTTCTGAGTCCATTTCCTACCAGTTCCACAACAGCTTGTCTGGATATGACTGGATGAAACCAGAAATATCCTCTTGTGATATGGCTAACTCAATCCCACTTGGTGCTATAGACTCTGCTTTGTGTTTTTTAGATATCATCAATGGACTTTATGGTTTTGAATGAATTTAAGCAGGGACTATTTTATTTTGTGCTGGGAAAAACTAGTTACTTCCACATGGAGACACAAACTCAACACATTCCTGTTTTCTATGTAGAAAACTAGAGCAATTGCTGCAAACAAACATGATATTTATATTTGTAAACAGGCTTCTTATCCAAGTGACCAAGAAAATGAGTTTGTTTTCCGCAAAATCCACTGTGACCGTGATTATCTGAGTCCATTGCATACCAGTTCCACAACACTTTGTCCAGATATGACTGGATGAAACCAGAAATATCCTCTTGTGTTATGGCTAACTCAATCCCAGATCATGCTACAGGCTCTGCTTTGTGTTTTCTTGATATTATCCATGGACTTTATGCTTTTGAATGAATTTAAGCAGGCGATATTTTCTTTTCTGCTGGGAAAAACTAATTACTTCCACGTGGAGACACAAACGCAACACATTCCTGTTTTATAGGCAGAAAGCTAGAGCAATTGCTACAAACAAACATGATATTTATATTTGTCAACATGGCTTTTATCCACTTCACCAAGGAAATCAGTGTGTTTTCCCCCAAACCAGTTTGACCGTGATTATCTGAGTCCCTTGAAAACCACTTCCACAACACTTTGTCAGGATATGACTGGATGAAACCAGAAATATCCTCTTGTGTTATGGCTAACTCAATCCCAGACCTTGCTGCAGGCCCTGCTTTGTGTTTTATTGATATTATCCATGGAGTTTATCATTTTGAATGTATTTAAGCAAGGGATATTTCCTTTTGTGCTGGGAAACACTAATTACTTCCATTGGAGACACAAACTCAACGCATTCGAGTTTTCTAGGCAGAAAGCTAGAGCAATTGCTGCAAACTAACATGATATTTATATTTGTAAACATGGCTTTTTATCCACTTGCCTAAGAAAATACTTTGCTTTTCTCTAAATCTAGTTTTACGGTGCTTATCTGAGTCCATTTCATACCAGTTCCACAACATCTTGTATGGATATGACTGGATGAAACGAGTAATATCCTCTTGTGTTATGGCTACTCGATCCCAGATGGTGCTACAGGCTCTGCTTTGTGTTTTCTTGATATTGTCAATGGCCTTCATGGTTTTGAATGCATTTAAGCAGGGGATATTTTCTTTTGTGCTGGCAAACACTAATTATTGAACATGGAGACACAGACTCAACACATTTGTGTTCTCTTGGCAGAAAGCGAGAGCAATTGCTGCAAACAAACATGATATTTATGTTTGTGAACATCGCTTTTTATCCACTTGACCAGGAAAATGAGTTTGTTATCCCCCAAAACCAGTTTCACAGTGATTATCTGAGTCCATTCCATACTAGTTCCGCAACACTTTGTCCGGATATGACTGGATGAAACCAGAAATCTCCTCTTGTGTTGTGACTAACTCAATCCCAGATCATGCTACAAATCCTCTTTTGGGTTTTCTTGATATTATACATGGACTATATGGTTTTGAATGAATTTAAGCAGGGAATATTTTCTTTTGTGCTGGGAAACACTAATTACTTACACATGGAGACACAAACTCAACACAATGGTATTTTCTAGGCAGATATCTAGAGCAATTGCTTCAAACAAACATGATATTTATATTTGTAAACATGACTTTTTATCCACTTGCCCAAGAATACGAGTTTGGTTTTCTACAAAACACGATTGAGGGTTATTTTCTGAGTTCATTGCATAACAGTTCCACAAAACATTGTCCTGTTATGACTGGATGAAACCAGGAATATCCTCTTGTGTTATGGCTAACTCAATCCCAGATGGAGCTACAGGCTCTGCTTTGTGTTTTCTTCATATTATGAATGGATTTTACAGTTTTCAATGAATTTTAGCAGGGGATATTTCCTTTTGTGCTGGGAAACACTAATTACTTACACATGGAGACACAAACTGAACAGAATCGTGTTTTCTAGGCAGAAAGCTGGTTCAATTGCTGCAAACAAACATGATATTTATATATGTAAACATGACTTATTATCCACTTGACGAAGAATATGAGTTTGCTTTCCTCCAAAACAAGTTTGACGGTGATTTTCTGAGTCCATTCAATACTAGTTCCACAACAGTTTGTCTGGATATGACTGAATGAAACCAGAAATATCCTCTTGTGTTGTGACTAACTCAATCCCAGATCGTGCTACAAGCCCTCTTTTGTGTTTTCTTGATATTATCCATGGACTGTATGCTTTTGAATGAATTTAAGCAGAAAGTATTTTCTTTTGTGCTGGGAAAAACAAATTAGTTCCACATGGAGACACAAACTCAACAGATTCCTGTTTTCTAGGCAGAAAGCTAGATCAATTTTTGCAAAAAACCATTATATTATATTTGTAAAAATGACATTTTATAAACTTGAACAAGAAAATGAGTTTGCTTTACTCCAAAACCAGTTTGACGGTGATTATCTGAGTGCATTGCATACTAGCTCCACAACACTTTGTCCGGATATGACTGGATGAAACCAGAAATATCCTATTGTGTTGTGACTAACTCAATCCCAGATCGTGCTACATGCCCTCTTTTGTGTTTTCTGGAAATTAGCCATGGACTTTATGGTTTTTAGTGAATTTAAGCAGGGAATATTTTCTTTTGTGCTGTGAAAAACTAATATGTTCCACATGGAGACACAAACTCAACACATTCGCGTTTTCTAGGCAGAAAGCTAGAGCAATTGCTGCAAGCAATCTTGATATTTGTGTTTGTATAGAGGACATTTATGCGCTTGCCTAAGAAAATACTTTGCTTTTCTCTAGATCCAGTTTGACTGTGATTTTCTGAGTCCATTTCCTACCAGTTCCACAACAGCTTGTCTGGATATGACTGGATGAAACCAGAAATATCCTCTTGTGATATGGCTAACTCAATCCCACTTGGTGCTATAGACTCTGCTTTGTGTTTTTTAGATATCATCAATGGACTTTATGGTTTTGAATGAATTTAAGCAGGGACTATTTTATTTTGTGCTGGGAAAAACTAGTTACTTCCACATGGAGACACAAACTCAACACATTCCTGTTTTCTATGTAGAAAACTAGAGCAATTGCTGCAAACAAACATGATATTTATATTTGTAAACAGGCTTCTTATCCAAGTGACCAAGAAAATGAGTTTGTTTTCCGCAAAATCCACTGTGACCATGATTATCTGAGTCCATTGCATACCAGTTCCACAACACTTTGTCCAGATATGACTGGATGAAACCAGAAATATCCTCTTGTGTTATGGCTAACTCAATCCCAGATCATGCTACAGGCTCTGCTTTGTGTTTTCTTGATATTATCCATGGACTTTATGCTTTTGAATGAATTTAAGCAGGCGATATTTTCTTTTCTGCTGGGAAAAACTAATTACTTCCACATGGAGACACAAACGCAACACATTCCTGTTTTATAGGCAGAAAGCTAGAGCAATTGCTACAAACAAACATGATATTTATATTTGTCAACATGGCTTTTATCCACTTCACCAAGGAAATCAGTGTGTTTTCCCCCAAACCAGTTTGACCGTGATTATCTGAGTCCCTTGAAAACCACTTCCACAACACTTTGTCAGGATATGACTGGATGAAACCAGAAATATCCTCTTGTGTTATGGCTAACTCAATCCCAGACCTTGCTGCAGGCCCTGCTTTGTGTTTTATTGATATTATCCATGGAGTTTATCATTTTGAATGTATTTAAGCAAGGGATATTTCCTTTTGTGCTGGGAAACACTAATTACTTCCATTGGAGACACAAACTCAACGCATTCGTGGTTTCCAGGCAGAAAGCTAGAGCAATTGCTGCAAACTAACATGATATTTATATTTGTAAACATGGGTTTTTATCCACCTGCCTAAGAAAATACTTTGCTTTTCTCTAAATCTAGTTTTACGGTGCTTATCTGAGTCCATTTCATACCAGTTCCACAACATCTTGTATGGATATGACTGGATGAAACGAGTAATATCCTCTTGTGTTATGGCTACTCGATCCCAGATGGTGCTACAGGCTCTGCTTTGTGTTTTCTTGATATTATCAATGGCCTTCATGATTTTGAATGCATTTAAGCAGGGAATATTTTCTTTTGTGCTGGCAAACACTAATTATTGAACATGGAGACACAGACTCAACACATTTGTGTTCTCTTGGCAGAAAGCGAGAGCAATTGCTGCAAACAAACATGATATTTATGTTTGTGAACATCGCTTTTTATCCACTTGACCAGGAAAATGAGTTTGTTATCCCCCAAAACCAGTTTCACAGTGATTATCTGAGTCCATTCCATACTAGTTCCACAACACTTTGTCCGGATATGACTGGCTGAAAGCAGAAATCTCCTCTTGTGTTGTGACTAACTCAATCCCAGATCATGCTACAAATCCTCTTTTGGGTTTTCTTGATATTATACATGGACTATATGGTTTTGAATGAATTTAAGCAGGGAATATTTTCTTTTGTGCTGGGAAACACTAATTACTTACACATGGAGACACAAACTCAACACAATGGTATTTTCTAGGCAGATATCTAGAGCAATTGCTTCAAACAAACATGATATTTATATTTGTAAACATGACTTTTTATCCACTTGCCCAAGAATACGAGTTTGGTTTTCTACAAAACACGATTGAGGGTTATTTTCTGAGTTCATTGCATAACAGTTCCACAAAACATTGTCCTGTTATGACTGGATGAAACCAGGAATATCCTCTTGTGTTATGGCTAACTCAATCCCAGATGGAGCTACAGGCTCTGCTTTGTGTTTTCTTCATATTATGAATGGATTTTACAGTTTTCAATGAATTTTAGCAGGGGATATTTCCTTTTGTGCTGGGAAACACTAATTACTTACACATGGAGACACAAACTGAACACAATCGTGTTTTCTAGGCAGAAAGCTGGTTCAATTGCTGCAAACAAACATGATATTTATATATGTAAACATGACTTATTATCCACTTGACGAAGAATATGAGTTTGCTTTCCTCCAAAACAAGTTTGACGGTGATTTTCTGAGTCCATTCAATACTAGTTCCACAACAGTTTGTCTGGATATGACTGAATGAAACCAGAAATATCCTCTTGTGTTGTGACTAACTCAATCCCAGATCGTGCTACAAGCCCTCTTTTGTGTTTTCTTGATATTATCCATGGACTGTATGCTTTTGAATGAATTTAAGCAGAAAGTATTTTCTTTTGTGCTGGGAAAAACAAATTAGTTCCACATGGAGACACAAACTCAACAGATTCCTGTTTTCTAGGCAGAAAGCTAGATCAATTTTTGCAAAAAACCATTATATTATATTTGTAAAAATGACATTTTATAAACTTGACCAAGAAAATGAGTTTGCTTTACTCCAAAACCAGTTTGACGGTGATTATCTGAGTGCATTGCATACTAGCTCCACAACACTTTGTCCGGATATGACTGGATGAAACCAGAAATATCCTATTGTGTTGTGACTAACTCAATCCCAGATCGTGCTACATGCCCTCTTTTGTGTTTTCTGGAAATTAGCCATGGACTTTATGGTTTTTAGTGAATTTAAGCAGGGAATATTTTCTTTTGTGCTGTGAAAAACTAATATGTTCCACATGGAGACACAAACTCAACACATTCGCGTTTTCTAGGCAGAAACCTAGAGCAATTGCTGCAAGCAATCTTGATATTTGTGTTTGTATAGAGGACATTTATGCGCTTGCCTAAGAAAATACTTTGCTTTTCTCTAGATCCAGTTTGACTGTGATTTTCTGAGTCCATTTCCTACCAGTTCCACAACAGCTTGTCTGGATATGACTGGATGAAACCAGAAATATCCTCTTGTGATATGGCTAACTCAATCCCACTTGGTGCTATAGACTCTGCTTTGTGTTTTTTAGATATCATCAATGGACTTTATGGTTTTGAATGAATTTAAGCAGGGACTATTTTATTTTGTGCTGGGAAAAACTAGTTACTTCCACATGGAGACACAAACTCAACACATTCCTGTTTTCTATGTAGAAAACTAGAGCAATTGCTGCAAACAAACATGATATTTATATTTGTAAACAGGCTTCTTATCCAAGTGACCAAGAAAATGAGTTTGTTTTCCGCAAAATCCACTGTGACCGTGATTATCTGAGTCCATTGCATACCAGTTCCACAACACTTTGTCCAGATATGACTGGATGAAACCAGAAATATCCTCTTGTGTTATGGCTAACTCAATCCCAGATCATGCTAAAGGCTCTGCTTTGTGTTTTCTTGATATTATCCATGGACTTTATGCTTTTGAATGAATTTAAGCAGGCGATATTTTCTTTTCTGCTGGGAAAAACTAATTACTTCCACATGGAGACACAAACGCAACACATTCCTGTTTTATAGGCAGAAAGCTAGAGCAATTGCTACAAACAAACATGATATTTATATTTGTCAACATGGCTTTTATCCACTTCACCAAGGAAATCAGTGTGTTTTCCCCCAAACCAGTTTGACCGGGATTATCTGAGTCCCTTGAAAACCACTTCCACAACACTTTGTCAGGATATGACTGGATGAAACCAGAAATATCCTCTTGTGTTATGGCTAACTCAATCCCAGACCTTGCTGCAGGCCCTGCTTTGTGTTTTATTGATATTATCCATGGAGTTTATCATTTTGAATGTATTTAAGCAAGGGATATTTCCTTTTGTGCTGGGAAACACTAATTACTTCCATTGGAGACACAAACTCAACGCATTCGTGTTTTCTAGGCAGAAAGCTAGAGCAATTGCTGCAAACTAACATGATATTTATATTTGTAAACATGGCTTTTTATCCACCTGCCTAAGAAAATACTTTGCTTTTCTCTAAATCTAGTTTTACGGTGCTTATCTGAGTCCATTTCATACCAGTTCCACAACATCTTGTATGGATATGACTGGATGAAACGAGTAATATCCTCTTGTGTTATGGCTACTCGATCCCAGATGGTGCTACAGGCTCTGCTTTGTGTTTTCTTGATATTATCAATGGCCTTCATGGTTTTGAATGCATTTAAGCAGGGGATATTTTCTTTTGTGCTGGCAAACACTAATTATTGAACATGGAGACACAGACTCAACACATTTGTGTTCTCTTGGCAGAAAGCGAGAGCAATTGCTGCAAACAAACATGATATTTATGTTTGTGAACATCGCTTTTTATCCACTTGACCAGGAAAATGAGTTTGTTATCCCCCAAAACCAGTTTCACAGTGATTATCTGAGTCCATTCCATACTAGTTCCACAACACTTTGTCAGGATATGACTGGCTGAAAGCAGAAATCTCCTCTTGTGTTGTGACTAACTCAATCCCAGATCATGCTACAAATCCTCTTTTGGGTTTTCTTGATATTATACATGGACTATATGGTTTTGAATGAATTTAAGCAGGGAATATTTTCTTTTGTGCTGGGAAACACTAATTACTTACACATGGAGACACAAACTCAACACAATGGTATTTTCTAGGCAGATATCTAGAGCAATTGCTTCAAACAAACATGATATTTATATTTGTAAACATGACTTTTTATCCACTTGCCCAAGAATACGAGTTTGGTTTTCTACAAAACACGATTGAGGGTTATTTTCTGAGTTCATTGCATAACAGTTCCACAAAACATTGTCCTGTTATGACTGGATGAAACCAGGAATATCCTCTTGTGTTATGGCTAACTCAATCCCAGATGGAGCTACAGGCTCTGCTTTGTGTTTTCTTCATATTATGAATGGATTTTACAGTTTTCAATGAATTTTAGCAGGGGATATTTCCTTTTGTGCTGGGAAACACTAATTACTTACACATGGAGACACAAACTGAACACAATCGTGTTTTCTAGGCAGAAAGCTGGTTCAATTGCTGCAAACAAACATGATATTTATATATGTAAACATGACTTATTATCCACTTGACGAAGAATATGAGTTTGCTTTCCTCCAAAACAAGTTTGACGGTGATTTTCTGAGTCCATTCAATACTAGTTCCACAACAGTTTGTCTGGATATGACTGAATGAAACCAGAAATATCCTCTTGTGTTGTGACTAACTCAATCCCAGATCGTGCTACAAGCCCTCTTTTGTGTTTTCTTGATATTATCCATGGACTGTATGCTTTTGAATGAATTTAAGCAGAAAGTATTTTCTTTTGTGCTGGGAAAAACAAATTAGTTCCACATGGAGACACAAACTCAACAGATTCCTGTTTTCTAGGCAGAAAGCTAGATCAATTTTTGCAAAAAAACATTATATTATATTTGTAAAAATGACATTTTATAAACTTGACCAAGAAAATGAGTTTGCTTTACTCCAAAACCAGTTTGACGGTGATTATCTGAGTGCATTGCATACTAGCTCCACAACACTTTGTCCGGATATGACTGGATGAAACCAGAAATATCCTATTGTGTTGTGACTAACTCAAGACCAGATCGTGCTACATGCCCTCTTTTGTGTTTTCTGGAAATTAGCCATGGACTTTATGGTTTTTAGTGAATTTAAGCAGGGAATATTTTCTTTTGTGCTGTGAAAAACTAATATGTTCCACATGGAGACACAAACTCAACACATTCGCGTTTTCTAGGCAGAAAGCTAGAGCAATTGCTGCAAGCAATCTTGATATTTGTGTTTGTATAGAGGACATTTATGCGCTTGCCTAAGAAAATACTTTGCTTTTCTCTAGATCCAGTTTGACTGTGATTTTCTGAGTCCATTTCCTACCAGTTCCACAACAGCTTGTCTGGATATGACTGGATGAAACCAGAAATATCCTCTTGTGATATGGCTAACTCAATCCCACTTGGTGCTATAGACTCTGCTTTGTGTTTTTTAGATATCATCAATGGACTTTATGGTTTTGAATGAATTTAAGCAGGGACTATTTTATTTTGTGCTGGGAAAAACTAGTTACTTCCACATGGAGACACAAACTCAACACATTCCTGTTTTCTATGTAGAAAACTAGAGCAATTGCTGCAAACAAACATGATATTTATATTTGTAAACAGGCTTCTTATCCAAGTGACCAAGAAAATGAGTTTGTTTTCCGCAAAATCCACTGTGACCGTGATTATCTGAGTCCATTGCATACCAGTTCCACAACACTTTGTCCAGATATGACTGGATGAAACCAGAAATATCCTCTTGTGTTATGGCTAACTCAATCCCAGATCATGCTACAGGCTCTGCTTTGTGTTTTCTTGATATTATCCATGGACTTTATGCTTTTGAATGAATTTAAGCAGGCGATATTTTCTTTTCTGCTGGGAAAAACTAATTACTTCCACGTGGAGACACAAACGCAACACATTCCTGTTTTATAGGCAGAAAGCTAGAGCAATTGCTACAAACAAACATGATATTTATATTTGTCAACATGGCTTTTATCCACTTCACCAAGGAAATCAGTGTGTTTTCCCCCAAACCAGTTTGACCGTGATTATCTGAGTCCCTTGAAAACCACTTCCACAACACTTGGTCAGGATATGACTGGATGAAACCAGAAATATCCTCTTGTGTTATGGCTAACTCAATCCCAGACCTTGCTGCAGGCCCTGCTTTGTGTTTTATTGATATTATCCATGGAGTTTATCATTTTGAATGTATTTAAGCAAGGGATATTTCCTTTTGTGCTGGGAAACACTAATTACTTCCATTGGAGACACAAACTCAACGCATTCGTGTTTTCTAGGCAGAAAGCTAGAGCAATTGCTGCAAACTAACATGATATTTATATTTGTAAACATGGCTTTTTATCCACTTGCCTAAGAAAATACTTTGCTTTTCTCTAAATCTAGTTTTACGGTGCTTATCTGAGTCCATTTCATACCAGTTCCACAACATCTTGTATGGATATGACTGGATGAAACGAGTAATATCCTCTTGTGTTATGGCTACTCGATCCCAGATGGTGCTACAGGCTCTGCTTTGTGTTTTCTTGATATTATCAATGGCCTTCATGGTTTTGAATGCATTTAAGCAGGGAATATTTTCTTTTGTGCTGGCAAACACTAATTATTGAACATGGAGACACAGACTCAACACATTTGTGTTCTCTTGGCAGAAAGCGAGAGCAATTGCTGCAAACAAACATGATATTTATGTTTGTGAACATCGCTTTTTATCCACTTGACCAGGAAAATGAGTTTGTTATCCCCCAAAACCAGTTTCACAGTGATTATCTGAGTCCATTCCATACTAGTTCCACAACACTTTGTCCGGATATGACTGGCTGAAAGCAGAAATCTCCTCTTGTGTTGTGACTAACTCAATCCCAGATCATGCTACAAATCCTCTTTTGGGTTTTCTTGATATTATACATGGACTATATGGTTTTGAATGAATTTAAGCAGGGAATATTTTCTTTTGTGCTGGGAAACACTAATTACTTACACATGGAGACACAAACTCAACACAATGGTATTTTCTAGGCAGATATCTAGAGCAATTGCTTCAAACAAACATGATATTTATATTTGTAAACATGACTTTTTATCCACTTGCCCAAGAATACGAGTTTGGTTTTCTACAAAACACGATTGAGGGTTATTTTCTGAGTTCATTGCATAACAGTTCCACAAAACATTGTCCTGTTATGACTGGATGAAACCAGGAATATCCTCTTGTGTTATGGCTAACTCAATCCCAGATGGAGCTACAGGCTCTGCTTTGTGTTTTCTTCATATTATGAATGGATTTTACAGTTTTCAATGAATTTTAGCAGGGGATATTTCCTTTTGTGCTGGGGAACACTAATTACTTACACATGGAGACACAAACTGAACAGAATCGTGTTTTCTAGGCAGAAAGCTGGTTCAATTGCTGCAAACAAACATGATATTTATATATGTAAACATGACTTATTATCCACTTGACGAAGAATATGAGTTTGCTTTCCTCCAAAACAAGTTTGACGGTGATTTTCTGAGTCCATTCAATACTAGTTCCACAACAGTTTGTCTGGATATGACTGAATGAAACCAGAAATATCCTCTTGTGTTGTGACTAACTCAATCCCAGATCGTGCTACAAGCCCTCTTTTGTGTTTTCTTGATATTATCCATGGACTGTATGCTTTTGAATGAATTTAAGCAGAAAGTATTTTCTTTTGTGCTGGGAAAAACAAATTAGTTCCACATGGAGACACAAACTCAACAGATTCCTGTTTTCTAGGCAGAGAGCTAGATCAATTTTTGCAAAAAACATTATATTATATTTGTAAAAATGACATTTTATAAACTTGACCAAGAAAATGAGTTTGCTTTACTCCAAAACCAGTTTGACGGTGATTATCTGAGTGCATTGCATACTAGCTCCACAACACTTTGTCCGGATATGACTGGATGAAACCAGAAATATCCTATTGTGTTGTGACTAACTCAATCCCAGATCGTGCTACATGCCCTCTTTTGTGTTTTCTGGAAATTAGCCATGGACTTTATGGTTTTTAGTGAATTTAAGCAGGGAATATTTTCTTTTGTGCTGTGAAAAACTAATATGTTCCACATGGAGACACAAACTCAACACATTCGCGTTTTCTAGGCAGAAAGCTAGAGCAATTGCTGCAAGCAATCTTGATATTTGTGTTTGTATAGAGGACATTTATGCGCTTGCCTAAGAAAATACTTTGCTTTTCTCTAGATCCAGTTTGACTGTGATTTTCTGAGTCCATTTCCTACCAGTTCCACAACAGCTTGTCTGGATATGACTGGATGAAACCAGAAATATCCTCTTGTGATATGGCTAACTCAATCCCACTTGGTGCTATAGACTCTGCTTTGTGTTTTTTAGATATCATCAATGGACTTTATGGTTTTGAATGAATTTAAGCAGGGACTATTTTATTTTGTGCTGGGAAAAACTAGTTACTTCCACATGGAGACACAAACTCAACACATTCCTGTTTGCTATGTAGAAAACTAGAGCAATTGCTGCAAACAAACATGATATTTATATTTGTAAACAGGCTTCTTATCCAAGTGACCAAGAAAATGAGTTTGTTTTCCGCAAAATCCACTGTGACCGTGATTATCTGAGTCCATTGCATACCAGTTCCACAACACTTTGTCCAGATATGACTGGATGAAACCAGAAATATCCTCTTGTGTTATGGCTAACTCAATCCCAGATCATGCTACAGGCTCTGCTTTGTGTTTTCTTGATATTATCCATGGACTTTATGCTTTTGAATGAATTTAAGCAGGCGATATTTTCTTTTCTGCTGGGAAAAACTAATTACTTCCACGTGGAGACACAAACGCAACACATTCCTGTTTTATAGGCAGAAAGCTAGAGCAATTGCTACAAACAAACATGATATTTATATTTGTCAACATGGCTTTTATCCACTTCACCAAGGAAATCAGTGTGTTTTCCCCCAAACCAGTTTGACCGTGATTATCTGAGTCCCTTGAAAACCACTTCCACAACACTTTGTCAGGATATGACTGGATGAAACCAGAAATATCCTCTTGTGTTATGGCTAACTCAATCCCAGACCTTGCTGCAGGCCCTGCTTTGTGTTTTATTGATATTATCCATGGAGTTTATCATTTTGAATGTATTTAAGCAAGGGATATTTCCTTTTGTGCTGGGAAACACTAATTACTTCCATTGGAGACACAAACTCAACGCATTCGTGTTTTCTAGGCAGAAAGCTAGAGCAATTGCTGCAAACTAACATGATATTTATATTTGTAAACATGGCTTTTTATCCACTTGCCTAAGAAAATACTTTGCTTTTCTCTAAATCTAGTTTTACGGTGCTTATCTGAGTCCATTTCATACCAGTTCCACAACATCTTGTATGGATATGACTGGATGAAACGAGTAATATCCTCTTGTGTTATGGCTACTCGATCCCAGATGGTGCTACAGGCTCTGCTTTGTGTTTTCTTGATATTATCAATGGCCTTCATGGTTTTGAATGCATTTAAGCAGGGAATATTTTCTTTTGTGCTGGCAAACACTAATTATTGAACATGGAGACACAGACTCAACACATTTGTGTTCTCTTGGCAGAAAGCGAGAGCAATTGCTGCAAACAAACATGATATTTATGTTTGTGAACATCACTTTTTATCCACTTGACCAGGAAAATGAGTTTGTTATCCCCCAAAACCAGTTTCACAGTGATTATCTGAGTCCATTCCATACTAGTTCCACAACACTTTGTCCGGATATGACTGGCTGAAAGCAGAAATCTCCTCTTGTGTTGTGACTAACTCAATCCCAGATCATGCTACAAATCCTCTTTTGGGTTTTCTTGATATTATACATGGACTATATGGTTTTGAATGAATTTAAGCAGGGAATATTTTCTTTTGTGCTGGGAAACACTAATTACTTACACATGGAGACACAAACTCAACACAATGGTATTTTCTAGGCAGATATCTAGAGCAATTGCTTCAAACAAACATGATATTTATATTTGTAAACATGACTTTTTATCCACTTGCCCAAGAATACGAGTTTGGTTTTCTACAAAACACGATTGAGGGTTATTTTCTGAGTTCATTGCATAACAGTTCCACAAAACATTGTCCTGTTATGACTGGATGAAACCAGGAATATCCTCTTGTGTTATGGCTAACTCAATCCCAGATGGAGCTACAGGCTCTGCTTTGTGTTTTCTTCATATTATGAATGGATTTTACAGTTTTCAATGAATTTTAGCAGGGGATATTTCCTTTTGTGCTGGGGAACACTAATTACTTACACATGGAGACACAAACTGAACACAATCGTGTTTTCTAGGCAGAAAGCTGGTTCAATTGCTGCAAACAAACATGATATTTATATATGTAAACATGACTTATTATCCACTTGACGAAGAATATGAGTTTGCTTTCCTCCAAAACAAGTTTGACGGTGATTTTCTGAGTCCATTCAATACTAGTTCCACAACAGTTTGTCTGGATATGACTGAATGAAACCAGAAATATCCTCTTGTGTTGTGACTAACTCAATCCCAGATCGTGCTACAAGCCCTCTTTTGTGTTTTCTTGATATTATCCATGGACTGTATGCTTTTGAATGAATGTAAGCAGAAAGTATTTTCTTTTGTGCTGGGAAAAACAAATTAGTTCCACATGGAGACACAAACTCAACAGATTCCTGTTTTCTAGGCAGAGAGCTAGATCAATTTTTGCAAAAAACATTATATTATATTTGTAAAAATGACATTTTATAAACTTGACCAAGAAAATGAGTTTGCTTTACTCCAAAACCAGTTTGACGGTGATTATCTGAGTGCATTGCATACTAGCTCCACAACACTTTGTCCGGATATGACTGGATGAAACCAGAAATATCCTATTGTGTTGTGACTAACTCAAGACCAGATCGTGCTACATGCCCTCTTTTGTGTTTTCTGGAAATTAGCCATGGACTTTATGGTTTTTAGTGAATTTAAGCAGGGAATATTTTCTTTTGTGCTGTGACAAACTAATATGTTCCACATGGAGACACAAACTCAACACATTCGCGTTTTCTAGGCAGAAAGCTAGAGCAATTGCTGCAAGCAATCTTGATATTTGTGTTTGTATAGAGGACATTTATGCGCTTGCCTAAGAAAATACTTTGCTTTTCTCTAGATCCAGTTTGACTGTGATTTTCTGAGTCCATTTCCTACCAGTTCCACAACAGCTTGTCTGGATATGACTGGATGAAACCAGAAATATCCTCTTGTGATATGGCTAACTCAATCCCACTTGGTGCTATAGACTCTGCTTTGTGTTTTTTAGATATCATCAATGGACTTTATGGTTTTGAATGAATTTAAGCAGGGACTATTTTATTTTGTGCTGGGAAAAACTAGTTACTTCCACATGGAGACACAAACTCAACACATTCCTGTTTGCTATGTAGAAAACTAGAGCAATTGCTGCAAACAAACATGATATTTATATTTGTAAACAGGCTTCTTATCCAAGTGACCAAGAAAATGAGTTTGTTTTCCGCAAAATCCACTGTGACCGTGATTATCTGAGTCCATTGCATACCAGTTCCACAACACTTTGTCCAGATATGACTGGATGAAACCAGAAATATCCTCTTGTGTTATGGCTAACTCAATCCCAGATCATGCTACAGGCTCTGCTTTGTGTTTTCTTGATATTATCCATGGACTTTATGCTTTTGAATGAATTTAAGCAGGCGATATTTTCTTTTCTGCTGGGAAAAACTAATTACTTCCACGTGGAGACACAAACGCAACACATTCCTGTTTTATAGGCAGAAAGCTAGAGCAATTGCTACAAACAAACATGATATTTATATTTGTCAACATGGCTTTTATCCACATCACCAAGGAAATCAGTGTGTTTTCCCCCAAACCAGTTTGACCGTGATTATCTGAGTCCCTTGAAAACCACTTCCACAACACTTTGTCAGGATATGACTGGATGAAACCAGAAATATCCTCTTGTGTTATGGCTAACTCAATCCCAGACCTTGCTGCAGGCCCTGCTTTGTGTTTTATTGATATTATCCATGGAGTTTATCATTTTGAATGTATTTAAGCAAGGGATATTTCCTTTTGTGCTGGGAAACACTAATTACTTCCATTGGAGACACAAACTCAACGCATTCGTGTTTTCTAGGCAGAAAGCTAGAGCAATTGCTGCAAACTAACATGATATTTATATTTGTAAACATGGCTTTTTATCCACTTGCCTAAGAAAATACTTTGCTTTTCTCTAAATCTAGTTTTACGGTGCTTATCTGAGTCCATTTCATACCAGTTCCACAACATCTTGTATGGATATGACTGGATGAAACGAGTAATATCCTCTTGTGTTATGGCTACTCGATCCCAGATGGTGCTACAGGCTCTGCTTTGTGTTTTCTTGATATTATCAATGGCCTTCATGGTTTTGAATGCATTTAAGCAGGGGATATTTTCTTTTGTGCTGGCAAACACTAATTATTGAACATGGAGACACAGACTCAACACATTTGTGTTCTCTTGGCAGAAAGCGAGAGCAATTGCTGCAAACAAACATGATATTTATGTTTGTGAACATCGCTTTTTATCCACTTGACCAGGAAAATGAGTTTGTTATCCCCCAAAACCAGTTTCACAGTGATTATCTGAGTCCATTCCATACTAGTTCCACAACACTTTGTCCGGATATGACTGGCTGAAAGCAGAAATCTCCTCTTGTGTTGTGACTAACTCAATCCCAGATCATGCTACAAATCCTCTTTTGGGTTTTCTTGATATTATACATGGACTATATGGTTTTGAATGAATTTAAGCAGGGAATATTTTCTTTTGTGCTGGGAAACACTAATTACTTACACATGGAGACACAAACTCAACACAATGGTATTTTCTAGGCAGATATCTAGAGCAATTGCTTCAAACAAACATGATATTTATATTTGTAAACATGACTTTTTATCCACTTGCCCAAGAATACGAGTTTGGTTTTCTACAAAACACGATTGAGGGTTATTTTCTGAGTTCATTGCATAACAGTTCCACAAAACATTGTCCTGTTATGACTGGATGAAACCAGGAATATCCTCTTGTGTTATGGCTAACTCAATCCCAGATGGAGCTACAGGCTCTGCTTTGTGTTTTCTTCATATTATGAATGGATTTTACAGTTTTCAATGAATTTTAGCAGGGGATATTTCCTTTTGTGCTGGGGAACACTAATTACTTACACATGGAGACACAAACTGAACAGAATCGTGTTTTCTAGGCAGAAAGCTGGTTCAATTGCTGCAAACAAACATGATATTTATATATGTAAACATGACTTATTATCCACTTGACGAAGAATATGAGTTTGCTTTCCTCCAAAACAAGTTTGACGGTGATTTTCTGAGTCCATTCAATACTAGTTCCACAACAGTTTGTCTGGATATGACTGAATGAAACCAGAAATATCCTCTTGTGTTGTGACTAACTCAATCCCAGATCGTGCTACAAGCCCTCTTTTGTGTTTTCTTGATATTATCCATGGACTGTATGCTTTTGAATGAATTTAAGCAGAAAGTATTTTCTTTTGTGCTGGGAAAAACAAATTAGTTCCACATGGAGACACAAACTCAACAGATTCCTGTTTTCTAGGCAGAGAGCTAGATCAATTTTTGCAAAAAAACATTATATTATATTTGTAAAAATGACATTTTATAAACTTGACCAAGAAAATGAGTTTGCTTTACTCCAAAACCAGTTTGACGGTGATTATCTGAGTGCATTGCATACTAGCTCCACAACACTTTGTCCGGATATGACTGGATGAAACCAGAAATATCCTATTGTGTTGTGACTAACTCAATCCCAGATCGTGCTACATGCCCTCTTTTGTGTTTTCTGGAAATTAGCCATGGACTTTATGGTTTTTAGTGAATTTAAGCAGGGAATATTTTCTTTTGTGCTGTGAAAAACTAATATGTTCCACATGGAGACACAAACTCAACACATTCGCGTTTTCTAGGCAGAAAGCTAGAGCAATTGCTGCAAGCAATCTTGATATTTGTGTTTGTATAGAGGACATTTATGCGCTTGCCTAAGAAAATACTTTGCTTTTCTCTAGATCCAGTTTGACTGTGATTTTCTGAGTCCATTTCCTACCAGTTCCACAACAGCTTGTCTGGATATGACTGGATGAAACCAGAAATATCCTCTTGTGATAGGGCTAACTCAATCCCACTTGGTGCTATAGACTCTGCTTTGTGTTTTTTAGATATCATCAATGGACTTTATGGTTTTGAATGAATTTAAGCAGGGACTATTTTATTTTGTGCTGGGAAAAACTAGTTACTTCCACATGGAGACACAAACTCAACACATTCCTGTTTTCTATGTAGAAAACTAGAGCAATTGCTGCAAACAAACATGATATTTATATTTGTAAACAGGCTTCTTATCCAAGTGACCAAGAAAATGAGTTTGTTTTCCGCAAAATCCACTGTGACCGTGATTATCTGAGTCCATTGCATACCAGTTCCACAACACTTTGTCCAGATATGACTGGATGAAACCAGAAATATCCTCTTGTGTTATGGCTAACTCAATCCCAGATCATGCTACAGGCTCTGCTTTGTGTTTTCTTGATATTATCCATGGACTTTATGCTTTTGAATGAATTTAAGCAGGCGATATTTTCTTTTCTGCTGGGAAAAACTAATTACTTCCACGTGGAGACACAAACGCAACACATTCCTGTTTTATAGGCAGAAAGCTAGAGCGATTGCTACAAACAAACATGATATTTATATTTGTCAACATGGCTTTTATCCACTTCACCAAGGAAATCAGTGTGTTTTCCCCCAAACCAGTTTGACCGTGATTATCTGAGTCCCTTGAAAACCACTTCCACAACACTTTGTCAGGATATGACTGGATGAAACCAGAAATATCCTCTTGTGTTATGGCTAACTCAATCCCAGACCTTGCTGCAGGCCCTGCTTTGTGTTTTATTGATATTATCCATGGAGTTTATCATTTTGAATGTATTTAAGCAAGGGATATTTCCTTTTGTGCTGGGAAACACTAATTACTTCCATTGGAGACACAAACTCAACGCATTCGTGTTTTCTAGGCAGAAAGCTAGAGCAATTGCTGCAAACTAACATGATATTTATATTTGTAAACATGGCTTTTTATCCACTTGCCTAAGAAAATACTTTGCTTTTCTCTAAATCTAGTTTTACGGTGCTTATCTGAGTCCATTTCATACCAGTTCCACAACATCTTGTATGGATATGACTGGATGAAACGAGTAATATCCTCTTGTGTTATGGCTACTCGATCCCAGATGGTGCTACAGGCTCTGCTTTGTGTTTTCTTGATATTATCAATGGCCTTCATGGTTTTGAATGCATTTAAGCAGGGGATATTTTCTTTTGTGCTGGCAAACACTAATTATTGAACATGGAGACACAGACTCAACACATTTGTGTTCTCTTGGCAGAAAGCGAGAGCAATTGCTGCAAACAAACATGATATTTATGTTTGTGAACATCGCTTTTTATCCACTTGACCAGGAAAATGAGTTTGTTATCCCCCAAAACCAGTTTCACAGTGATTATCTGAGTCCATTCCATACTAGTTCCACAACACTTTGTCCGGATATGACTGGCTGAAAGCAGAAATCTCCTCTTGTGTTGTGACTAACTCAATCCCAGATCATGCTACAAATCCTCTTTTGGGTTTTCTTGATATTATACATGGACTATATGGTTTTGAATGAATTTAAGCAGGGAATATTTTCTTTTGTGCTGGGAAACACTAATTACTTACACATGGAGACACAAACTCAACACAATGGTATTTTCTAGGCAGATATCTAGAGCAATTGCTTCAAACAAACATGATATTTATATTTGTAAACATGACTTTTTATCCACTTGCCCAAGAATACGAGTTTGGTTTTCTACAAAACACGATTGAGGGTTATTTTCTGAGTTCATTGCATAACAGTTCCACAAAACATTGTCCTGTTATGACTGGATGAAACCAGGAATATCCTCTTGTGTTATGGCTAACTCAATCCCAGATGGAGCTACAGGCTCTGCTTTGTGTTTTCTTCATATTATGAATGGATTTTACAGTTTTCAATGAATTTTAGCAGGGGATATTTCCTTTTGTGCTGGGGAACACTAATTACTTACACATGGAGACACAAACTGAACAGAATCGTGTTTTCTAGGCAGAAAGCTGGTTCAATTGCTGCAAACAAACATGATATTTATATATGTAAACATGACTTATTATCCACTTGACGAAGAATATGAGTTTGCTTTCCTCCAAAACAAGTTTGACGGTGATTTTCTGAGTCCATTCAATACTAGTTCCACAACAGTTTGTCTGGATATGACTGATTGAAACCAGAAATATCCTCTTGTGTTGTGACTAACTCAATCCCAGATCGTGCTACAAGCCCTCTTTTGTGTTTTCTTGATATTATCCATGGACTGTATGCTTTTGAATGAATGTAAGCAGAAAGTATTTTCTTTTGTGCTGGGAAAAACAAATTAGTTCCACATGGAGACACAAACTCAACAGATTCCTGTTTTCTAGGCAGAGAGCTAGATCAATTTTTGCAAAAAACATTATATTATATTTGTAAAAATGACATTTTATAAACTTGACCAAGAAAATGAGTTTGCTTTACTCCAAAACCAGTTTGACGGTGATTATCTGAGTGCATTGCATACTAGCTCCACAACACTTTGTCCGGATATGACTGGATGAAACCAGAAATATCCTATTGTGTTGTGACTAACTCAAGACCAGATCGTGCTACATGCCCTCTTTTGTGTTTTCTGGAAATTAGCCATGGACTTTATGGTTTTTAGTGAATTTAAGCAGGGAATATTTTCTTTTGTGCTGTGAAAAACTAATATGTTCCACATGGAGACACAAACTCAACACATTCGCGTTTTCTAGGCAGAAAGCTAGAGCAATTGCTGCAAGCAATCTTGATATTTGTGTTTGTATAGAGGACATTTATGCGCTTGCCTAAGAAAATACTTTGCTTTTCTCTAGATCCAGTTTGACTGTGATTTTCTGAGTCCATTTCCTACCAGTTCCACAACAGCTTGTCTGGATATGACTGGATGAAACCAGAAATATCCTCTTGTGATATGGCTAACTCAATCCCACTTGGTGCTATAGACTCTGCTTTGTGTTTTTTAGATATCATCAATGGACTTTATGGTTTTGAATGAATTTAAGCAGGGACTATTTTATTTTGTGCTGGGAAAAACTAGTTACTTCCACATGGAGACACAAACTCAACACATTCCTGTTTTCTATGTAGAAAACTAGAGCAATTGCTGCAAACAAACATGATATTTATATTTGTAAACAGGCTTCTTATCCAAGTGACCAAGAAAATGAGTTTGTTTTCCGCAAAATCCACTGTGACCGTGATTATCTGAGTCCATTGCATACCAGTTCCACAACACTTTGTCCAGATATGACTGGATGAAACCAGAAATATCCTCTTGTGTTATGGCTAACTCAATCCCAGATCATGCTACAGGCTCTGCTTTGTGTTTTCTTGATATTATCCATGGACTTTATGCTTTTGAATGAATTTAAGCAGGCGATATTTTCTTTTCTGCTGGGAAAAACTAATTACTTCCACGTGGAGACACAAACGCAACACATTCCTGTTTTATAGGCAGAAAGCTAGAGCAATTGCTACAAACAAACATGATATTTATATTTGTCAACATGGCTTTTATCCACTTCACCAAGGAAATCAGTGTGTTTTCCCCCAAACCAGTTTGACCGTGATTATCTGAGTCCCTTGAAAACCACTTCCACAACACTTTGTCAGGATATGACTGGATGAAACCAGAAATATCCTCTTGTGTTATGGCTAACTCAATCCCAGACCTTGCTGCAGGCCCTGCTTTGTGTTTTATTGATATTATCCATGGAGTTTATCATTTTGAATGTATTTAAGCAAGGGATATTTCCTTTTGTGCTGGGAAACACTAATTACTTCCATTGGAGACACAAACTCAACACATTCGTGTTTTCTAGGCAGAAAGCTAGAGCAATTGCTGCAAACTAACATGATATTTATATTTGTAAACATGGCTTTTTATCCACTTGCCTAAGAAAATACTTTGCTTTTCTCTAAATCTAGTTTTACGGTGCTTATCTGAGTCCATTTCATACCAGTTCCACAACATCTTGTATGGATATGACTGGATGAAACGAGTAATATCCTCTTGTGTTATGGCTACTCGATCCCAGATGGTGCTACAGGCTCTGCTTTGTGTTTTCTTGATATTGTCAATGGCCTTCATGGTTTTGAATGCATTTAAGCAGGGGATATTTTCTTTTGTGCTGGCAAACACTAATTATTGAACATGGAGACACAGACTCAACACATTTGTGTTCTCTTGGCAGAAAGCGAGAGCAATTGCTGCAAACAAACATGATATTTATGTTTGTGAACATCGCTTTTTATCCACTTGACCAGGAAAATGAGTTTGTTATCCCCCAAAACCAGTTTCACAGTGATTATCTGAGTCCATTCCATACTAGTTCCACAACACTTTGTCCGGATATGACTGGCTGAAAGCAGAAATCTCCTCTTGTGTTGTGACTAACTCAATCCCAGATCATGCTACAAATCCTCTTTTGGGTTTTCTTGATATTATACATGGGCTATATGGTTTTGAATGAATTTAAGCAGGGAATATTTTCTTTTGTGCTGGGAAACACTAATTACTTACACATGGAGACACAAACTCAACACAATGGTATTTTCTAGGCAGATATCTAGAGCAATTGCTTCAAACAAACATGATATTTATATTTGTAAACATGACTTTTTATCCACTTGCCCAAGAATACGAGTTTGGTTTTCTACAAAACACGATTGAGGGTTATTTTCTGAGTTCATTGCATAACAGTTCCACAAAACATTGTCCTGTTATGACTGGATGAAACCAGGAATATCCTCTTGTGTTATGGCTAACTCAATCCCAGATGGAGCTACAGGCTCTGCTTTGTGTTTTCTTCATATTATGAATGGATTTTACAGTTTTCAATGAATTTTAGCAGGGGATATTTCCTTTTGTGCTGGGGAACACTAATTACTTACACATGGAGACACAAACTGAACACAATCGTGTTTTCTAGGCAGAAAGCTGGTTCAATTGCTGCAAACAAACATGATATTTATATATGTAAACATGACTTATTATCCACTTGACGAAGAATATGAGTTTGCTTTCCTCCAAAACAAGTTTGACGGTGATTTTCTGAGTCCATTCAATACTAGTTCCACAACAGTTTGTCTGGATATGACTGAATGAAACCAGAAATATCCTCTTGTGTTGTGACTAACTCAATCCCAGATCGTGCTACAAGCCCTCTTTTGTGTTTTCTTGATATTATCCATGGACTGTATGCTTTTGAATGAATTTAAGCAGAAAGTATTTTCTTTTGTGCTGGGAAAAACAAATTAGTTCCACATGGAGACACAAACTCAACAGATTCCTGTTTTCTAGGCAGAGAGCTAGATCAATTTTTGCAAAAAACATTATATTATATTTGTAAAAATGACATTTTATAAACTTGACCAAGAAAATGAGTTTGCTTTACTCCAAAACCAGTTTGACGGTGATTATCTGAGTGCATTGCATACTAGCTCCACAACACTTTGTCCGGATATGACTGGATGAAACCAGAAATATCCTATTGTGTTGTGACTAACTCAAGACCAGATCGTGCTACATGCCCTCTTTTGTGTTTTCTGGAAATTAGCCATGGACTTTATGGTTTTTAGTGAATTTAAGCAGGGAATATTTTCTTTTGTGCTGTGAAAAACTAATATGTTCCACATGGAGACACAAACTCAACACATTCGCGTTTTCTAGGCAGAAAGCTAGAGCAATTGCTGCAAGCAATCTTGATATTTGTGTTTGTATAGAGGACATTTATGCGCTTGCCTAAGAAAATACTTTGCTTTTCTCTAGATCCAGTTTGACTGTGATTTTCTGAGTCCATTTCCTACCAGTTCCACAACAGCTTGTCTGGATATGACTGGATGAAACCAGAAATATCCTCTTGTGATATGGCTAACTCAATCCCACTTGGTGCTATAGACTCTGCTTTGTGTTTTTTAGATATCATCAATGGACTTTATGGTTTTGAATGAATTTAAGCAGGGACTATTTTATTTTGTGCTGGGAAAAACTAGTTACTTCCACATGGAGACACAAACTCAACACATTCCTGTTTTCTATGTAGAAAACTAGAGCAATTGCTGCAAACAAACATGATATTTATATTTGTAAACAGGCTTCTTATCCAAGTGACCAAGAAAATGAGTTTGTTTTCCGCAAAATCCACTGTGACCGTGATTATCTGAGTCCATTGCATACCAGTTCCACAACACTTTGTCCAGATATGACTGGATGAAACCAGAAATATCCTCTTGTGTTATGGCTAACTCAATCCCAGATCATGCTACAGGCTCTGCTTTGTGTTTTCTTGATATTATCCATGGACTTTATGCTTTTGAATGAATTTAAGCAGGCGATATTTTCTTTTCTGCTGGGAAAAACTAATTACTTCCATGTGGAGACACAAACGCAACACATTCCTGTTTTATAGGCAGAAAGCTAGAGCAATTGCTACAAACAAACATGATATTTATATTTGTCAACATGGCTTTTATCCACTTCACCAAGGAAATCAGTGTGTTTTCCCCCAAACCAGTTTGACCGTGATTATCTGAGTCCCTTGAAAACCACTTCCACAACACTTTGTCAGGATATGACTGGATGAAACCAGAAATATCCTCTTGTGTTATGGCTAACTCAATCCCAGACCTTGCTGCAGGCCCTGCTTTGTGTTTTATTGATATTATCCATGGAGTTTATCATTTTGAATGTATTTAAGCAAGGGATATTTCCTTTTGTGCTGGGAAACACTAATTACTTCCATTGGAGACACAAACTCAACGCATTCGTGTTTTCTAGGCAGAAAGCTAGAGCAATTGCTGCAAACTAACATGATATTTATATTTGTAAACATGGCTTTTTATCCACTTGCCTAAGAAAATACTTTGCTTTTCTCTAAATCTAGTTTTACGGTGCTTATCTGAGTCCATTTCATACCAGTTCCACAACATCTTGTATGGATATGACTGGATGAAACGAGTAATATCCTCTTGTGTTATGGCTACTCGATCCCAGATGGTGCTACAGGCTCTGCTTTGTGTTTTCTTGATATTGTCAATGGCCTTCATGGTTTTGAATGCATTTAAGCAGGGGATATTTTCTTTTGTGCTGGCAAACACTAATTATTGAACATGGAGACACAGACTCAACACATTTGTGTTCTCTTGGCAGAAAGCGAGAGCAATTGCTGCAAACAAACATGATATTTATGTTTGTGAACATCGCTTTTTATCCACTTGACCAGGAAAATGAGATTGTTATCCCCCAAAACCAGTTTCACAGTGATTATCTGAGTCCATTCCATACTAGTTCCACAACACTTTGTCCGGATATGACTGGCTGAAAGCAGAAATCTCCTCTTGTGTTGTGACTAACTCAATCCCAGATCATGCTACAAATCCTCTTTTGGGTTTTCTTGATATTATACATGGACTATATGGTTTTGAATGAATTTAAGCAGGGAATATTTTCTTTTGTGCTGGGAAACACTAATTACTTACACATGGAGACACAAACTCAACACAATGGTATTTTCTAGGCAGATATCTAGAGCAATTGCTTCAAACAAACATGATATTTATATTTGTAAACATGACTTTTTATCCACTTGCCCAAGAATACGAGTTTGGTTTTCTACAAAACACGATTGAGGGTTATTTTCTGAGTTCATTGCATAACAGTTCCACAAAACATTGTCCTGTTATGACTGGATGAAACCAGGAATATCCTCTTGTGTTATGGCTAACTCAATCCCAGATGGAGCTACAGGCTCTGCTTTGTGTTTTCTTCATATTATGAATGGATTTTACAGTTTTCAATGAATTTTAGCAGGGGATATTTCCTTTTGTGCTGGGGAACACTAATTACTTACACATGGAGACACAAACTGAACACAATCGTGTTTTCTAGGCAGAAAGCTGGTTCAATTGCTGCAAACAAACATGATATTTATATATGTAAACATGACTTATTATCCACTTGACGAAGAATATGAGTTTGCTTTCCTCCAAAACAAGTTTGACGGTGATTTTCTGAGTCCATTCAATACTAGTTCCACAACAGTTTGTCTGGATATGACTGAATGAAACCAGAAATATCCTCTTGTGTTGTGACTAACTCAATCCCAGATCGTGCTACAAGCCCTCTTTTGTGTTTTCTTGATATTATCCATGGACTGTATGCTTTTGAATGAATTTAAGCAGAAAGTATTTTCTTTTGTGCTGGGAAAAACAAATTAGTTCCACATGGAGACACAAACTCAACAGATTCCTGTTTTCTAGGCAGAAAGCTAGATCAATTTTTGCAAAAAACATTATATTATATTTG
The DNA here is from genome assembly GCF_033115175.1 of Lepus europaeus. Lineage (NCBI taxonomy): Eukaryota > Metazoa > Chordata > Mammalia > Lagomorpha > Leporidae > Lepus > Lepus europaeus. The sequence goes on along the minus strand of NW_026909213.1, from coordinate 525,651 downwards.
TAAAAATGACATTTTATAAACTTGACCAAGAAAATGAGTTTGCTTTACTCCAAAACCAGTTTGACGGTGATTATCTGAGTGCATTGCATACTAGCTCCACAACACTTTGTCCGGATATGACTGGATGAAACCAGAAATATCCTATTGTGTTGTGACTAACTCAAGACCAGATCGTGCTACATGCCCTCTTTTGTGTTTTCTGGAAATTAGCCATGGACTTTATGGTTTTTAGTGAATTTAAGCAGGGAATATTTTCTTTTGTGCTGTGACAAACTAATATGTTCCACATGGAGACACAAACTCAACACATTCGCGTTTTCTAGGCAGAAAGCTAGAGCAATTGCTGCAAGCAATCTTGATATTTGTGTTTGTATAGAGGACATTTATGCGCTTGCCTAAGAAAATACTTTGCTTTTCTCTAGATCCAGTTTGACTGTGATTTTCTGAGTCCATTTCCTACCAGTTCCACAACAGCTTGTCTGGATATGACTGGATGAAACCAGAAATATCCTCTTGTGATATGGCTAACTCAATCCCACTTGGTGCTATAGACTCTGCTTTGTGTTTTTTAGATATCATCAATGGACTTTATGGTTTTGAATGAATTTAAGCAGGGACTATTTTATTTTGTGCTGGGAAAAACTAGTTACTTCCACATGGAGACACAAACTCAACACATTCCTGTTTTCTATGTAGAAAACTAGAGCAATTGCTGCAAACAAACATGATATTTATATTTGTAAACAGGCTTCTTATCCAAGTGACCAAGAAAATGAGTTTGTTTTCCGCAAAATCCACTGTGACCGTGATTATCTGAGTCCATTGCATACCAGTTCCACAACACTTTGTCCAGATATGACTGGATGAAACCAGAAATATCCTCTTGTGTTATGGCTAACTCAATCCCAGATCATGCTACAGGCTCTGCTTTGTGTTTTCTTGATATTATCCATGGACTTTATGCTTTTGAATGAATTTAAGCAGGCGATATTTTCTTTTCTGCTGGGAAAAACTAATTACTTCCACGTGGAGACACAAACGCAACACATTCCTGTTTTATAGGCAGAAAGCTAGAGCGATTGCTACAAACAAACATGATATTTATATTTGTCAACATGGCTTTTATCCACTTCACCAAGGAAATCAGTGTGTTTTCCCCCAAACCAGTTTGACCGTGATTATCTGAGTCCCTTGAAAACCACTTCCACAACACTTTGTCAGGATATGACTGGATGAAACCAGAAATATCCTCTTGTGTTATGGCTAACTCAATCCCAGACCTTGCTGCAGGCCCTGCTTTGTGTTTTATTGATATTATCCATGGAGTTTATCATTTTGAATGTATTTAAGCAAGGGATATTTCCTTTTGTGCTGGGAAACACTAATTACTTCCATTGGAGACACAAACTCAACGCATTCGTGTTTTCTAGGCAGAAAGCTAGAGCAATTGCTGCAAACTAACATGATATTTATATTTGTAAACATGGCTTTTTATCCACTTGCCTAAGAAAATACTTTGCTTTTCTCTAAATCTAGTTTTACGGTGCTTATCTGAGTCCATTTCATACCAGTTCCACAACATCTTGTATGGATATGACTGGATGAAACGAGTAATATCCTCTTGTGTTATGGCTACTCGATCCCAGATGGTGCTACAGGCTCTGCTTTGTGTTTTCTTGATATTGTCAATGGCCTTCATGGTTTTGAATGCATTTAAGCAGGGGATATTTTCTTTTGTGCTGGCAAACACTAATTATTGAACACGGAGACACAGACTCAACACATTTGTGTTCTCTTGGCAGAAAGCGAGAGCAATTGCTGCAAACAAACATGATATTTATGTTTGTGAACATCGCTTTTTATCCACTTGACCAGGAAAATGAGTTTGTTATCCCCCAAAACCAGTTTCACAGTGATTATCTGAGTCCATTCCATACTAGTTCCACAACACTTTGTCCGGATATGACTGGCTGAAAGCAGAAATCTCCTCTTGTGTTGTGACTAACTCAATCCCAGATCATGCTACAAATCCTCTTTTGGGTTTTCTTGATATTATACATGGACTATATGGTTTTGAATGAATTTAAGCAGGGAATATTTTCTTTTGTGCTGGGAAACACTAATTACTTACACATGGAGACACAAACTCAACACAATGGTATTTTCTAGGCAGATATCTAGAGCAATTGCTTCAAACAAACATGATATTTATATTTGTAAACATGACTTTTTATCCACTTGCCCAAGAATACGAGTTTGGTTTTCTACAAAACACGATTGAGGGTTATTTTCTGAGTTCATTGCATAACAGTTCCACAAAACATTGTCCTGTTATGACTGGATGAAACCAGGAATATCCTCTTGTGTTATGGCTAACTCAATCCCAGATGGAGCTACAGGCTCTGCTTTGTGTTTTCTTCATATTATGAATGGATTTTACAGTTTTCAATGAATTTTAGCAGGGGATATTTCCTTTTGTGCTGGGGAACACTAATTACTTACACATGGAGACACAAACTGAACACAATCGTGTTTTCTAGGCAGAAAGCTGGTTCAATTGCTGCAAACAAACATGATATTTATATATGTAAACATGACTTATTATCCACTTGACGAAGAATATGAGTTTGCTTTCCTCCAAAACAAGTTTGACGGTGATTTTCTGAGTCCATTCAATACTAGTTCCACAACAGTTTGTCTGGATATGACTGAATGAAACCAGAAATATCCTCTTGTGTTGTGACTAACTCAATCCCAGATCGTGCTACAAGCCCTCTTTTGTGTTTTCTTGATATTATCCATGGACTGTATGCTTTTGAATGAATGTAAGCAGAAAGTATTTTCTTTTGTGCTGGGAAAAACAAATTAGTTCCACATGGAGACACAAACTCAACAGATTCCTGTTTTCTAGGCAGAAAGCTAGATCAATTTTTGCAAAAAACCATTATATTATATTTGTAAAAATGACATTTTATAAACTTGACCAAGAAAATGAGTTTGCTTTACTCCAAAACCAGTTTGACGGTGATTATCTGAGTGCATTGCATACTAGCTCCACAACACTTTGTCCGGATATGACTGGATGAAACCAGAAATATCCTATTGTGTTGTGACTAACTCAATCCCAGATCGTGCTACATGCCCTCTTTTGTGTTTTCTGGAAATTAGCCATGGACTTTATGGTTTTTAGTGAATTTAAGCAGGGAATATTTTCTTTTGTGCTGTGAAAAACTAATATGTTCCACATGGAGACACAAACTCAACACATTCGCGTTTTCTAGGCAGAAAGCTAGAGCAATTGCTGCAAGCAATCTTGATATTTGTGCTTGTATAGAGGACATTTATGCGCTTGCCTAAGAAAATACTTTGCTTTTCTCTAGATCCAGTTTGACTGTGATTTTCTGAGTCCATTTCCTACCAGTTCCACAACAGCTTGTCTGGATATGACTGGATGAAACCAGAAATATCCTCTTGTGATATGGCTAACTCAATCCCACTTGGTGCTATAGACTCTGCTTTGTGTTTTTTAGATATCATCAATGGACTTTATGGTTTTGAATGAATTTAAGCAGGGACTATTTTATTTTGTGCTGGGAAAAACTAGTTACTTCCACATGGAGACACAAACTCAACACATTCCTGTTTTCTATGTAGAAAACTAGAGCAATTGCTGCAAACAAACATGATATTTATATTTGTAAACAGGCTTCTTATCCAAGTGACCAAGAAAATGAGTTTGTTTTCCGCAAAATCCACTGTGACCATGATTATCTGAGTCCATTGCATACCAGTTCCACAACACTTTGTCCAGATATGACTGGATGAAACCAGAAATATCCTCTTGTGTTATGGCTAACTCAATCCCAGATCATGCTACAGGCTCTGCTTTGTGTTTTCTTGATATTATCCATGGACTTTATGCTTTTGAATGAATTTAAGCAGGCGATATTTTCTTTTCTGCTGGGAAAAACTAATTACTTCCACGTGGAGACACAAACGCAACACATTCCTGTTTTATAGGCAGAAAGCTAGAGCGATTGCTACAAACAAACATGATATTTATATTTGTCAACATGGCTTTTATCCACTTCACCAAGGAAATCAGTGTGTTTTCCCCCAAACCAGTTTGACCGTGATTATCTGAGTCCCTTGAAAACCACTTCCACAACACTTTGTCAGGATATGACTGGATGAAACCAGAAATATCCTCTTGTGTTATGGCTAACTCAATCCCAGACCTTGCTGCAGGCCCTGCTTTGTGTTTTATTGATATTATCCATGGAGTTTATCATTTTGAATGTATTTAAGCAAGGGATATTTCCTTTTGTGCTGGGAAACACTAATTACTTCCATTGGAGACACAAACTCAACGCATTCGTGTTTTCTAGGCAGAAAGCTAGAGCAATTGCTGCAAACTAACATGATATTTATATTTGTAAACATGGCTTTTTATCCACTTGCCTAAGAAAATACTTTGCTTTTCTCTAAATCTAGTTTTACGGTGCTTATCTGAGTCCATTTCATACCAGTTCCACAACATCTTGTATGGATATGACTGGATGAAACGAGTAATATCCTCTTGTGTTATGGCTACTCGATCCCAGATGGTGCTACAGGCTCTGCTTTGTGTTTTCTTGATATTGTCAATGGCCTTCATGGTTTTGAATGCATTTAAGCAGGGGATATTTTCTTTTGTGCTGGCAAACACTAATTATTGAACATGGAGACACAGCCTCAACACATTTGTGTTCTCTTGGCAGAAAGCGAGAGCAATTGCTGCAAACAAACATGATATTTATGTTTGTGAACATCGCTTTTTATCCACTTGACCAGGAAAATGAGTTTGTTATCCCCCAAAACCAGTTTCACAGTGATTATCTGAGTCCATTCCATACTAGTTCCACAACACTTTGTCCGGATATGACTGGCTGAAAGCAGAAATCTCCTCTTGTGTTGTGACTAACTCAATCCCAGATCATGCTACAAATCCTCTTTTGGGTTTTCTTGATATTATACATGGACTATATGGTTTTGAATGAATTTAAGCAGGGAATATTTTCTTTTGTGCTGGGAAACACTAATTACTTACACATGGAGACACAAACTCAACACAATGGTATTTTCTAGGCAGATATCTAGAGCAATTGCTTCAAACAAACATGATATTTATATTTGTAAACATGACTTTTTATCCACTTGCCCAAGAATACGAGTTTGGTTTTCTACAAAACACGATTGAGGGTTATTTTCTGAGTTCATTGCATAACAGTTCCACAAAACATTGTCCTGTTATGACTGGATGAAACCAGGAATATCCTCTTGTGTTATGGCTAACTCAATCCCAGATGGAGCTACAGGCTCTGCTTTGTGTTTTCTTCATATTATGAATGGATTTTACAGTTTTCAATGAATTTTAGCAGGGGATATTTCCTTTTGTGCTGGGGAACACTAATTACTTACACATGGAGACACAAACTGAACAGAATCGTGTTTTCTAGGCAGAAAGCTGGTTCAATTGCTGCAAACAAACATGATATTTATATATGTAAACATGACTTATTATCCACTTGACGAAGAATATGAGTTTGCTTTCCTCCAAAACAAGTTTGACGGTGATTTTCTGAGTCCATTCAATACTAGTTCCACAACAGTTTGTCTGGATATGACTGAATGAAACCAGAAATATCCTCTTGTGTTGTGACTAACTCAATCCCAGATCGTGCTACAAGCCCTCTTTTGTGTTTTCTTGATATTATCCATGGACTGTATGCTTTTGAATGAATTTAAGCAGAAAGTATTTTCTTTTGTGCTGGGAAAAACAAATTAGTTCCACATGGAGACACAAACTCAACAGATTCCTGTTTTCTAGGCAGAAAGCTAGATCAATTTTTGCAAAAAACATTATATTATATTTGTAAAAATGACATTTTATAAACTTGACCAAGAAAATGAGTTTGCTTTACTCCAAAACCAGTTTGACGGTGATTATCTGAGTGCATTGCATACTAGCTCCACAACACTTTGTCCGGATATGACTGGATGAAACCAGAAATATCCTATTGTGTTGTGACTAACTCAATCCCAGATCGTGCTACATGCCCTCTTTTGTGTTTTCTGGAAATTAGCCATGGACTTTATGGTTTTTAGTGAATTTAAGCAGGGAATATTTTCTTTTGTGCTGTGAAAAACTAATATGTTCCACATGGAGACACAAACTCAACACATTCGCGTTTTCTAGGCAGAAAGCTAGAGCAATTGCTGCAAGCAATCTTGATATTTGTGTTTGTATAGAGGACATTTATGCGCTTGCCTAAGAAAATACTTTGCTTTTCTCTAGATCCAGTTTGACTGTGATTTTCTGAGTCCATTTCCTACCAGTTCCACAACAGCTTGTCTGGATATGACTGGATGAAACCAGAAATATCCTCTTGTGATATGGCTAACTCAATCCCACTTGGTGCTATAGACTCTGCTTTGTGTTTTTTAGATATCATCAATGGACTTTATGGTTTTGAATGAATTTAAGCAGGGACTATTTTATTTTGTGCTGGGAAAAACTAGTTACTTCCACATGGAGACACAAACTCAACACATTCCTGTTTTCTATGTAGAAAACTAGAGCAATTGCTGCAAACAAACATGATATTTATATTTGTAAACAGGCTTCTTATCCAAGTGACCAAGAAAATGAGTTTGTTTTCCGCAAAATCCACTGTGACCGTGATTATCTGAGTCCATTGCATACCAGTTCCACAACACTTTGTCCAGATATGACTGGATGAAACCAGAAATATCCTCTTGTGTTATGGCTAACTCAATCCCAGATCATGCTACAGGCTCTGCTTTGTGTTTTCTTGATATTATCCATGGACTTTATGCTTTTGAATGAATTTAAGCAGGCGATATTTTCTTTTCTGCTGGGAAAAACTAATTACTTCCACGTGGAGACACAAACGCAACACATTCCTGTTTTATAGGCAGAAAGCTAGAGCGATTGCTACAAACAAACATGATATTTATATTTGTCAACATGGCTTTTATCCACTTCACCAAGGAAATCAGTGTGTTTTCCCCCAAACCAGTTTGACCGTGATTATCTGAGTCCCTTGAAAACCACTTCCACAACACTTTGTCAGGATATGACTGGATGAAACCAGAAATATCCTCTTGTGTTATGGCTAACTCAATCCCAGACCTTGCTGCAGGCCCTGCTTTGTGTTTTATTGATATTATCCATGGAGTTTATCATTTTGAATGTATTTAAGCAAGGGATATTTCCTTTTGTGCTGGGAAACACTAATTACTTCCATTGGAGACACAAACTCAACGCATTCGTGTTTTCTAGGCAGAAAGCTAGAGCAATTGCTGCAAACTAACATGATATTTATATTTGTAAACATGGCTTTTTATCCACTTGCCTAAGAAAATACTTTGCTTTTCTCTAAATCTAGTTTTACGGTGCTTATCTGAGTCCATTTCATACCAGTTCCACAACATCTTGTATGGATATGACTGGATGAAACGAGTAATATCCTCTTGTGTTATGGCTACTCGATCCCAGATGGTGCTACAGGCTCTGCTTTGTGTTTTCTTGATATTGTCAATGGCCTTCATGGTTTTGAATGCATTTAAGCAGGGGATATTTTCTTTTGTGCTGGCAAACACTAATTATTGAACATGGAGACACAGCCTCAACACATTTGTGTTCTCTTGGCAGAAAGCGAGAGCAATTGCTGCAAACAAACATGATATTTATGTTTGTGAACATCGCTTTTTATCCACTTGACCAGGAAAATGAGTTTGTTATCCCCCAAAACCAGTTTCACAGTGATTATCTGAGTCCATTCCATACTAGTTCCACAACACTTTGTCCGGATATGACTGGCTGAAAGCAGAAATCTCCTCTTGTGTTGTGACTAACTCAATCCCAGATCATGCTACAAATCCTCTTTTGGGTTTTCTTGATATTATACATGGACTATATGGTTTTGAATGAATTTAAGCAGGGAATATTTTCTTTTGTGCTGGGAAACACTAATTACTTACACATGGAGACACAAACTCAACACAATGGTATTTTCTAGGCAGATATCTAGAGCAATTGCTTCAAACAAACATGATATTTATATTTGTAAACATGACTTTTTATCCACTTGCCCAAGAATACGAGTTTGGTTTTCTACAAAACACGATTGAGGGTTATTTTCTGAGTTCATTGCATAACAGTTCCACAAAACATTGTCCTGTTATGACTGGATGAAACCAGGAATATCCTCTTGTGTTATGGCTAACTCAATCCCAGATGGAGCTACAGGCTCTGCTTTGTGTTTTCTTCATATTATGAATGGATTTTACAGTTTTCAATGAATTTTAGCAGGGGATATTTCCTTTTGTGCTGGGGAACACTAATTACTTACACATGGAGACACAAACTGAACAGAATCGTGTTTTCTAGGCAGAAAGCTGGTTCAATTGCTGCAAACAAACATGATATTTATATATGTAAACATGACTTATTATCCACTTGACGAAGAATATGAGTTTGCTTTCCTCCAAAACAAGTTTGACGGTGATTTTCTGAGTCCATTCAATACTAGTTCCACAACAGTTTGTCTGGATATGACTGAATGAAACCAGAAATATCCTCTTGTGTTGTGACTAACTCAATCCCAGATCGTGCTACAAGCCCTCTTTTGTGTTTTCTTGATATTATCCATGGACTGTATGCTTTTGAATGAATTTAAGCAGAAAGTTTTTTCTTTTGTGCTGGGAAAAACAAATTAGTTCCACATGGAGACACAAACTCAACAGATTCCTGTTTTCTAGGCAGAAAGCTAGATCAATTTTTGCAAAAAAACATTATATTATATTTGTAAAAATGACATTTTATAAACTTGACCAAGAAAATGAGTTTGCTTTACTCCAAAACCAGTTTGACGGTGATTATCTGAGTGCATTGCATACTAGCTCCACAACACTTTGTCCGGATATGACTGGATGAAACCAGAAATATCCTATTGTGTTGTGACTAACTCAATCCCAGATCGTGCTACATGCCCTCTTTTGTGTTTTCTGGAAATTAGCCATGGACTTTATGGTTTTTAGTGAATTTAAGCAGGGAATATTTTCTTTTGTGCTGTGAAAAACTAATATGTTCCACATGGAGACACAAACTCAACACATTCGCGTTTTCTAGGCAGAAAGCTAGAGCAATTGCTGCAAGCAATCTTGATATTTGTGTTTGTATAGAGGACATTTATGCGCTTGCCTAAGAAAATACTTTGCTTTTCTCTAGATCCAGTTTGACTGTGATTTTCTGAGTCCATTTCCTACCAGTTCCACAACAGCTTGTCTGGATATGACTGGATGAAACCAGAAATATCCTCTTGTGATATGGCTAACTCAATCCCACTTGGTGCTATAGACTCTGCTTTGTGTTTTTTAGATATCATCAATGGACTTTATGGTTTTGAATGAATTTAAGCAGGGACTATTTTATTTTGTGCTGGGAAAAACTAGTTACTTCCACATGGAGACACAAACTCAACACATTCCTGTTTTCTATGTAGAAAACTAGAGCAATTGCTGCAAACAAACATGATATTTATATTTGTAAACAGGCTTCTTATCCAAGTGACCAAGAAAATGAGTTTGTTTTCCGCAAAATCCACTGTGACCGTGATTATCTGAGTCCATTGCATACCAGTTCCACAACACTTTGTCCAGATATGACTGGATGAAACCAGAAATATCCTCTTGTGTTATGGCTAACTCAATCCCAGATCATGCTACAGGCTCTGCTTTGTGTTTTCTTGATATTATCCATGGACTTTATGCTTTTGAATGAATTTAAGCAGGCGATATTTTCTTTTCTGCTGGGAAAAACTAATTACTTCCACGTGGAGACACAAACGCAACACATTCCTGTTTTATAGGCAGAAAGCTAGAGCGATTGCTACAAACAAACATGATATTTATATTTGTCAACATGGCTTTTATCCACTTCACCAAGGAAATCAGTGTGTTTTCCCCCAAACCAGTTTGACCGTGATTATCTGAGTCCCTTGAAAACCACTTCCACAACACTTTGTCAGGATATGACTGGATGAAACCAGAAATATCCTCTTGTGTTATGGCTAACTCAATCCCAGACCTTGCTGCAGGCCCTGCTTTGTGTTTTATTGATATTATCCATGGAGTTTATCATTTTGAATGTATTTAAGCAAGGGATATTTCCTTTTGTGCTGGGAAACACTAATTACTTCCATTGGAGACACAAACTCAACGCATTCGTGTTTTCTAGGCAGAAAGCTAGAGCAATTGCTGCAAACTAACATGATATTTATATTTGTAAACATGGCTTTTTATCCACTTGCCTAAGAAAATACTTTGCTTTTCTCTAAATCTAGTTTTACGGTGCTTATCTGAGTCCATTTCATACCAGTTCCACAACATCTTGTATGGATATGACTGGATGAAACGAGTAATATCCTCTTGTGTTATGGCTACTCGATCCCAGATGGTGCTACAGGCTCTGCTTTGTGTTTTCTTGATATTATCAATGGCCTTCATGGTTTTGAATGCATTTAAGCAGGGGATATTTTCTTTTGTGCTGGCAAACACTAATTATTGAACATGGAGACACAGACTCAACACATTTGTGTTCTCTTGGCAGAAAGCGAGAGCAATTGCTGCAAACAAACATGATATTTATGTTTGTGAACATCGCTTTTTATCCACTTGACCAGGAAAATGAGTTTGTTATCCCCCAAAACCAGTTTCACAGTGATTATCTGAGTCCATTCCATACTAGTTCCACAACACTTTGTCCGGATATGACTGGCTGAAAGCAGAAATCTCCTCTTGTGTTGTGACTAACTCAATCCCAGATCATGCTACAAATCCTCTTTTGGGTTTTCTTGATATTATACATGGACTATATGGTTTTGAATGAATTTAAGCAGGGAATATTTTCTTTTGTGCTGGGAAACACTAATTACTTACACATGGAGACACAAACTCAACACAATGGTATTTTCTAGGCAGATATCTAGAGCAATTGCTTCAAACAAACATGATATTTATATTTGTAAACATGACTTTTTATCCACTTGCCCAAGAATACGAGTTTGGTTTTCTACAAAACACGATTGAGGGTTATTTTCTGAGTTCATTGCATAACAGTTCCACAAAACATTGTCCTGTTATGACTGGATGAAACCAGGAATATCCTCTTGTGTTATGGCTAACTCAATCCCAGATGGAGCTACAGGCTCTGCTTTGTGTTTTCTTCATATTATGAATGGATTTTACAGTTTTCAATGAATTTTAGCAGGGGATATTTCCTTTTGTGCTGGGAAACACTAATTACTTACACATGGAGACACAAACTGAACACAATCGTGTTTTCTAGGCAGAAAGCTGGTTCAATTGCTGCAAACAAACATGATATTTATATATGTAAACATGACTTATTATCCACTTGACGAAGAATATGAGTTTGCTTTCCTCCAAAACAAGTTTGACGGTGATTTTCTGAGTCCATTCAATACTAGTTCCACAACAGTTTGTCTGGATATGACTGAATGAAACCAGAAATATCCTCTTGTGTTGTGACTAACTCAATCCCAGATCGTGCTACAAGCCCTCTTTTGTGTTTTCTTGATATTATCCATGGACTGTATGCTTTTGAATGAATTTAAGCAGAAAGTATTTTCTTTTGTGCTGGGAAAAACAAATTAGTTCCACATGGAGACACAAACTCAACAGATTCCTGTTTTCTAGGCAGAAAGCTAGATCAATTTTTGCAAAAAAACATTATATTATATTTGTAAAAATGACATTTTATAAACTTGACCAAGAAAATGAGTTTGCTTTACTCCAAAACCAGTTTGACGGTGATTATCTGAGTGCATTGCATACTAGCTCCACAACACTTTGTCCGGATATGACTGGATGAAACCAGAAATATCCTATTGTGTTGTGACTAACTCAATCCCAGATCGTGCTACATGCCCTCTTTTGTGTTTTCTGGAAATTAGCCATGGACTTTATGGTTTTTAGTGAATTTAAGCAGGGAATATTTTCTTTTGTGCTGTGAAAAACTAATATGTTCCACATGGAGACACAAACTCAACACATTCGCGTTTTCTAGGCAGAAAGCTAGAGCAATTGCTGCAAGCAATCTTGATATTTGTGTTTGTATAGAGGACATTTATGCGCTTGCCTAAGAAAATACTTTGCTTTTCTCTAGATCCAGTTTGACTGTGATTTTCTGAGTCCATTTCCTACCAGTTCCACAACAGCTTGTCTGGATATGACTGGATGAAACCAGAAATATCCTCTTGTGATATGGCTAACTCAATCCCACTTGGTGCTATAGACTCTGCTTTGTGTTTTTTAGATATCATCAATGGACTTTATGGTTTTGAATGAATTTAAGCAGGGACTATTTTATTTTGTGCTGGGAAAAACTAGTTACTTCCACATGGAGACACAAACTCAACACATTCCTGTTTGCTATGTAGAAAACTAGAGCAATTGCTGCAAACAAACATGATATTTATATTTGTAAACAGGCTTCTTATCCAAGTGACCAAGAAAATGAGTTTGTTTTCCGCAAAATCCACTGTGACCGTGATTATCTGAGTCCATTGCATACCAGTTCCACAACACTTTGTCCAGATATGACTGGATGAAACCAGAAATATCCTCTTGTGTTATGGCTAACTCAATCCCAGATCATGCTACAGGCTCTGCTTTGTGTTTTCTTGATATTATCCATGGACTTTATGCTTTTGAATGAATTTAAGCAGGCGATATTTTCTTTTCTGCTGGGAAAAACTAATTACTTCCACGTGGAGACACAAACGCAACACATTCCTGTTTTATAGGCAGAAAGCTAGAGCAATTGCTACAAACAAACATGATATTTATATTTGTCAACATGGCTTTTATCCACTTCACCAAGGAAATCAGTGTGTTTTCCCCCAAACCAGTTTGACCGTGATTATCTGAGTCCCTTGAAAACCACTTCCACAACACTTTGTCAGGATATGACTGGATGAAACCAGAAATATCCTCTTGTGTTATGGCTAACTCAATCCCAGACCTTGCTGCAGGCCCTGCTTTGTGTTTTATTGATATTATCCATGGAGTTTATCATTTTGAATGTATTTAAGCAAGGGATATTTCCTTTTGTGCTGGGAAACACTAATTACTTCCATTGGAGACACAAACTCAACGCATTCGTGTTTTCTAGGCAGAAAGCTAGAGCAATTGCTGCAAACTAACATGATATTTATATTTGTAAACATGGCTTTTTATCCACTTGCCTAAGAAAATACTTTGCTTTTCTCTAAATCTAGTTTTACGGTGCTTATCTGAGTCCATTTCATACCAGTTCCACAACATCTTGTATGGATATGACTGGATGAAACGAGTAATATCCTCTTGTGTTATGGCTACTCGATCCCAGATGGTGCTACAGGCTCTGCTTTGTGTTTTCTTGATATTATCAATGGCCTTCATGGTTTTGAATGCATTTAAGCAGGGGATATTTTCTTTTGTGCTGGCAAACACTAATTATTGAACATGGAGACACAGACTCAACACATTTGTGTTCTCTTGGCAGAAAGCGAGAGCAATTGCTGCAAACAAACATGATATTTATGTTTGTGAACATCGCTTTTTATCCACTTGACCAGGAAAATGAGTTTGTTATCCCCCAAAACCAGTTTCACAGTGATTATCTGAGTCCATTCCATACTAGTTCCACAACACTTTGTCCGGATATGACTGGCTGAAACCAGAAATCTCCTCTTGTGTTGTGACTAACTCAATCCCAGATCATGCTACAAATCCTCTTTTGGGTTTTCTTGATATTATACATGGACTATATGGTTTTGAATGAATTTAAGCAGGGAATATTTTCTTTTGTGCTGGGAAACACTAATTACTTACACATGGAGACACAAACTCAACACAATGGTATTTTCTAGGCAGATATCTAGAGCAATTGCTTCAAACAAACATGATATTTATATTTGTAAACATGACTTTTTATCCACTTGCCCAAGAATACGAGTTTGGTTTTCTACAAAACACGATTGAGGGTTATTTTCTGAGTTCATTGCATAACAGTTCCACAAAACATTGTCCTGTTATGACTGGATGAAACCAGGAATATCCTCTTGTGTTATGGCTAACTCAATCCCAGATGGAGCTACAGGCTCTGCTTTGTGTTTTCTTCATATTATGAATGGATTTTACAGTTTTCAATGAATTTTAGCAGGGGATATTTCCTTTTGTGCTGGGAAACACTAATTACTTACACATGGAGACACAAACTGAACAGAATCGTGTTTTCTAGGCAGAAAGCTGGTTCAATTGCTGCAAACAAACATGATATTTATATATGTAAACATGACTTATTATCCACTTGACGAAGAATATGAGTTTGCTTTCCTCCAAAACAAGTTTGACGGTGATTTTCTGAGTCCATTCAATACTACTTCCACAACAGTTTGTCTGGATATGACTGAATGAAACCAGAAATATCCTCTTGTGTTGTGACTAACTCAATCCCAGATCGTGCTACAAGCCCTCTTTTGTGTTTTCTTGATATTATCCATGGACTGTATGCTTTTGAATGAATTTAAGCAGAAAGTATTTTCTTTTGTGCTGGGAAAAACAAATTAGTTCCACATGGAGACACAAACTCAACAGATTCCTGTTTTCTAGGCAGAAAGCTAGATCAATTTTTGCAAAAAACATTATATTATATTTGTAAAAATGACATTTTATAAACTTGACCAAGAAAATGAGTTTGCTTTACTCCAAAACCAGTTTGACGGTGATTATCTGAGTGCATTGCATACTAGCTCCACAACACTTTGTCCGGATATGACTGGATGAAACCAGAAATATCCTATTGTGTTGTGACTAACTCAATCCCAGATCGTGCTACATGCCCTCTTTTGTGTTTTCTGGAAATTAGCCATGGACTTTATGGTTTTTAGTGAATTTAAGCAGGGAATATTTTCTTTTGTGCTGTGAAAAACTAATATGTTCCACATGGAGACACAAACTCAACACATTCGCGTTTTCTAGGCAGAAAGCTAGAGCAATTGCTGCAAGCAATCTTGATATTTGTGTTTGTATAGAGGACATTTATGCGCTTGCCTAAGAAAATACTTTGCTTTTCTCTAGATCCAGTTTGACTGTGATTTTCTGAGTCCATTTCCTACCAGTTCCACAACAGCTTGTCTGGATATGACTGGATGAAACCAGAAATATCCTCTTGTGATATGGCTAACTCAATCCCACTTGGTGCTATAGACTCTGCTTTGTGTTTTTTAGATATCATCAATGGACTTTATGGTTTTGAATGAATTTAAGCAGGGACTATTTTATTTTGTGCTGGGAAAAACTAGTTACTTCCACATGGAGACACAAACTCAACACATTCCTGTTTGCTATGTAGAAAACTAGAGCAATTGCTGCAAACAAACATGATATTTATATTTGTAAACAGGCTTCTTATCCAAGTGACCAAGAAAATGAGTTTGTTTTCTGCAAAATCCACTGTGACCGTGATTATCTGAGTCCATTGCATACCAGTTCCACAACACTTTGTCCAGATATGACTGGATGAAACCAGAAATATCCTCTTGTGTTATGGCTAACTCAATCCCAGATCATGCTACAGGCTCTGCTTTGTGTTTTCTTGATATTATCCATGGACTTTATGCTTTTGAATGAATTTAAGCAGGCGATATTTTCTTTTCTGCTGGGAAAAACTAATTACTTCCACGTGGAGACACAAACGCAACACATTCCTGTTTTATAGGCAGAAAGCTAGAGCAATTGCTACAAACAAACATGATATTTATATTTGTCAACATGGCTTTTATCCACTTCACCAAGGAAATCAGTGTGTTTTCCCCCAAACCAGTTTGACCGTGATTATCTGAGTCCCTTGAAAACCACTTCCACAACACTTTGTCAGGATATGACTGGATGAAACCAGAAATATCCTCTTGTGTTATGGCTAACTCAATCCCAGACCTTGCTGCAGGCCCTGCTTTGTGTTTTATTGATATTATCCATGGAGTTTATCATTTTGAATGTATTTAAGCAAGGGATATTTCCTTTTGTGCTGGGAAACACTAATTACTTCCATTGGAGACACAAACTCAACGCATTCGTGTTTTCTAGGCAGAAAGCTAGAGCAATTGCTGCAAACTAACATGATATTTATATTTGTAAACATGGCTTTTTATCCACTTGCCTAAGAAAATACTTTGCTTTTCTCTAAATCTAGTTTTACGGTGCTTATCTGAGTCCATTTCATACCAGTTCCACAACATCTTGTATGGATATGACTGGATGAAACGAGTAATATCCTCTTGTGTTATGGCTACTCGATCCCAGATGGTGCTACAGGCTCTGCTTTGTGTTTTCTTGATATTATCAATGGCCTTCATGGTTTTGAATGCATTTAAGCAGGGGATATTTTCTTTTGTGCTGGCAAACACTAATTATTGAACATGGAGACACAGCCTCAACACATTTGTGTTCTCTTGGCAGAAAGCGAGAGCAATTGCTGCAAACAAACATGATATTTATGTTTGTGAACATCGCTTTTTATCCACTTGACCAGGAAAATGAGTTTGTTATCCCCCAAAACCAGTTTCACAGTGATTATCTGAGTCCATTCCATACTAGTTCCACAACACTTTGTCCGGATATGACTGGCTGAAAGCAGAAATCTCCTCTTGTGTTGTGACTAACTCAATCCCAGATCATGCTACAAATCCTCTTTTGGGTTTTCTTGATATTATACATGGACTATATGGTTTTGAATGAATTTAAGCAGGGAATATTTTCTTTTGTGCTGGGAAACACTAATTACTTACACATGGAGACACAAACTCAACACAATGGTATTTTCTAGGCAGATATCTAGAGCAATTGCTTCAAACAAACATGATATTTATATTTGTAAACATGACTTTTTATCCACTTGCCCAAGAATACGAGTTTGGTTTTCTACAAAACACGATTGAGGGTTATTTTCTGAGTTCATTGCATAACAGTTCCACAAAACATTGTCCTGTTATGACTGGATGAAACCAGGAATATCCTCTTGTGTTGTGACTAACTCAAGACCAGATCGTGCTACATGCCCTCTTTTGTGTTTTCTGGAAATTAGCCATGGACTTTATGGTTTTTAGTGAATTTAAGCAGGGAATATTTTCTTTTGTGCTGTGAAAAACTAATATGTTCCACATGGAGACACAAACTCAACACATTCGCGTTTTCTAGGCAGAAAGCTAGAGCAATTGCTGCAAGCAATCTTGATATTTGTGTTTGTATAGAGGACATTTATGCGCTTGCCTAAGAAAATACTTTGCTTTTCTCTAGATCCAGTTTGACTGTGATTTTCTGAGTCCATTTCCTACCAGTTCCACAACAGCTTGTCTGGATATGACTGGATGAAACCAGAAATATCCTCTTGTGATATGGCTAACTCAATCCCACTTGGTGCTATAGACTCTGCTTTGTGTTTTTTAGATATCATCAATGGACTTTATGGTTTTGAATGAATTTAAGCAGGGACTATTTTATTTTGTGCTGGGAAAAACTAGTTACTTCCACATGGAGACACAAACTCAACACATTCCTGTTTGCTATGTAGAAAACTAGAGCAATTGCTGCAAACAAACATGATATTTATATTTGTAAACAGGCTTCTTATCCAAGTGACCAAGAAAATGAGTTTGTTTTCCGCAAAATCCACTGTGACCGTGATTATCTGAGTCCATTGCATACCAGTTCCACAACACTTTGTCCAGATATGACTGGATGAAACCAGAAATATCCTCTTGTGTTATGGCTAACTCAATCCCAGATCATGCTACAGGCTCTGCTTTGTGTTTTTTTGATATTATCCATGGACTTTATGCTTTTGAATGAATTTAAGCAGGCGATATTTTCTTTTCTGCTGGGAAAAACTAATTACTTCCACGTGGAGACACAAACGCAACACATTCCTGTTTTATAGGCAGAAAGCTAGAGCAATTGCTACAAACAAACATGATATTTATATTTGTCAACATGGCTTTTATCCACATCACCAAGGAAATCAGTGTGTTTTCCCCCAAACCAGTTTGACCGTGATTATCTGAGTCCCTTGAAAACCACTTCCACAACACTTTGTCAGGATATGACTGGATGAAACCAGAAATATCCTCTTGTGTTATGGCTAACTCAATCCCAGACCTTGCTGCAGGCCCTGCTTTGTGTTTTATTGATATTATCCATGGAGTTTATCATTTTGAATGTATTTAAGCAAGGGATATTTCCTTTTGTGCTGGGAAACACTAATTACTTCCATTGGAGACACAAACTCAACGCATTCGTGTTTTCTAGGCAGAAAGCTAGAGCAATTGCTGCAAACTAACATGATATTTATATTTGTAAACATGGCTTTTTATCCACTTGCCTAAGAAAATACTTTGCTTTTCTCTAAATCTAGTTTTACGGTGCTTATCTGAGTCCATTTCATACCAGTTCCACAACATCTTGTATGGATATGACTGGATGAAACGAGTAATATCCTCTTGTGTTATGGCTACTCGATCCCAGATGGTGCTACAGGCTCTGCTTTGTGTTTTCTTGATATTATCAATGGCCTTCATGGTTTTGAATGCATTTAAGCAGGGGATATTTTCTTTTGTGCTGGCAAACACTAATTATTGAACATGGAGACACAGCCTCAACACATTTGTGTTCTCTTGGCAGAAAGCGAGAGCAATTGCTGCAAACAAACATGATATTTATGTTTGTGAACATCGCTTTTTATCCACTTGACCAGGAAAATGAGTTTGTTATCCCCCAAAACCAGTTTCACAGTGATTATCTGAGTCCATTCCATACTAGTTCCACAACACTTTGTCCGGATATGACTGGCTGAAAGCAGAAATCTCCTCTTGTGTTGTGACTAACTCAATCCCAGATCATGCTACAAATCCTCTTTTGGGTTTTCTTGATATTATACATGGACTATATGGTTTTGAATGAATTTAAGCAGGGAATATTTTCTTTTGTGCTGGGAAACACTAATTACTTACACATGGAGACACAAACTCAACACAATGGTATTTTCTAGGCAGATATCTAGAGCAATTGCTTCAAACAAACATGATATTTATATTTGTAAACATGACTTTTTATCCACTTGCCCAAGAATACGAGTTTGGTTTTCTACAAAACACGATTGAGGGTTATTTTCTGAGTTCATTGCATAACAGTTCCACAAAACATTGTCCTGTTATGACTGGATGAAACCAGGAATATCCTCTTGTGTTGTGACTAACTCAAGACCAGATCGTGCTACATGCCCTCTTTTGTGTTTTCTGGAAATTAGCCATGGACTTTATGGTTTTTAGTGAATTTAAGCAGGGAATATTTTCTTTTGTGCTGTGAAAAACTAATATGTTCCACATGGAGACACAAACTCAACACATTCGCGTTTTCTAGGCAGAAAGCTAGAGCAATTGCTGCAAGCAATCTTGATATTTGTGTTTGTATAGAGGACATTTATGCGCTTGCCTAAGAAAATACTTTGCTTTTCTCTAGATCCAGTTTGACTGTGATTTTCTGAGTCCATTTCCTACCAGTTCCACAACAGCTTGTCTGGATATGACTGGATGAAACCAGAAATATCCTCTTGTGATATGGCTAACTCAATCCCACTTGGTGCTATAGACTCTGCTTTGTGTTTTTTAGATATCATCAATGGACTTTATGGTTTTGAATGAATTTAAGCAGGGACTATTTTATTTTGTGCTGGGAAAAACTAGTTACTTCCACATGGAGACACAAACTCAACACATTCCTGTTTGCTATGTAGAAAACTAGAGCAATTGCTGCAAACAAACATGATATTTATATTTGTAAACAGGCTTCTTATCCAAGTGACCAAGAAAATGAGTTTGTTTTCCGCAAAATCCACTGTGACCGTGATTATCTGAGTCCATTGCATACCAGTTCCACAACACTTTGTCCAGATATGACTGGATGAAACCAGAAATATCCTCTTGTGTTATGGCTAACTCAATCCCAGATCATGCTACAGGCTCTGCTTTGTGTTTTCTTGATATTATCCATGGACTTTATGCTTTTGAATGAATTTAAGCAGGCGATATTTTCTTTTCTGCTGGGAAAAACTAATTACTTCCACGTGGAGACACAAACGCAACACATTCCTGTTTTATAGGCAGAAAGCTAGAGCAATTGCTACAAACAAACATGATATTTATATTTGTCAACATGGCTTTTATCCACATCACCAAGGAAATCAGTGTGTTTTCCCCCAAACCAGTTTGACCGTGATTATCTGAGTCCCTTGAAAACCACTTCCACAACACTTTGTCAGGATATGACTGGATGAAACCAGAAATATCCTCTTGTGTTATGGCTAACTCAATCCCAGACCTTGCTGCAGGCCCTGCTTTGTGTTTTATTGATATTATCCATGGAGTTTATCATTTTGAATGTATTTAAGCAAGGGATATTTCCTTTTGTGCTGGGAAACACTAATTACTTCCATTGGAGACACAAACTCAACGCATTCGTGTTTTCTAGGCAGAAAGCTAGAGCAATTGCTGCAAACTAACATGATATTTATATTTGTAAACATGGCTTTTTATCCACTTGCCTAAGAAAATACTTTGCTTTTCTCTAAATCTAGTTTTACGGTGCTTATCTGAGTCCATTTCATACCAGTTCCACAACATCTTGTATGGATATGACTGGATGAAACGAGTAATATCCTCTTGTGTTATGGCTACTCGATCCCAGATGGTGCTACAGGCTCTGCTTTGTGTTTTCTTGATATTATCAATGGCCTTCATGGTTTTGAATGCATTTAAGCAGGGGATATTTTCTTTTGTGCTGGCAAACACTAATTATTGAACATGGAGACACAGACTCAACACATTTGTGTTCTCTTGGCAGAAAGCGAGAGCAATTGCTGCAAACAAACATGATATTTATGTTTGTGAACATCGCTTTTTATCCACTTGACCAGGAAAATGAGTTTGTTATCCCCCAAAACCAGTTTCACAGTGATTATCTGAGTCCATTCCATACTAGTTCCACAACACTTTGTCCGGATATGACTGGCTGAAAGCAGAAATCTCCTCTTGTGTTGTGACTAACTCAATCCCAGATCATGCTACAAATCCTCTTTTGGGTTTTCTTGATATTATACATGGACTATATGGTTTTGAATGAATTTAAGCAGGGAATATTTTCTTTTGTGCTGGGAAACACTAATTACTTACACATGGAGACACAAACTCAACACAATGGTATTTTCTAGGCAGATATCTAGAGCAATTGCTTCAAACAAACATGATATTTATATTTGTAAACATGACTTTTTATCCACTTGCCCAAGAATACGAGTTTGGTTTTCTACAAAACACGATTGAGGGTTATTTTCTGAGTTCATTGCATAACAGTTCCACAAAACATTGTCCTGTTATGACTGGATGAAACCAGGAATATCCTCTTGTGTTATGGCTAACTCAATCCCAGATGGAGCTACAGGCTCTGCTTTGTGTTTTCTTCATATTATGAATGGATTTTACAGTTTTCAATGAATTTTAGCAGGGGATATTTCCTTTTGTGCTGGGGAACACTAATTACTTACACATGGAGACACAAACTGAACACAATCGTGTTTTCTAGGCAGAAAGCTGGTTCAATTGCTGCAAACAAACATGATATTTATATATGTAAACATGACTTATTATCCACTTGACGAAGAATATGAGTTTGCTTTCCTCCAAAACAAGTTTGACGGTGATTTTCTGAGTCCATTCAATACTAGTTCCACAACAGTTTGTCTGGATATGACTGAATGAAACCAGAAATATCCTCTTGTGTTGTGACTAACTCAATCCCAGATCGTGCTACAAGCCCTCTTTTGTGTTTTCTTGATATTATCCATGGACTGTATGCTTTTGAATGAATTTAAGCAGAAAGTATTTTCTTTTGTGCTGGGAAAAACAAATTAGTTCCACATGGAGACACAAACTCAACAGATTCCTGTTTTCTAGGCAGAAAGCTAGATCAATTTTTGCAAAAAAACATTATATTATATTTGTAAAAATGACATTTTATAAACTTGACCAAGAAAATGAGTTTGCTTTACTCCAAAACCAGTTTGACGGTGATTATCTGAGTGCATTGCATACTAGCTCCACAACACTTTGTCCGGATATGACTGGATGAAACCAGAAATATCCTATTGTGTTGTGACTAACTCAATCCCAGATCGTGCTACATGCCCTCTTTTGTGTTTTCTGGAAATTAGCCATGGACTTTATGGTTTTTAGTGAATTTAAGCAGGGAATATTTTCTTTTGTGCTGTGACAAACTAATATGTTCCACATGGAGACACAAACTCAACACATTCGCGTTTTCTAGGCAGAAAGCTAGAGCAATTGCTGCAAGCAATCTTGATATTTGTGTTTGTATAGAGGACATTTATGCGCTTGCCTAAGAAAATACTTTGCTTTTCTCTAGATCCAGTTTGACTGTGATTTTCTGAGTCCATTTCCTACCAGTTCCACAACAGCTTGTCTGGATATGACTGGATGAAACCAGAAATATCCTCTTGTGATAGGGCTAACTCAATCCCACTTGGTGCTATAGACTCTGCTTTGTGTTTTTTAGATATCATCAATGGACTTTATGGTTTTGAATGAATTTAAGCAGGGACTATTTTATTTTGTGCTGGGAAAAACTAGTTACTTCCACATGGAGACACAAACTCAACACATTCCTGTTTGCTATGTAGAAAACTAGAGCAATTGCTGCAAACAAACATGATATTTATATTTGTAAACAGGCTTCTTATCCAAGTGACCAAGAAAATGAGTTTGTTTTCCGCAAAATCCACTGTGACCGTGATTATCTGAGTCCATTGCATACCAGTTCCACAACACTTTGTCCAGATATGACTGGATGAAACCAGAAATATCCTCTTGTGTTATGGCTAACTCAATCCCAGATCATGCTACAGGCTCTGCTTTGTGTTTTCTTGATATTATCCATGGACTTTATGCTTTTGAATGAATTTAAGCAGGCGATATTTTCTTTTCTGCTGGGAAAAACTAATTACTTCCACGTGGAGACACAAACGCAACACATTCCTGTTTTATAGGCAGAAAGCTAGAGCGATTGCTACAAACAAACATGATATTTATATTTGTCAACATGGCTTTTATCCACTTCACCAAGGAAATCAGTGTGTTTTCCCCCAAACCAGTTTGACCGTGATTATCTGAGTCCCTTGAAAACCACTTCCACAACACTTTGTCAGGATATGACTGGATGAAACCAGAAATATCCTCTTGTGTTATGGCTAACTCAATCCCAGACCTTGCTGCAGGCCCTGCTTTGTGTTTTATTGATATTATCCATGGAGTTTATCATTTTGAATGTATTTAAGCAAGGGATATTTCCTTTTGTGCTGGGAAACACTAATTACTTCCATTGGAGACACAAACTCAACGCATTCGTGTTTTCTAGGCAGAAAGCTAGAGCAATTGCTGCAAACTAACATGATATTTATATTTGTAAACATGGCTTTTTATCCACTTGCCTAAGAAAATACTTTGCTTTTCTCTAAATCTAGTTTTACGGTGCTTATCTGAGTCCATTTCATACCAGTTCCACAACATCTTGTATGGATATGACTGGATGAAACGAGTAATATCCTCTTGTGTTATGGCTACTCGATCCCAGATGGTGCTACAGGCTCTGCTTTGTGTTTTCTTGATATTGTCAATGGCCTTCATGGTTTTGAATGCATTTAAGCAGGGGATATTTTCTTTTGTGCTGGCAAACACTAATTATTGAACATGGAGACACAGACTCAACACATTTGTGTTCTCTTGGCAGAAAGCGAGAGCAATTGCTGCAAACAAACATGATATTTATGTTTGTGAACATCGCTTTTTATCCACTTGACCAGGAAAATGAGTTTGTTATCCCCCAAAACCAGTTTCACAGTGATTATCTGAGTCCATTCCATACTAGTTCCACAACACTTTGTCCGGATATGACTGGCTGAAAGCAGAAATCTCCTCTTGTGTTGTGACTAACTCAATCCCAGATCATGCTACAAATCCTCTTTTGGGTTTTCTTGATATTATACATGGACTATATGGTTTTGAATGAATTTAAGCAGGGAATATTTTCTTTTGTGCTGGGAAACACTAATTACTTACACATGGAGACACAAACTCAACACAATGGTATTTTCTAGGCAGATATCTAGAGCAATTGCTTCAAACAAACATGATATTTATATTTGTAAACATGACTTTTTATCCACTTGCCCAAGAATACGAGTTTGGTTTTCTACAAAACACGATTGAGGGTTATTTTCTGAGTTCATTGCATAACAGTTCCACAAAACATTGTCCTGTTATGACTGGATGAAACCAGGAATATCCTCTTGTGTTATGGCTAACTCAATCCCAGATGGAGCTACAGGCTCTGCTTTGTGTTTTCTTCATATTATGAATGGATTTTACAGTTTTCAATGAATTTTAGCAGGGGATATTTCCTTTTGTGCTGGGGAACACTAATTACTTACACATGGAGACACAAACTGAACACAATCGTGTTTTCTAGGCAGAAAGCTGGTTCAATTGCTGCAAACAAACATGATATTTATATATGTAAACATGACTTATTATCCACTTGACGAAGAATATGAGTTTGCTTTCCTCCAAAACAAGTTTGACGGTGATTTTCTGAGTCCATTCAATACTAGTTCCACAACAGTTTGTCTGGATATGACTGAATGAAACCAGAAATATCCTCTTGTGTTGTGACTAACTCAATCCCAGATCGTGCTACAAGCCCTCTTTTGTGTTTTCTTGATATTATCCATGGACTGTATGCTTTTGAATGAATTTAAGCAGAAAGTATTTTCTTTTGTGCTGGGAAAAACAAATTAGTTCCACATGGAGACACAAACTCAACAGATTCCTGTTTTCTAGGCAGAGAGCTAGATCAATTTTTGCAAAAAACATTATATTATATTTGTAAAAATGACATTTTATAAACTTGACCAAGAAAATGAGTTTGCTTTACTCCAAAACCAGTTTGACGGTGATTATCTGAGTGCATTGCATACTAGCTCCACAACACTTTGTCCGGATATGACTGGATGAAACCAGAAATATCCTATTGTGTTGTGACTAACTCAAGACCAGATCGTGCTACATGCCCTCTTTTGTGTTTTCTGGAAATTAGCCATGGACTTTATGGTTTTTAGTGAATTTAAGCAGGGAATATTTTCTTTTGTGCTGTGAAAAACTAATATGTTCCACATGGAGACACAAACTCAACACATTCGCGTTTTCTAGGCAGAAAGCTAGAGCAATTGCTGCAAGCAATCTTGATATTTGTGTTTGTATAGAGGACATTTATGCGCTTGCCTAAGAAAATACTTTGCTTTTCTCTAGATCCAGTTTGACTGTGATTTTCTGAGTCCATTTCCTACCAGTTCCACAACAGCTTGTCTGGATATGACTGGATGAAACCAGAAATATCCTCTTGTGATATGGCTAACTCAATCCCACTTGGTGCTATAGACTCTGCTTTGTGTTTTTTAGATATCATCAATGGACTTTATGGTTTTGAATGAATTTAAGCAGGGACTATTTTATTTTGTGCTGGGAAAAACTAGTTACTTCCACATGGAGACACAAACTCAACACATTCCTGTTTTCTATGTAGAAAACTAGAGCAATTGCTGCAAACAAACATGATATTTATATTTGTAAACAGGCTTCTTATCCAAGTGACCAAGAAAATGAGTTTGTTTTCCGCAAAATCCACTGTGACCGTGATTATCTGAGTCCATTGCATACCAGTTCCACAACACTTTGTCCAGATATGACTGGATGAAACCAGAAATATCCTCTTGTGTTATGGCTAACTCAATCCCAGATCATGCTACAGGCTCTGCTTTGTGTTTTCTTGATATTATCCATGGACTTTATGCTTTTGAATGAATTTAAGCAGGCGATATTTTCTTTTCTGCTGGGAAAAACTAATTACTTCCACGTGGAGACACAAACGCAACACATTCCTGTTTTATAGGCAGAAAGCTAGAGCAATTGCTACAAACAAACATGATATTTATATTTGTCAACATGGCTTTTATCCACTTCACCAAGGAAATCAGTGTGTTTTCCCCCAAACCAGTTTGACCGTGATTATCTGAGTCCCTTGAAAACCACTTCCACAACACTTTGTCAGGATATGACTGGATGAAACCAGAAATATCCTCTTGTGTTATGGCTAACTCAATCCCAGACCTTGCTGCAGGCCCTGCTTTGTGTTTTATTGATATTATCCATGGAGTTTATCATTTTGAATGTATTTAAGCAAGGGATATTTCCTTTTGTGCTGGGAAACACTAATTACTTCCATTGGAGACACAAACTCAACGCATTCGTGTTTTCTAGGCAGAAAGCTAGAGCAATTGCTGCAAACTAACATGATATTTATATTTGTAAACATGGCTTTTTATCCACTTGCCTAAGAAAATACTTTGCTTTTCTCTAAATCTAGTTTTACGGTGCTTATCTGAGTCCATTTCATACCAGTTCCACAACATCTTGTATGGATATGACTGGATGAAACGAGTAATATCCTCTTGTGTTATGGCTACTCGATCCCAGATGGTGCTACAGGCTCTGCTTTGTGTTTTCTTGATATTATCAATGGCCTTCATGGTTTTGAATGCATTTAAGCAGGGGATATTTTCTTTTGTGCTGGCAAACACTAATTATTGAACATGGAGACACAGACTCAACACATTTGTGTTCTCTTGGCAGAAAGCGAGAGCAATTGCTGCAAACAAACATGATATTTATGTTTGTGAACATCGCTTTTTATCCACTTGACCAGGAAAATGAGTTTGTTATCCCCCAAAACCAGTTTCACAGTGATTATCTGAGTCCATTCCATACTAGTTCCACAACACTTTGTCCGGATATGACTGGCTGAAAGCAGAAATCTCCTCTTGTGTTGTGACTAACTCAATCCCAGATCATGCTACAAATCCTCTTTTGGGTTTTCTTGATATTATACATGGACTATATGGTTTTGAATGAATTTAAGCAGGGAATATTTTCTTTTGTGCTGGGAAACACTAATTACTTACACATGGAGACACAAACTCAACACAATGGTATTTTCTAGGCAGATATCTAGAGCAATTGCTTCAAACAAACATGATATTTATATTTGTAAACATGACTTTTTATCCACTTGCCCAAGAATACGAGTTTGGTTTTCTACAAAACACGATTGAGGGTTATTTTCTGAGTTCATTGCATAACAGTTCCACAAAACATTGTCCTGTTATGACTGGATGAAACCAGGAATATCCTCTTGTGTTATGGCTAACTCAATCCCAGATGGAGCTACAGGCTCTGCTTTGTGTTTTCTTCATATTATGAATGGATTTTACAGTTTTCAATGAATTTTAGCAGGGGATATTTCCTTTTGTGCTGGGGAACACTAATTACTTACACATGGAGACACAAACTGAACACAATCGTGTTTTCTAGGCAGAAAGCTGGTTCAATTGCTGCAAACAAACATGATATTTATATATGTAAACATGACTTATTATCCACTTGACGAAGAATATGAGTTTGCTTTCCTCCAAAACAAGTTTGACGGTGATTTTCTGAGTCCATTCAATACTAGTTCCACAACAGTTTGTCTGGATATGACTGATTGAAACCAGAAATATCCTCTTGTGTTGTGACTAACTCAATCCCAGATCGTGCTACAAGCCCTCTTTTGTGTTTTCTTGATATTATCCATGGACTGTATGCTTTTGAATGAATGTAAGCAGAAAGTATTTTCTTTTGTGCTGGGAAAAACAAATTAGTTCCACATGGAGACACAAACTCAACAGATTCCTGTTTTCTAGGCAGAGAGCTAGATCAATTTTTGCAAAAAACATTATATTATATTTGTAAAAATGACATTTTATAAACTTGACCAAGAAAATGAGTTTGCTTTACTCCAAAACCAGTTTGACGGTGATTATCTGAGTGCATTGCATACTAGCTCCACAACACTTTGTCCGGATATGACTGGATGAAACCAGAAATATCCTATTGTGTTGTGACTAACTCAAGACCAGATCGTGCTACATGCCCTCTTTTGTGTTTTCTGGAAATTAGCCATGGACTTTATGGTTTTTAGTGAATTTAAGCAGGGAATATTTTCTTTTGTGCTGTGAAAAACTAATATGTTCCACATGGAGACACAAACTCAACACATTCGCGTTTTCTAGGCAGAAAGCTAGAGCAATTGCTGCAAGCAATCTTGATATTTGTGTTTGTATAGAGGACATTTATGCGCTTGCCTAAGAAAATACTTTGCTTTTCTCTAGATCCAGTTTGACTGTGATTTTCTGAGTCCATTTCCTACCAGTTCCACAACAGCTTGTCTGGATATGACTGGATGAAACCAGAAATATCCTCTTGTGATATGGCTAACTCAATCCCACTTGGTGCTATAGACTCTGCTTTGTGTTTTTTAGATATCATCAATGGACTTTATGGTTTTGAATGAATTTAAGCAGGGACTATTTTATTTTGTGCTGGGAAAAACTAGTTACTTCCACATGGAGACACAAACTCAACACATTCCTGTTTTCTATGTAGAAAACTAGAGCAATTGCTGCAAACAAACATGATATTTATATTTGTAAACAGGCTTCTTATCCAAGTGACCAAGAAAATGAGTTTGTTTTCCGCAAAATCCACTGTGACCGTGATTATCTGAGTCCATTGCATACCAGTTCCACAACACTTTGTCCAGATATGACTGGATGAAACCAGAAATATCCTCTTGTGTTATGGCTAACTCAATCCCAGATCATGCTACAGGCTCTGCTTTGTGTTTTCTTGATATTATCCATGGACTTTATGCTTTTGAATGAATTTAAGCAGGCGATATTTTCTTTTCTGCTGGGAAAAACTAATTACTTCCACGTGGAGACACAAACGCAACACATTCCTGTTTTATAGGCAGAAAGCTAGAGCAATTGCTACAAACAAACATGATATTTATATTTGTCAACATGGCTTTTATCCACTTCACCAAGGAAATCAGTGTGTTTTCCCCCAAACCAGTTTGACCGTGATTATCTGAGTCCCTTGAAAACCACTTCCACAACACTTTGTCAGGATATGACTGGATGAAACCAGAAATATCCTCTTGTGTTATGGCTAACTCAATCCCAGACCTTGCTGCAGGCCCTGCTTTGTGTTTTATTGATATTATCCATGGAGTTTATCATTTTGAATGTATTTAAGCAAGGGATATTTCCTTTTGTGCTGGGAAACACTAATTACTTCCATTGGAGACACAAACTCAACACATTCGTGTTTTCTAGGCAGAAAGCTAGAGCAATTGCTGCAAACTAACATGATATTTATATTTGTAAACATGGCTTTTTATCCACTTGCCTAAGAAAATACTTTGCTTTTCTCTAAATCTAGTTTTACGGTGCTTATCTGAGTCCATTTCATACCAGTTCCACAACATCTTGTATGGATATGACTGGATGAAACGAGTAATATCCTCTTGTGTTATGGCTACTCGATCCCAGATGGTGCTACAGGCTCTGCTTTGTGTTTTCTTGATATTGTCAATGGCCTTCATGGTTTTGAATGCATTTAAGCAGGGGATATTTTCTTTTGTGCTGGCAAACACTAATTATTGAACATGGAGACACAGACTCAACACATTTGTGTTCTCTTGGCAGAAAGCGAGAGCAATTGCTGCAAACAAACATGATATTTATGTTTGTGAACATCGCTTTTTATCCACTTGACCAGGAAAATGAGTTTGTTATCCCCCAAAACCAGTTTCACAGTGATTATCTGAGTCCATTCCATACTAGTTCCACAACACTTTGTCCGGATATGACTGGCTGAAAGCAGAAATCTCCTCTTGTGTTGTGACTAACTCAATCCCAGATCATGCTACAAATCCTCTTTTGGGTTTTCTTGATATTATACATGGACTATATGGTTTTGAATGAATTTAAGCAGGGAATATTTTCTTTTGTGCTGGGAAACACTAATTACTTACACATGGAGACACAAACTCAACACAATGGTATTTTCTAGGCAGATATCTAGAGCAATTGCTTCAAACAAACATGATATTTATATTTGTAAACATGACTTTTTATCCACTTGCCCAAGAATACGAGTTTGGTTTTCTACAAAACACGATTGAGGGTTATTTTCTGAGTTCATTGCATAACAGTTCCACAAAACATTGTCCTGTTATGACTGGATGAAACCAGGAATATCCTCTTGTGTTATGGCTAACTCAATCCCAGATGGAGCTACAGGCTCTGCTTTGTGTTTTCTTCATATTATGAATGGATTTTACAGTTTTCAATGAATTTTAGCAGGGGATATTTCCTTTTGTGCTGGGGAACACTAATTACTTACACATGGAGACACAAACTGAACACAATCGTGTTTTCTAGGCAGAAAGCTGGTTCAATTGCTGCAAACAAACATGATATTTATATATGTAAACATGACTTATTATCCACTTGACGAAGAATATGAGTTTGCTTTCCTCCAAAACAAGTTTGACGGTGATTTTCTGAGTCCATTCAATACTAGTTCCACAACAGTTTGTCTGGATATGACTGAATGAAACCAGAAATATCCTCTTGTGTTGTGACTAACTCAATCCCAGATCGTGCTACAAGCCCTCTTTTGTGTTTTCTTGATATTATCCATGGACTGTATGCTTTTGAATGAATTTAAGCAGAAAGTATTTTCTTTTGTGCTGGGAAAAACAAATTAGTTCCACATGGAGACACAAACTCAACAGATTCCTGTTTTCTAGGCAGAGAGCTAGATCAATTTTTGCAAAAAACATTATATTATATTTGTAAAAATGACATTTTATAAACTTGACCAAGAAAATGAGTTTGCTTTACTCCAAAACCAGTTTGACGGTGATTATCTGAGTGCATTGCATACTAGCTCCACAACACTTTGTCCGGATATGACTGGATGAAACCAGAAATATCCTATTGTGTTGTGACTAACTCAAGACCAGATCGTGCTACATGCCCTCTTTTGTGTTTTCTGGAAATTAGCCATGGACTTTATGGTTTTTAGTGAATTTAAGCAGGGAATATTTTCTTTTGTGCTGTGAAAAACTAATATGTTCCACATGGAGACACAAACTCAACACATTCGCGTTTTCTAGGCAGAAAGCTAGAGCAATTGCTGCAAGCAATCTTGATATTTGTGTTTGTATAGAGGACATTTATGCGCTTGCCTAAGAAAATACTTTGCTTTTCTCTAGATCCAGTTTGACTGTGATTTTCTGAGTCCATTTCCTACCAGTTCCACAACAGCTTGTCTGGATATGACTGGATGAAACCAGAAATATCCTCTTGTGATATGGCTAACTCAATCCCACTTGGTGCTATAGACTCTGCTTTGTGTTTTTTAGATATCATCAATGGACTTTATGGTTTTGAATGAATTTAAGCAGGGACTATTTTATTTTGTGCTGGGAAAAACTAGTTACTTCCACATGGAGACACAAACTCAACACATTCCTGTTTTCTATGTAGAAAACTAGAGCAATTGCTGCAAACAAACATGATATTTATATTTGTAAACAGGCTTCTTATCCAAGTGACCAAGAAAATGAGTTTGTTTTCCGCAAAATCCACTGTGACCGTGATTATCTGAGTCCATTGCATACCAGTTCCACAACACTTTGTCCAGATATGACTGGATGAAACCAGAAATATCCTCTTGTGTTATGGCTAACTCAATCCCAGATCATGCTACAGGCTCTGCTTTGTGTTTTCTTGATATTATCCATGGACTTTATGCTTTTGAATGAATTTAAGCAGGCGATATTTTCTTTTCTGCTGGGAAAAACTAATTACTTCCATGTGGAGACACAAACGCAACACATTCCTGTTTTATAGGCAGAAAGCTAGAGCAATTGCTACAAACAAACATGATATTTATATTTGTCAACATGGCTTTTATCCACTTCACCAAGGAAATCAGTGTGTTTTCCCCCAAACCAGTTTGACCGTGATTATCTGAGTCCCTTGAAAACCACTTCCACAACACTTTGTCAGGATATGACTGGATGAAACCAGAAATATCCTCTTGTGTTATGGCTAACTCAATCCCAGACCTTGCTGCAGGCCCTGCTTTGTGTTTTATTGATATTATCCATGGAGTTTATCATTTTGAATGTATTTAAGCAAGGGATATTTCCTTTTGTGCTGGGAAACACTAATTACTTCCATTGGAGACACAAACTCAACGCATTCGTGTTTTCTAGGCAGAAAGCTAGAGCAATTGCTGCAAACTAACATGATATTTATATTTGTAAACATGGCTTTTTATCCACTTGCCTAAGAAAATACTTTGCTTTTCTCTAAATCTAGTTTTACGGTGCTTATCTGAGTCCATTTCATACCAGTTCCACAACATCTTGTATGGATATGACTGGATGAAACGAGTAATATCCTCTTGTGTTATGGCTACTTGATCCCAGATGGTGCTACAGGCTCTGCTTTGTGTTTTCTTGATATTATCAATGGCCTTCATGGTTTTGAATGCATTTAAGCAGGGGATATTTTCTTTTGTGCTGGCAAACACTAATTATTGAACATGGAGACACAGACTCAACACATTTGTGTTCTCTTGGCAGAAAGCGAGAGCAATTGCTGCAAACAAACATGATATTTATGTTTGTGAACATCGCTTTTTATCCACTTGACCAGGAAAATGAGTTTGTTATCCCCCAAAACCAGTTTCACAGTGATTATCTGAGTCCATTCCATACTAGTTCCACAACACTTTGTCCGGATATGACTGGCTGAAAGCAGAAATCTCCTCTTGTGTTGTGACTAACTCAATCCCAGATCATGCTACAAATCCTCTTTTGGGTTTTCTTGATATTATACATGGACTATATGGTTTTGAATGAATTTAAGCAGGGAATATTTTCTTTTGTGCTGGGAAACACTAATTACTTACACATGGAGACACAAACTCAACACAATGGTATTTTCTAGGCAGATATCTAGAGCAATTGCTTCAAACAAACATGATATTTATATTTGTAAACATGACTTTTTATCCACTTGCCCAAGAATACGAGTTTGGTTTTCTACAAAACACGATTGAGGGTTATTTTCTGAGTTCATTGCATAACAGTTCCACAAAACATTGTCCTGTTATGACTGGATGAAACCAGGAATATCCTCTTGTGTTATGGCTAACTCAATCCCAGATGGAGCTACAGGCTCTGCTTTGTGTTTTCTTCATATTATGAATGGATTTTACAGTTTTCAATGAATTTTAGCAGGGGATATTTCCTTTTGTGCTGGGGAACACTAATTACTTACACATGGAGACACAAACTGAACACAATCGTGTTTTCTAGGCAGAAAGCTGGTTCAATTGCTGCAAACAAACATGATATTTATATATGTAAACATGACTTATTATCCACTTGACGAAGAATATGAGTTTGCTTTCCTCCAAAACAAGTTTGACGGTGATTTTCTGAGTCCATTCAATACTAGTTCCACAACAGTTTGTCTGGATATGACTGAATGAAACCAGAAATATCCTCTTGTGTTGTGACTAACTCAATCCCAGATTGTGCTACAAGCCCTCTTTTGTGTTTTCTTGATATTATCCATGGACTGTATGCTTTTGAATGAATTTAAGCAGAAAGTATTTTCTTTTGTGCTGGGAAAAACAAATTAGTTCCACATGGAGACACAAACTCAACAGATTCCTGTTTTCTAGGCAGAAAGCTAGATCAATTTTTGCAAAAAACATTATATTATATTTGTAAAAATGACATTTTATAAACTTGACCAAGAAAATGAGTTTGCTTTACTCCAAAACCAGTTTGACGGTGATTATCTGAGTGCATTGCATACTAGCTCCACAACACTTTGTCCGGATATGACTGGATGAAACCAGAAATATCCTATTGTGTTGTGACTAACTCAATCCCAGATCGTGCTACATGCCCTCTTTTGTGTTTTCTGGAAATTAGCCATGGACTTTATGGTTTTTAGTGAATTTAAGCAGGGAATATTTTCTTTTGTGCTGTGAAAAACTAATATGTTCCACATGGAGACACAAACTCAACACATTCGCGTTTTCTAGGCAGAAAGCTAGAGCAATTGCTGCAAGCAATCTTGATATTTGTGTTTGTATAGAGGACATTTATGCGCTTGCCTAAGAAAATACTTTGCTTTTCTCTAGATCCAGTTTGACTGTGATTTTCTGAGTCCATTTCCTACCAGTTCCACAACAGCTTGTCTGGATATGACTGGATGAAACCAGAAATATCCTCTTGTGATATGGCTAACTCAATCCCACTTGGTGCTATAGACTCTGCTTTGTGTTTTTTAGATATCATCAATGGACTTTATGGTTTTGAATGAATTTAAGCAGGGACTATTTTATTTTGTGCTGGGAAAAACTAGTTACTTCCACATGGAGACACAAACTCAACACATTCCTGTTTGCTATGTAGAAAACTAGAGCAATTGCTGCAAACAAACATGATATTTATATTTGTAAACAGGCTTCTTATCCAAGTGACCAAGAAAATGAGTTTGTTTTCCGCAAAATCCACTGTGACCGTGATTATCTGAGTCCATTGCATACCAGTTCCACAACACTTTGTCCAGATATGACTGGATGAAACCAGAAATATCCTCTTGTGTTATGGCTAACTCAATCCCAGATCATGCTACAGGCTCTGCTTTGTGTTTTCTTGATATTATCCATGGACTTTATGCTTTTGAATGAATTTAAGCAGGCGATATTTTCTTTTCTGCTGGGAAAAACTAATTACTTCCACGTGGAGACACAAACGCAACACATTCCTGTTTTATAGGCAGAAAGCTAGAGCAATTGCTACAAACAAACATGATATTTATATTTGTCAACATGGCTTTTATCCACTTCACCAAGGAAATCAGTGTGTTTTCCCCCAAACCAGTTTGACCGTGATTATCTGAGTCCCTTGAAAACCACTTCCACAACACTTTGTCAGGATATGACTGGATGAAACCAGAAATATCCTCTTGTGTTATGGCTAACTCAATCCCAGACCTTGCTGCAGGCCCTGCTTTGTGTTTTATTGATATTATCCATGGAGTTTATCATTTTGAATGTATTTAAGCAAGGGATATTTCCTTTTGTGCTGGGAAACACTAATTACTTCCATTGGAGACACAAACTCAACGCATTCGTGTTTTCTAGGCAGAAAGCTAGAGCAATTGCTGCAAACTAACATGATATTTATATTTGTAAACATGGCTTTTTATCCACTTGCCTAAGAAAATACTTTGCTTTTCTCTAAATCTAGTTTTACGGTGCTTATCTGAGTCCATTTCATACCAGTTCCACAACATCTTGTATGGATATGACTGGATGAAACGAGTAATATCCTCTTGTGTTATGGCTACTCGATCCCAGATGGTGCTACAGGCTCTGCTTTGTGTTTTCTTGATATTATCAATGGCCTTCATGGTTTTGAATGCATTTAAGCAGGGGATATTTTCTTTTGTGCTGGCAAACACTAATTATTGAACATGGAGACACAGCCTCAACACATTTGTGTTCTCTTGGCAGAAAGCGAGAGCAATTGCTGCAAACAAACATGATATTTATGTTTGTGAACATCGCTTTTTATCCACTTGACCAGGAAAATGAGTTTGTTATCCCCCAAAACCAGTTTCACAGTGATTATCTGAGTCCATTCCATACTAGTTCCACAACACTTTGTCCGGATATGACTGGCTGAAAGCAGAAATCTCCTCTTGTGTTGTGACTAACTCAATCCCAGATCATGCTACAAATCCTCTTTTGGGTTTTCTTGATATTATACATGGACTATATGGTTTTGAATGAATTTAAGCAGGGAATATTTTCTTTTGTGCTGGGAAACACTAATTACTTACACATGGAGACACAAACTCAACACAATGGTATTTTCTAGGCAGATATCTAGAGCAATTGCTTCAAACAAACATGATATTTATATTTGTAAACATGACTTTTTATCCACTTGCCCAAGAATACGAGTTTGGTTTTCTACAAAACACGATTGAGGGTTATTTTCTGAGTTCATTGCATAACAGTTCCACAAAACATTGTCCTGTTATGACTGGATGAAACCAGGAATATCCTCTTGTGTTATGGCTAACTCAATCCCAGATGGAGCTACAGGCTCTGCTTTGTGTTTTCTTCATATTATGAATGGATTTTACAGTTTTCAATGAATTTTAGCAGGGGATATTTCCTTTTGTGCTGGGGAACACTAATTACTTACACATGGAGACACAAACTGAACAGAATCGTGTTTTCTAGGCAGAAAGCTGGTTCAATTGCTGCAAACAAACATGATATTTATATATGTAAACATGACTTATTATCCACTTGACGAAGAATATGAGTTTGCTTTCCTCCAAAACAAGTTTGACGGTGATTTTCTGAGTCCATTCAATACTAGTTCCACAACAGTTTGTCTGGATATGACTGAATGAAACCAGAAATATCCTCTTGTGTTGTGACTAACTCAATCCCAGATCGTGCTACAAGCCCTCTTTTGTGTTTTCTTGATATTATCCATGGACTGTATGCTTTTGAATGAATTTAAGCAGAAAGTATTTTCTTTTGTGCTGGGAAAAACAAATTAGTTCCACATGGAGACACAAACTCAACAGATTCCTGTTTTCTAGGCAGAAAGCTAGATCAATTTTTGCAAAAAAACATTATATTATATTTGTAAAAATGACATTTTATAAACTTGACCAAGAAAATGAGTTTGCTTTACTCCAAAACCAGTTTGACGGTGATTATCTGAGTGCATTGCATACTAGCTCCACAACACTTTGTCCGGATATGACTGGATGAAACCAGAAATATCCTATTGTGTTGTGACTAACTCAATCCCAGATCGTGCTACATGCCCTCTTTTGTGTTTTCTGGAAATTAGCCATGGACTTTATGGTTTTTAGTGAATTTAAGCAGGGAATATTTTCTTTTGTGCTGTGAAAAACTAATATGTTCCACATGGAGACACAAACTCAACACATTCG
Source organism: Lepus europaeus (assembly GCF_033115175.1). Classification (NCBI taxonomy): domain Eukaryota; kingdom Metazoa; phylum Chordata; class Mammalia; order Lagomorpha; family Leporidae; genus Lepus; species Lepus europaeus. The sequence continues at coordinate 488,372 of NW_026909213.1, read as the reverse complement.
CGTTTTCTAGGCAGAAAGCTAGAGCAATTGCTGCAAGCAATCTTGATATTTGTGTTTGTATAGAGGACATTTATGCGCTTGCCTAAGAAAATACTTTGCTTTTCTCTAGATCCAGTTTGACTGTGATTTTCTGAGTCCATTTCCTACCAGTTCCACAACAGCTTGTCTGGATATGACTGGATGAAACCAGAAATATCCTCTTGTGATATGGCTAACTCAATCCCACTTGGTGCTATAGACTCTGCTTTGTGTTTTTTAGATATCATCAATGGACTTTATGGTTTTGAATGAATTTAAGCAGGGACTATTTTATTTTGTGCTGGGAAAAACTAGTTACTTCCACATGGAGACACAAACTCAACACATTCCTGTTTTCTATGTAGAAAACTAGAGCAATTGCTGCAAACAAACATGATATTTATATTTGTAAACAGGCTTCTTATCCAAGTGACCAAGAAAATGAGTTTGTTTTCCGCAAAATCCACTGTGACCGTGATTATCTGAGTCCATTGCATACCAGTTCCACAACACTTTGTCCAGATATGACTGGATGAAACCAGAAATATCCTCTTGTGTTATGGCTAACTCAATCCCAGATCATGCTACAGGCTCTGCTTTGTGTTTTCTTGATATTATCCATGGACTTTATGCTTTTGAATGAATTTAAGCAGGCGATATTTTCTTTTCTGCTGGGAAAAACTAATTACTTCCACGTGGAGACACAAACGCAACACATTCCTGTTTTATAGGCAGAAAGCTAGAGCAATTGCTACAAACAAACATGATATTTATATTTGTCAACATGGCTTTTATCCACTTCACCAAGGAAATCAGTGTGTTTTCCCCCAAACCAGTTTGACCGTGATTATCTGAGTCCCTTGAAAACCACTTCCACAACACTTTGTCAGGATATGACTGGATGAAACCAGAAATATCCTCTTGTGTTATGGCTAACTCAATCCCAGACCTTGCTGCAGGCCCTGCTTTGTGTTTTATTGATATTATCCATGGAGTTTATCATTTTGAATGTATTTAAGCAAGGGATATTTCCTTTTGTGCTGGGAAACACTAATTACTTCCATTGGAGACACAAACTCAACGCATTCGTGTTTTCTAGGCAGAAAGCTAGAGCAATTGCTGCAAACTAACATGATATTTATATTTGTAAACATGGCTTTTTATCCACTTGCCTAAGAAAATACTTTGCTTTTCTCTAAATCTAGTTTTACGGTGCTTATCTGAGTCCATTTCATACCAGTTCCACAACATCTTGTATGGATATGACTGGATGAAACGAGTAATATCCTCTTGTGTTATGGCTACTCGATCCCAGATGGTGCTACAGGCTCTGCTTTGTGTTTTCTTGATATTATCAATGGCCTTCATGGTTTTGAATGCATTTAAGCAGGGGATATTTTCTTTTGTGCTGGCAAACACTAATTATTGAACATGGAGACACAGCCTCAACACATTTGTGTTCTCTTGGCAGAAAGCGAGAGCAATTGCTGCAAACAAACATGATATTTATGTTTGTGAACATCGCTTTTTATCCACTTGACCAGGAAAATGAGTTTGTTATCCCCCAAAACCAGTTTCACAGTGATTATCTGAGTCCATTCCATACTAGTTCCACAACACTTTGTCCGGATATGACTGGCTGAAAGCAGAAATCTCCTCTTGTGTTGTGACTAACTCAATCCCAGATCATGCTACAAATCCTCTTTTGGGTTTTCTTGATATTATACATGGACTATATGGTTTTGAATGAATTTAAGCAGGGAATATTTTCTTTTGTGCTGGGAAACACTAATTACTTACACATGGAGACACAAACTCAACACAATGGTATTTTCTAGGCAGATATCTAGAGCAATTGCTTCAAACAAACATGATATTTATATTTGTAAACATGACTTTTTATCCACTTGCCCAAGAATACGAGTTTGGTTTTCTACAAAACACGATTGAGGGTTATTTTCTGAGTTCATTGCATAACAGTTCCACAAAACATTGTCCTGTTATGACTGGATGAAACCAGGAATATCCTCTTGTGTTATGGCTAACTCAATCCCAGATGGAGCTACAGGCTCTGCTTTGTGTTTTCTTCATATTATGAATGGATTTTACAGTTTTCAATGAATTTTAGCAGGGGATATTTCCTTTTGTGCTGGGGAACACTAATTACTTACACATGGAGACACAAACTGAACACAATCGTGTTTTCTAGGCAGAAAGCTGGTTCAATTGCTGCAAACAAACATGATATTTATATATGTAAACATGACTTATTATCCACTTGACGAAGAATATGAGTTTGCTTTCCTCCAAAACAAGTTTGACGGTGATTTTCTGAGTCCATTCAATACTAGTTCCACAACAGTTTGTCTGGATATGACTGAATGAAACCAGAAATATCCTCTTGTGTTGTGACTAACTCAATCCCAGATTGTGCTACAAGCCCTCTTTTGTGTTTTCTTGATATTATCCATGGACTGTATGCTTTTGAATGAATTTAAGCAGAAAGTATTTTCTTTTGTGCTGGGAAAAACAAATTAGTTCCACATGGAGACACAAACTCAACAGATTCCTGTTTTCTAGGCAGAAAGCTAGATCAATTTTTGCAAAAAACATTATATTATATTTGTAAAAATGACATTTTATAAACTTGACCAAGAAAATGAGTTTGCTTTACTCCAAAACCAGTTTGACGGTGATTATCTGAGTGCATTGCATACTAGCTCCACAACACTTTGTCCGGATATGACTGGATGAAACCAGAAATATCCTATTGTGTTGTGACTAACTCAGTCCCAGATCGTGCTACATGCCCTCTTTTGTGTTTTCTGGAAATTAGCCATGGACTTTATGGTTTTTAGTGAATTTAAGCAGGTAATATTTTCTTTTGTGCTGTGAAAAACTAATATGTTCCACATGGAGACACAAACTCAACACATTCGCGTTTTCTAGGCAGAAAGCTAGAGCAATTGCTGCAAGCAATCTTGATATTTGTGTTTGTATAGAGGACATTTATGCGCTTGCCTAAGAAAATACTTTGCTTTTCTCTAGATCCAGTTTGACTGTGATTTTCTGAGTCCATTTCCTACCAGTTCCACAACAGCTTGTCTGGATATGACTGGATGAAACCAGAAATATCCTCTTGTGATATGGCTAACTCAATCCCACTTGGTGCTATAGACTCTGCTTTGTGTTTTTTAGATATCATCAATGGACTTTATGGTTTTGAATGAATTTAAGCAGGGACTATTTTATTTTGTGCTGGGAAAAACTAGTTACTTCCACATGGAGACACAAACTCAACACATTCCTGTTTTCTATGTAGAAAACTAGAGCAATTGCTGCAAACAAACATGATATTTATATTTGTAAACAGGCTTCTTATCCAAGTGACCAAGAAAATGAGTTTGTTTTCCGCAAAATCCACTGTGACCGTGATTATCTGAGTCCATTGCATACCAGTTCCACAACACTTTGTCCAGATATGACTGGATGAAACCAGAAATATCCTCTTGTGTTATGGCTAACTCAATCCCAGATCATGCTACAGGCTCTGCTTTGTGTTTTCTTGATATTATCCATGGACTTTATGCTTTTGAATGAATTTAAGCAGGCGATATTTTCTTTTCTGCTGGGAAAAACTAATTACTTCCACATGGAGACACAAACGCAACACATTCCTGTTTTATAGGCAGAAAGCTAGAGCAATTGCTACAAACAAACATGATATTTATATTTGTCAACATGGCTTTTATCCACTTCACCAAGGAAATCAGTGTGTTTTCCCCCAAACCAGTTTGACCGTGATTATCTGAGTCCCTTGAAAACCACTTCCACAACACTTTGTCAGGATATGACTGGATGAAACCAGAAATATCCTCTTGTGTTATGGCTAACTCAATCCCAGACCTTGCTGCAGGCCCTGCTTTGTGTTTTATTGATATTATCCATGGAGTTTATCATTTTGAATGTATTTAAGCAAGGGATATTTCCTTTTGTGCTGGGAAACACTAATTACTTCCATTGGAGACACAAACTCAACGCATTCGTGTTTTCTAGGCAGAAAGCTAGAGCAATTGCTGCAAACTAACATGATATTTATATTTGTAAACATGGCTTTTTATCCACTTGCCTAAGAAAATACTTTGCTTTTCTCTAAATCTAGTTTTACGGTGCTTATCTGAGTCCATTTCATACCAGTTCCACAACATCTTGTATGGATATGACTGGATGAAACGAGTAATATCCTCTTGTGTTATGGCTACTCGATCCCAGATGGTGCTACAGGCTCTGCTTTGTGTTTTCTTGATATTATCAATGGCCTTCATGGTTTTGAATGCATTTAAGCAGGGGATATTTTCTTTTGTGCTGGCAAACACTAATTATTGAACATGGAGACACAGACTCAACACATTTGTGTTCTCTTGGCAGAAAGCGAGAGCAATTGCTGCAAACAAACATGATATTTATGTTTGTGAACATCGCTTTTTATCCACTTGACCAGGAAAATGAGTTTGTTATCCCCCAAAACCAGTTTCACAGTGATTATCTGAGTCCATTCCATACTAGTTCCACAACACTTTGTCCGGATATGACTGGATGAAACCAGAAATCTCCTCTTGTGTTGTGACTAACTCAATCCCAGATCATGCTACAAATCCTCTTTTGGGTTTTCTTGATATTATACATGGGCTATATGGTTTTGAATGAATTTAAGCAGGGAATATTTTCTTTTGTGCTGGGAAACACTAATTACTTACACATGGAGACACAAACTCAACACAATGGTATTTTCTAGGCAGATATCTAGAGCAATTGCTTCAAACAAACATGATATTTATATTTGTAAACATGACTTTTTATCCACTTGCCCAAGAATACGAGTTTGGTTTTCTACAAAACACGATTGAGGGTTATTTTCTGAGTTCATTGCATAACAGTTCCACAAAACATTGTCCTGTTATGACTGGATGAAACCAGGAATATCCTCTTGTGTTATGGCTAACTCAATCCCAGATGGAGCTACAGGCTCTGCTTTGTGTTTTCTTCATATTATGAATGGATTTTACAGTTTTCAATGAATTTTAGCAGGGGATATTTCCTTTTGTGCTGGGGAACACTAATTACTTACACATGGAGACACAAACTGAACACAATCGTGTTTTCTAGGCAGAAAGCTGGTTCAATTGCTGCAAACAAACATGATATTTATATATGTAAACATGACTTATTATCCACTTGACGAAGAATATGAGTTTGCTTTCCTCCAAAACAAGTTTGACGGTGATTTTCTGAGTCCATTCAATACTAGTTCCACAACAGTTTGTCTGGATATGACTGAATGAAACCAGAAATATCCTCTTGTGTTGTGACTAACTCAATCCCAGATCGTGCTACAAGCCCTCTTTTGTGTTTTCTTGATATTATCCATGGACTGTATGCTTTTGAATGAATGTAAGCAGAAAGTATTTTCTTTTGTGCTGGGAAAAACAAATTAGTTCCACATGGAGACACAAACTCAACAGATTCCTGTTTTCTAGGCAGAAAGCTAGATCAATTTTTGCAAAAAAACATTATATTATATTTGTAAAAATGACATTTTATAAACTTGACCAAGAAAATGAGTTTGCTTTACTCCAAAACCAGTTTGACGGTGATTATCTGAGTGCATTGCATACTAGCTCCACAACACTTTGTCCGGATATGACTGGATGAAACCAGAAATATCCTATTGTGTTGTGACTAACTCAATCCCAGATCGTGCTACATGCCCTCTTTTGTGTTTTCTGGAAATTAGCCATGGACTTTATGGTTTTTAGTGAATTTAAGCAGGGAATATTTTCTTTTGTGCTGTGAAAAACTAATATGTTCCACATGGAGACACAAACTCAACACATTCGCGTTTTCTAGGCAGAAAGCTAGAGCAATTGCTGCAAGCAATCTTGATATTTGTGTTTGTATAGAGGACATTTATGCGCTTGCCTAAGAAAATACTTTGCTTTTCTCTAGATCCAGTTTGACTGTGATTTTCTGAGTCCATTTCCTACCAGTTCCACAACAGCTTGTCTGGATATGACTGGATGAAACCAGAAATATCCTCTTGTGATAGGGCTAACTCAATCCCACTTGGTGCTATAGACTCTGCTTTGTGTTTTTTAGATATCATCAATGGACTTTATGGTTTTGAATGAATTTAAGCAGGGACTATTTTATTTTGTGCTGGGAAAAACTAGTTACTTCCACATGGAGACACAAACTCAACACATTCCTGTTTGCTATGTAGAAAACTAGAGCAATTGCTGCAAACAAACATGATATTTATATTTGTAAACAGGCTTCTTATCCAAGTGACCAAGAAAATGAGTTTGTTTTCCGCAAAATCCACTGTGACCGTGATTATCTGAGTCCATTGCATACCAGTTCCACAACACTTTGTCCAGATATGACTGGATGAAACCAGAAATATCCTCTTGTGTTATGGCTAACTCAATCCCAGATCATGCTACAGGCTCTGCTTTGTGTTTTCTTGATATTATCCATGGACTTTATGCTTTTGAATGAATTTAAGCAGGCGATATTTTCTTTTCTGCTGGGAAAAACTAATTACTTCCACGTGGAGACACAAACGCAACACATTCCTGTTTTATAGGCAGAAAGCTAGAGCAATTGCTACAAACAAACATGATATTTATATTTGTCAACATGGCTTTTATCCACTTCACCAAGGAAATCAGTGTGTTTTCCCCCAAACCAGTTTGACCGTGATTATCTGAGTCCCTTGAAAACCACTTCCACAACACTTTGTCAGGATATGACTGGATGAAACCAGAAATATCCTCTTGTGTTATGGCTAACTCAATCCCAGACCTTGCTGCAGGCCCTGCTTTGTGTTTTATTGATATTATCCATGGAGTTTATCATTTTGAATGTATTTAAGCAAGGGATATTTCCTTTTGTGCTGGGAAACACTAATTACTTCCACTGGAGACACAAACTCAACGCATTCGTGTTTTCTAGGCAGAAAGCTAGAGCAATTGCTGCAAACTAACATGATATTTATATTTGTAAACATGGCTTTTTATCCACTTGCCTAAGAAAATACTTTGCTTTTCTCTAAATCTAGTTTTACGGTGCTTATCTGAGTCCATTTCATACCAGTTCCACAACATCTTGTATGGATATGACTGGATGAAACGAGTAATATCCTCTTGTGTTATGGCTACTCGATCCCAGATGGTGCTACAGGCTCTGCTTTGTGTTTTCTTGATATTATCAATGGCCTTCATGGTTTTGAATGCATTTAAGCAGGGGATATTTTCTTTTGTGCTGGCAAACACTAATTATTGAACATGGAGACACAGACTCAACACATTTGTGTTCTCTTGGCAGAAAGCGAGAGCAATTGCTGCAAACAAACATGATATTTATGTTTGTGAACATCGCTTTTTATCCACTTGACCAGGAAAATGAGTTTGTTATCCCCCAAAACCAGTTTCACAGTGATTATCTGAGTCCATTCCATACTAGTTCCACAACACTTTGTCCGGATATGACTGGCTGAAAGCAGAAATCTCCTCTTGTGTTGTGACTAACTCAATCCCAGATCATGCTACAAATCCTCTTTTGGGTTTTCTTGATATTATACATGGACTATATGGTTTTGAATGAATTTAAGCAGGGAATATTTTCTTTTGTGCTGGGAAACACTAATTACTTACACATGGAGACACAAACTCAACACAATGGTATTTTCTAGGCAGATATCTAGAGCAATTGCTTCAAACAAACATGATATTTATATTTGTAAACATGACTTTTTATCCACTTGCCCAAGAATACGAGTTTGGTTTTCTACAAAACACGATTGAGGGTTATTTTCTGAGTTCATTGCATAACAGTTCCACAAAACATTGTCCTGTTATGACTGGATGAAACCAGGAATATCCTCTTGTGTTATGGCTAACTCAATCCCAGATGGAGCTACAGGCTCTGCTTTGTGTTTTCTTCATATTATGAATGGATTTTACAGTTTTCAATGAATTTTAGCAGGGGATATTTCCTTTTGTGCTGGGAAACACTAATTACTTACACATGGAGACACAAACTGAACAGAATCGTGTTTTCTAGGCAGAAAGCTGGTTCAATTGCTGCAAACAAACATGATATTTATATATGTAAACATGACTTATTATCCACTTGACGAAGAATATGAGTTTGCTTTCCTCCAAAACAAGTTTGACGGTGATTTTCTGAGTCCATTCAATACTAGTTCCACAACAGTTTGTCTGGATATGACTGAATGAAACCAGAAATATCCTCTTGTGTTGTGACTAACTCAATCCCAGATCGTGCTACAAGCCCTCTTTTGTGTTTTCTTGATATTATCCATGGACTGTATGCTTTTGAATGAATTTAAGCAGAAAGTATTTTCTTTTGTGCTGGGAAAAACAAATTAGTTCCACATGGAGACACAAACTCAACAGATTCCTGCTTTCTAGGCAGAAAGCTAGATCAATTTTTGCAAAAAACATTATATTATATTTGTAAAAATGACATTTTATAAACTTGACCAAGAAAATGAGTTTGCTTTACTCCAAAACCAGTTTGACGGTGATTATCTGAGTGCATTGCATACTAGCTCCACAACACTTTGTCCGGATATGACTGGATGAAACCAGAAATATCCTATTGTGTTGTGACTAACTCAAGACCAGATCGTGCTACATGCCCTCTTTTGTGTTTTCTGGAAATTAGCCATGGACTTTATGGTTTTTAGTGAATTTAAGCAGGGAATATTTTCTTTTGTGCTGTGAAAAACTAATATGTTCCACATGGAGACACAAACTCAACACATTCGCGTTTTCTAGGCAGAAAGCTAGAGCAATTGCTGCAAGCAATCTTGATATTTGTGTTTGTATAGAGGACATTTATGCGCTTGCCTAAGAAAATACTTTGCTTTTCTCTAGATCCAGTTTGACTGTGATTTTCTGAGTCCATTTCCTACCAGTTCCAAAACAGCTTGTCTGGATATGACTGGATGAAACCAGAAATATCCTCTTGTGATATGGCTAACTCAATCCCACTTGGTGCTATAGACTCTGCTTTGTGTTTTTTAGATATCATCAATGGACTTTATGGTTTTGAATGAATTTAAGCAGGGACTATTTTATTTTGTGCTGGGAAAAACTAGTTACTTCCACATGGAGACACAAACTCAACACATTCCTGTTTTCTATGTAGAAAACTAGAGCAATTGCTGCAAACAAACATGATATTTATATTTGTAAACAGGCTTCTTATCCAAGTGACCAAGAAAATGAGTTTGTTTTCCGCAAAATCCACTGTGACCGTGATTATCTGAGTCCATTGCATACCAGTTCCACAACACTTTGTCCAGATATGACTGGATGAAACCAGAAATATCCTCTTGTGTTATGGCTAACTCAATCCCAGATCATGCTACAGGCTCTGCTTTGTGTTTTCTTGATATTATCCATGGACTTTATGCTTTTGAATGAATTTAAGCAGGCGATATTTTCTTTTCTGCTGGGAAAAACTAATTACTTCCACGTGGAGACACAAACGCAACACATTCCTGTTTTATAGGCAGAAAGCTAGAGCAATTGCTACAAACAAACATGATATTTATATTTGTCAACATGGCTTTTATCCACTTCACCAAGGAAATCAGTGTGTTTTCCCCCAAACCAGTTTGACCGTGATTATCTGAGTCCCTTGAAAACCACTTCCACAACACTTTGTCAGGATATGACTGGATGAAACCAGAAATATCCTCTTGTGTTATGGCTAACTCAATCCCAGACCTTGCTGCAGGCCCTGCTTTGTGTTTTATTGATATTATCCATGGAGTTTATCATTTTGAATGTATTTAAGCAAGGGATATTTCCTTTTGTGCTGGGAAACACTAATTACTTCCATTGGAGACACAAACTCAACGCATTCGTGTTTTCTAGGCAGAAAGCTAGAGCAATTGCTGCAAACTAACATGATATTTATATTTGTAAACATGGCTTTTTATCCACTTGCCTAAGAAAATACTTTGCTTTTCTCTAAATCTAGTTTTACGGTGCTTATCTGAGTCCATTTCATACCAGTTCCACAACATCTTGTATGGATATGACTGGATGAAACGAGTAATATCCTCTTGTGTTATGGCTACTCGATCCCAGATGGTGCTACAGGCTCTGCTTTGTGTTTTCTTGATATTATCAATGGCCTTCATGGTTTTGAATGCATTTAAGCAGGGGATATTTTCTTTTGTGCTGGCAAACACTAATTATTGAACATGGAGACACAGACTCAACACATTTGTGTTCTCTTGGCAGAAAGCGAGAGCAATTGCTGCAAACAAACATGATATTTATGTTTGTGAACATCGCTTTTTATCCACTTGACCAGGAAAATGAGTTTGTTATCCCCCAAAACCAGTTTCACAGTGATTATCTGAGTCCATTCCATACTAGTTCCACAACACTTTGTCCGGATATGACTGGCTGAAAGCAGAAATCTCCTCTTGTGTTGTGACTAACTCAATCCCAGATCATGCTACAAATCCTCTTTTGGGTTTTCTTGATATTATACATGGACTATATGGTTTTGAATGAATTTAAGCAGGGAATATTTTCTTTTGTGCTGGGAAACACTAATTACTTACACATGGAGACACAAACTCAACACAATGGTATTTTCTAGGCAGATATCTAGAGCAATTGCTTCAAACAAACATGATATTTATATTTGTAAACATGACTTTTTATCCACTTGCCCAAGAATACGAGTTTGGTTTTCTACAAAACACGATTGAGGGTTATTTTCTGAGTTCATTGCATAACAGTTCCACAAAACATTGTCCTGTTATGACTGGATGAAACCAGGAATATCCTCTTGTGTTATGGCTAACTCAATCCCAGATGGAGCTACAGGCTCTGCTTTGTGTTTTCTTCATATTATGAATGGATTTTACAGTTTTCAATGAATTTTAGCAGGGGATATTTCCTTTTGTGCTGGGGAACACTAATTACTTACACATGGAGACACAAACTGAACACAATCGTGTTTTCTAGGCAGAAAGCTGGTTCAATTGCTGCAAACAAACATGATATTTATATATGTAAACATGACTTATTATCCACTTGACGAAGAATATGAGTTTGCTTTCCTCCAAAACAAGTTTGACGGTGATTTTCTGAGTCCATTCAATACTAGTTCCACAACAGTTTGTCTGGATATGACTGAATGAAACCAGAAATATCCTCTTGTGTTGTGACTAACTCAATCCCAGATCGTGCTACAAGCCCTCTTTTGTGTTTTCTTGATATTATCCATGGACTGTATGCTTTTGAATGAATTTAAGCAGAAAGTATTTTCTTTTGTGCTGGGAAAAACAAATTAGTTCCACATGGAGACACAAACTCAACAGATTCCTGCTTTCTAGGCAGAAAGCTAGATCAATTTTTGCAAAAAACATTATATTATATTTGTAAAAATGACATTTTATAAACTTGACCAAGAAAATGAGTTTGCTTTACTCCAAAACCAGTTTGACGGTGATTATCTGAGTGCATTGCATACTAGCTCCACAACACTTTGTCCGGATATGACTGGATGAAACCAGAAATATCCTATTGTGTTGTGACTAACTCAAGACCAGATCGTGCTACATGCCCTCTTTTGTGTTTTCTGGAAATTAGCCATGGACTTTATGGTTTTTAGTGAATTTAAGCAGGGAATATTTTCTTTTGTGCTGTGAGAAACTAATATGTTCCACATGGAGACACAAACTCAACACATTCGCGTTTTCTAGGCAGAAAGCTAGAGCAATTGCTGCAAGCAATCTTGATATTTGTGTTTGTATAGAGGACATTTATGCGCTTGCCTAAGAAAATACTTTGCTTTTCTCTAGATCCAGTTTGACTGTGATTTTCTGAGTCCATTTCCTACCAGTTCCACAACAGCTTGTCTGGATATGACTGGATGAAACCAGAAATATCCTCTTGTGATATGGCTAACTCAATCCCACTTGGTGCTATAGACTCTGCTTTGTGTTTTTTAGATATCATCAATGGACTTTATGGTTTTGAATGAATTTAAGCAGGGACTATTTTATTTTGTGCTGGGAAAAACTAGTTACTTCCACATGGAGACACAAACTCAACACATTCCTGTTTTCTATGTAGAAAACTAGAGCAATTGCTGCAAACAAACATGATATTTATATTTGTAAACAGGTTTCTTATCCAAGTGACCAAGAAAATGAGTTTGTTTTCCGCAAAATCCACTGTGACCGTGATTATCTGAGTCCATTGCATACCAGTTCCACAACATTTTGTCCAGATATGACTGGATGAAACCAGAAATATCCTCTTGTGTTATGGCTAACTCAATCCCAGATCATGCTACAGGCTCTGCTTTGTGTTTTCTTGATATTATCCATGGACTTTATGCTTTTGAATGAATTTAAGCAGGCGATATTTTCTTTTCTGCTGGGAAAAACTAATTACTTCCACATGGAGACACAAACGCAACACATTCCTGTTTTATAGGCAGAAAGCTAGAGCAATTGCTACAAACAAACATGATATTTATATTTGTCAACATGGCTTTTATCCACTTCACCAAGGAAATCAGTGTGTTTTCCCCCAAACCAGTTTGACCGTGATTATCTGAGTCCCTTGAAAACCACTTCCACAACACTTTGTCAGGATATGACTGGATGAAACCAGAAATATCCTCTTGTGTTATGGCTAACTCAATCCCAGACCTTGCTGCAGGCCCTGCTTTGTGTTTTATTGATATTATCCATGGAGTTTATCATTTTGAATGTATTTAAGCAAGGGATATTTCCTTTTGTGCTGGGAAACACTAATTACTTCCATTGGAGACACAAACTCAACGCATTCGTGTTTTCTAGGCAGAAAGCTAGAGCAATTGCTGCAAACTAACATGATATTTATATTTGTAAACATGGCTTTTTATCCACTTGCCTAAGAAAATACTTTGCTTTTCTCTAAATCTAGTTTTACGGTGCTTATCTGAGTCCATTTCATACCAGTTCCACAACATCTTGTATGGATATGACTGGATGAAACGAGTAATATCCTCTTGTGTTATGGCTACTCGATCCCAGATGGTGCTACAGGCTCTGCTTTGTGTTTTCTTGATATTATCAATGGCCTTCATGGTTTTGAATGCATTTAAGCAGGGGATATTTTCTTTTGTGCTGGCAAACACTAATTATTGAACATGGAGACACAGACTCAACACATTTGTGTTCTCTTGGCAGAAAGCGAGAGCAATTGCTGCAAACAAACATGATATTTATGTTTGTGAACATCGCTTTTTATCCACTTGACCAGGAAAATGAGTTTGTTATCCCCCAAAACCAGTTTCACAGTGATTATCTGAGTCCATTCCATACTAGTTCCACAACACTTTGTCCGGATATGACTGGCTAAAAGCAGAAATCTCCTCTTGTGTTGTGACTAACTCAATCCCAGATCATGCTACAAATCCTCTTTTGGGTTTTCTTGATATTATACATGGACTATATGGTTTTGAATGAATTTAAGCAGGGAATATTTTCTTTTGTGCTGGGAAACACTAATTACTTACACATGGAGACACAAACTCAACACAATGGTATTTTCTAGGCAGATATCTAGAGCAATTGCTTCAAACAAACATGATATTTATATTTGTAAACATGACTTTTTATCCACTTGCCCAAGAATACGAGTTTGGTTTTCTACAAAACACGATTGAGGGTTATTTTCTGAGTTCATTGCATAACAGTTCCACAAAACATTGTCCTGTTATGACTGGATGAAACCAGGAATATCCTCTTGTGTTATGGCTAACTCAATCCCAGATGGAGCTACAGGCTCTGCTTTGTGTTTTCTTCATATTATGAATGGATTTTACAGTTTTCAATGAATTTTAGCAGGGGATATTTCCTTTTGTGCTGGGAAACACTAATTACTTACACATGGAGACACAAACTGAACAGAATCGTGTTTTCTAGGCAGAAAGCTGGTTCAATTGCTGCAAACAAACATGATATTTATATATGTAAACATGACTTATTATCCACTTGACGAAGAATATGAGTTTGCTTTCCTCCAAAACAAGTTTGACGGTGATTTTCTGAGTCCATTCAATACTAGTTCCACAACAGTTTGTCTGGATATGACTGAATGAAACCAGAAATATCCTCTTGTGTTGTGACTAACTCAATCCCAGATCGTGCTACAAGCCCTCTTTTGTGTTTTCTTGATATTATCCATGGACTGTATGCTTTTGAATGAATTTAAGCAGAAAGTATTTTCTTTTGTGCTGGGAAAAACAAATTAGTTCCACATGGAGACACAAACTCAACAGATTCCTGTTTTCTAGGCAGAAAGCTAGATCAATTTTTGCAAAAAACATTATATTATATTTGTAAAAATGACATTTTATAAACTTGACCAAGAAAATGAGTTTGCTTTACTCCAAAACCAGTTTGACGGTGATTATCTGAGTGCATTGCATACTAGCTCCACAACACTTTGTCCGGATATGACTGGATGAAACCAGAAATATCCTATTGTGTTGTGACTAACTCAATCCCAGATCGTGCTATATGCCCTCTTTTGTGTTTTCTGGAAATTAGCCATGGACTTTATGGTTTTTAGTGAATTTAAGCAGGGAATATTTTCTTTTGTGCTGTGAAAAACTAATATGTTCCACATGGAGACACAAACTCAACACATTCGCGTTTTCTAGGCAGAAAGCTAGAGCAATTGCTGCAAGCAATCTTGATATTTGTGTTTGTATAGAGGACATTTATGCGCTTGCCTAAGAAAATACTTTGCTTTTCTCTAGATCCAGTTTGACTGTGATTTTCTGAGTCCATTTCCTACCAGTTCCACAACAGCTTGTCTGGATATGACTGGATGAAACCAGAAATATCCTCTTGTGATATGGCTAACTCAATCCCACTTGGTGCTATAGACTCTGCTTTGTGTTTTTTAGATATCATCAATGGACTTTATGGTTTTGAATGAATTTAAGCAGGGACTATTTTATTTTGTGCTGGGAAAAACTAGTTACTTCCACATGGAGACACAAACTCAACACATTCCTGTTTTCTATGTAGAAAACTAGAGCAATTGCTGCAAACAAACATGATATTTATATTTGTAAACAGGTTTCTTATCCAAGTGACCAAGAAAATGAGTTTGTTTTCCGCAAAATCCACTGTGACCGTGATTATCTGAGTCCATTGCATACCAGTTCCACAACATTTTGTCCAGATATGACTGGATGAAACCAGAAATATCCTCTTGTGTTATGGCTAACTCAATCCCAGATCATGCTACAGGCTCTGCTTTGTGTTTTCTTGATATTATCCATGGACTTTATGCTTTTGAATGAATTTAAGCAGGCGATATTTTCTTTTCTGCTGGGAAAAACTAATTACTTCCACATGGAGACACAAACGCAACACATTCCTGTTTTATAGGCAGAAAGCTAGAGCAATTGCTACAAACAAACATGATATTTATATTTGTCAACATGGCTTTTATCCACTTCACCAAGGAAATCAGTGTGTTTTCCCCCAAACCAGTTTGACCGTGATTATCTGAGTCCCTTGAAAACCACTTCCACAACACTTTGTCAGGATATGACTGGATGAAACCAGAAATATCCTCTTGTGTTATGGCTAACTCAATCCCAGACCTTGCTGCAGGCCCTGCTTTGTGTTTTATTGATATTATCCATGGAGTTTATCATTTTGAATGTATTTAAGCAAGGGATATTTCCTTTTGTGCTGGGAAACACTAATTACTTCCATTGGAGACACAAACTCAACGCATTCGTGTTTTCTAGGCAGAAAGCTAGAGCAATTGCTGCAAACTAACATGATATTTATATTTGTAAACATGGCTTTTTATCCACTTGCCTAAGAAAATACTTTGCTTTTCTCTAAATCTAGTTTTACGGTGCTTATCTGAGTCCATTTCATACCAGTTCCACAACATCTTGTATGGATATGACTGGATGAAACGAGTAATATCCTCTTGTGTTATGGCTACTCGATCCCAGATGGTGCTACAGGCTCTGCTTTGTGTTTTCTTGATATTATCAATGGCCTTCATGGTTTTGAATGCATTTAAGCAGGGGATATTTTCTTTTGTGCTGGCAAACACTAATTATTGAACATGGAGACACAGACTCAACACATTTGTGTTCTCTTGGCAGAAAGCGAGAGCAATTGCTGCAAACAAACATGATATTTATGTTTGTGAACATCGCTTTTTATCCACTTGACCAGGAAAATGAGTTTGTTATCCCCCAAAACCAGTTTCACAGTGATTATCTGAGTCCATTCCATACTAGTTCCACAACACTTTGTCCGGATATGACTGGCTGAAAGCAGAAATCTCCTCTTGTGTTGTGACTAACTCAATCCCAGATCATGCTACAAATCCTCTTTTGGGTTTTCTTGATATTATACATGGACTATATGGTTTTGAATGAATTTAAGCAGGGAATATTTTCTTTTGTGCTGGGAAACACTAATTACTTACACATGGAGACACAAACTCAACACAATGGTATTTTCTAGGCAGATATCTAGAGCAATTGCTTCAAACAAACATGATATTTATATTTGTAAACATGACTTTTTATCCACTTGCCCAAGAATACGAGTTTGGTTTTCTACAAAACACGATTGAGGGTTATTTTCTGAGTTCATTGCATAACAGTTCCACAAAACATTGTCCTGTTATGACTGGATGAAACCAGGAATATCCTCTTGTGTTATGGCTAACTCAATCCCAGATGGAGCTACAGGCTCTGCTTTGTGTTTTCTTCATATTATGAATGGATTTTACAGTTTTCAATGAATTTTAGCAGGGGATATTTCCTTTTGTGCTGGGGAACACTAATTACTTACACATGGAGACACAAACTGAACAGAATCGTGTTTTCTAGGCAGAAAGCTGGTTCAATTGCTGCAAACAAACATGATATTTATATATGTAAACATGACTTATTATCCACTTGACGAAGAATATGAGTTTGCTTTCCTCCAAAACAAGTTTGACGGTGATTTTCTGAGTCCATTCAATACTAGTTCCACAACAGTTTGTCTGGATATGACTGAATGAAACCAGAAATATCCTCTTGTGTTGTGACTAACTCAATCCCAGATCGTGCTACAAGCCCTCTTTTGTGTTTTCTTGATATTATCCATGGACTGTATGCTTTTGAATGAATTTAAGCAGAAAGTATTTTCTTTTGTGCTGGGAAAAACAAATTAGTTCCACATGGAGACACAAACTCAACAGATTCCTGTTTTCTAGGCAGAAAGCTAGATCAATTTTTGCAAAAAACATTATATTATATTTGTAAAAATGACATTTTATAAACTTGACCAAGAAAATGAGTTTGCTTTACTCCAAAACCAGTTTGACGGTGATTATCTGAGTGCATTGCATACTAGCTCCACAACACTTTGTCCGGATATGACTGGATGAAACCAGAAATATCCTATTGTGTTGTGACTAACTCAATCCCAGATCGTGCTACATGCCCTCTTTTGTGTTTTCTGGAAATTAGCCATGGACTTTATGGTTTTTAGTGAATTTAAGCAGGGAATATTTTCTTTTGTGCTGTGAAAAACTAATATGTTCCACATGGAGACACAAACTCAACACATTCGCGTTTTCTAGGCAGAAAGCTAGAGCAATTGCTGCAAGCAATCTTGATATTTGTGTTTGTATAGAGGACATTTATGCGCTTGCCTAAGAAAATACTTTGCTTTTCTCTAGATCCAGTTTGACTGTGATTTTCTGAGTCCATTTCCTACCAGTTCCACAACAGCTTGTCTGGATATGACTGGATGAAACCAGAAATATCCTCTTGTGATATGGCTAACTCAATCCCACTTGGTGCTATAGACTCTGCTTTGTGTTTTTTAGATATCATCAATGGACTTTATGGTTTTGAATGAATTTAAGCAGGGACTATTTTATTTTGTGCTGGGAAAAACTAGTTACTTCCACATGGAGACACAAACTCAACACATTCCTGTTTGCTATGTAGAAAACTAGAGCAATTGCTGCAAACAAACATGATATTTATATTTGTAAACAGGCTTCTTATCCAAGTGACCAAGAAAATGAGTTTGTTTTCCGCAAAATCCACTGTGACCGTGATTATCTGAGTCCATTGCATACCAGTTCCACAACATTTTGTCCAGATATGACTGGATGAAACCAGAAATATCCTCTTGTGTTATGGCTAACTCAATCCCAGATCATGCTACAGGCTCTGCTTTGTGTTTTCTTGATATTATCCATGGACTTTATGCTTTTGAATGAATTTAAGCAGGCGATATTTTCTTTTCTGCTGGGAAAAACTAATTACTTCCACATGGAGACACAAACGCAACACATTCCTGTTTTATAGGCAGAAAGCTAGAGCAATTGCTACAAACAAACATGATATTTATATTTGTCAACATGGCTTTTATCCACTTCACCAAGGAAATCAGTGTGTTTTCCCCCAAACCAGTTTGACCGTGATTATCTGAGTCCCTTGAAAACCACTTCCACAACACTTTGTCAGGATATGACTGGATGAAACCAGAAATATCCTCTTGTGTTATGGCTAACTCAATCCCAGACCTTGCTGCAGGCCCTGCTTTGTGTTTTATTGATATTATCCATGGAGTTTATCATTTTGAATGTATTTAAGCAAGGGATATTTCCTTTTGTGCTGGGAAACACTAATTACTTCCATTGGAGACACAAACTCAACGCATTCGTGTTTTCTAGGCAGAAAGCTAGAGCAATTGCTGCAAACTAACATGATATTTATATTTGTAAACATGGCTTTTTATCCACTTGCCTAAGAAAATACTTTGCTTTTCTCTAAATCTAGTTTTACGGTGCTTATCTGAGTCCATTTCATACCAGTTCCACAACATCTTGTATGGATATGACTGGATGAAACGAGTAATATCCTCTTGTGTTATGGCTACTCGATCCCAGATGGTGCTACAGGCTCTGCTTTGTGTTTTCTTGATATTATCAATGGCCTTCATGGTTTTGAATGCATTTAAGCAGGGGATATTTTCTTTTGTGCTGGCAAACACTAATTATTGAACATGGAGACACAGACTCAACACATTTGTGTTCTCTTGGCAGAAAGCGAGAGCAATTGCTGCAAACAAACATGATATTTATGTTTGTGAACATCGCTTTTTATCCACTTGACCAGGAAAATGAGTTTGTTATCCCCCAAAACCAGTTTCACAGTGATTATCTGAGTCCATTCCATACTAGTTCCACAACACTTTGTCCGGATATGACTGGCTGAAACCAGAAATCTCCTCTTGTGTTGTGACTAACTCAATCCCAGATCATGCTACAAATCCTCTTTTGGGTTTTCTTGATATTATACATGGACTATATGGTTTTGAATGAATTTAAGCAGGGAATATTTTCTTTTGTGCTGGGAAACACTAATTACTTACACATGGAGACACAAACTCAACACAATGGTATTTTCTAGGCAGATATCTAGAGCAATTGCTTCAAACAAACATGATATTTATATTTGTAAACATGACTTTTTATCCACTTGCCCAAGAATACGAGTTTGGTTTTCTACAAAACACGATTGAGGGTTATTTTCTGAGTTCATTGCATAACAGTTCCACAAAACATTGTCCTGTTATGACTGGATGAAACCAGGAATATCCTCTTGTGTTATGGCTAACTCAATCCCAGATGGAGCTACAGGCTCTGCTTTGTGTTTTCTTCATATTATGAATGGATTTTACAGTTTTCAATGAATTTTAGCAGGGGATATTTCCTTTTGTGCTGGGAAACACTAATTACTTACACATGGAGACACAAACTGAACAGAATCGTGTTTTCTAGGCAGAAAGCTGGTTCAATTGCTGCAAACAAACATGATATTTATATATGTAAACATGACTTATTATCCACTTGACGAAGAATATGAGTTTGCTTTCCTCCAAAACAAGTTTGACAGTGATTTTCTGAGTCCATTCAATACTAGTTCCACAACAGTTTGTCTGGATATGACTGAATGAAACCAGAAATATCCTCTTGTGTTGTGACTAACTCAATCCCAGATCGTGCTACAAGCCCTCTTTTGTGTTTTCTTGATATTATCCATGGACTGTATGCTTTTGAATGAATTTAAGCAGAAAGTATTTTCTTTTGTGCTGGGAAAAACAAATTAGTTCCACATGGAGACACAAACTCAACAGATTCCTGTTTTCTAGGCAGAAAGCTAGATCAATTTTTGCAAAAAAACATTATATTATATTTGTAAAAATGACATTTTATAAACTTGACCAAGAAAATGAGTTTGCTTTACTCCAAAACCAGTTTGACGGTGATTATCTGAGTGCATTGCATACTAGCTCCACAACACTTTGTCCGGATATGACTGGATGAAACCAGAAATATCCTATTGTGTTGTGACTAACTCAATCCCAGATCGTGCTACATGCCCTCTTTTGTGTTTTCTGGAAATTAGCCATGGACTTTATGGTTTTTAGTGAATTTAAGCAGGGAATATTTTCTTTTGTGCTGTGAAAAACTAATATGTTCCACATGGAGACACAAACTCAACACATTCGCGTTTTCTAGGCAGAAAGCTAGAGCAATTGCTGCAAGCAATCTTGATATTTGTGTTTGTATAGAGGACAT
The DNA here is from genome assembly GCF_033115175.1 of Lepus europaeus. Taxonomy (NCBI): domain Eukaryota; kingdom Metazoa; phylum Chordata; class Mammalia; order Lagomorpha; family Leporidae; genus Lepus; species Lepus europaeus. Next base: position 467,601 of record NW_026909213.1, on the reverse strand, counting down.
TTATGCGCTTGCCTAAGAAAATACTTTGCTTTTCTCTAGATCCAGTTTGACTGTGATTTTCTGAGTCCATTTCCTACCAGTTCCACAACAGCTTGTCTGGATATGACTGGATGAAACCAGAAATATCCTCTTGTGATAGGGCTAACTCAATCCCACTTGGTGCTATAGACTCTGCTTTGTGTTTTTTAGATATCATCAATGGACTTTATGGTTTTGAATGAATTTAAGCAGGGACTATTTTATTTTGTGCTGGGAAAAACTAGTTACTTCCACATGGAGACACAAACTCAACACATTCCTGTTTTCTATGTAGAAAACTAGAGCAATTGCTGCAAACAAACATGATATTTATATTTGTAAACAGGCTTCTTATCCAAGTGACCAAGAAAATGAGTTTGTTTTCCGCAAAATCCACTGTGACCGTGATTATCTGAGTCCATTGCATACCAGTTCCACAACACTTTGTCCAGATATGACTGGATGAAACCAGAAATATCCTCTTGTGTTATGGCTAACTCAATCCCAGATCATGCTACAGGCTCTGCTTTGTGTTTTCTTGATATTATCCATGGACTTTATGCTTTTGAATGAATTTAAGCAGGCGATATTTTCTTTTCTGCTGGGAAAAACTAATTACTTCCACGTGGAGACACAAACGCAACACATTCCTGTTTTATAGGCAGAAAGCTAGAGCAATTGCTACAAACAAACATGATATTTATATTTGTCAACATGGCTTTTATCCACTTCACCAAGGAAATCAGTGTGTTTTCCCCCAAACCAGTTTGACCGTGATTATCTGAGTCCCTTGAAAACCACTTCCACAACACTTTGTCAGGATATGACTGGATGAAACCAGAAATATCCTCTTGTGTTATGGCTAACTCAATCCCAGACCTTGCTGCAGGCCCTGCTTTGTGTTTTATTGATATTATCCATGGAGTTTATCATTTTGAATGTATTTAAGCAAGGGATATTTCCTTTTGTGCTGGGAAACACTAATTACTTCCATTGGAGACACAAACTCAACGCATTCGTGTTTTCTAGGCAGAAAGCTAGAGCAATTGCTGCAAACTAACATGATATTTATATTTGTAAACATGGCTTTTTATCCACTTGCCTAAGAAAATACTTTGCTTTTCTCTAAATCTAGTTTTACGGTGCTTATCTGAGTCCATTTCATACCAGTTCCACAACATCTTGTATGGATATGACTGGATGAAACGAGTAATATCCTCTTGTGTTATGGCTACTCGATCCCAGATGGTGCTACAGGCTCTGCTTTGTGTTTTCTTGATATTATCAATGGCCTTCATGGTTTTGAATGCATTTAAGCAGGGGATATTTTCTTTTGTGCTGGCAAACACTAATTATTGAACATGGAGACACAGACTCAACACATTTGTGTTCTCTTGGCAGAAAGCGAGAGCAATTGCTGCAAACAAACATGATATTTATGTTTGTGAACATCGCTTTTTATCCACTTGACCAGGAAAATGAGTTTGTTATCCCCCAAAACCAGTTTCACAGTGATTATCTGAGTCCATTCCATACTAGTTCCACAACACTTTGTCCGGATATGACTGGCTGAAAGCAGAAATCTCCTCTTGTGTTGTGACTAACTCAATCCCAGATCATGCTACAAATCCTCTTTTGGGTTTTCTTGATATTATACATGGACTATATGGTTTTGAATGAATTTAAGCAGGGAATATTTTCTTTTGTGCTGGGAAACACTAATTACTTACACATGGAGACACAAACTCAACACAATGGTATTTTCTAGGCAGATATCTAGAGCAATTGCTTCAAACAAACATGATATTTATATTTGTAAACATGACTTTTTATCCACTTGCCCAAGAATACGAGTTTGGTTTTCTACAAAACACGATTGAGGGTTATTTTCTGAGTTCATTGCATAACAGTTCCACAAAACATTGTCCTGTTATGACTGGATGAAACCAGGAATATCCTCTTGTGTTATGGCTAACTCAATCCCAGATGGAGCTACAGGCTCTGCTTTGTGTTTTCTTCATATTATGAATGGATTTTACAGTTTTCAATGAATTTTAGCAGGGGATATTTCCTTTTGTGCTGGGGAACACTAATTACTTACACATGGAGACACAAACTGAACACAATCGTGTTTTCTAGGCAGAAAGCTGGTTCAATTGCTGCAAACAAACATGATATTTATATATGTAAACATGACTTATTATCCACTTGACGAAGAATATGAGTTTGCTTTCCTCCAAAACAAGTTTGACGGTGATTTTCTGAGTCCATTCAATACTAGTTCCACAACAGTTTGTCTGGATATGACTGAATGAAACCAGAAATATCCTCTTGTGTTGTGACTAACTCAATCCCAGATCGTGCTACAAGCCCTCTTTTGTGTTTTCTTGATATTATCCATGGACTGTATGCTTTTGAATGAATTTAAGCAGAAAGTATTTTCTTTTGTGCTGGGAAAAACAAATTAGTTCCACATGGAGACACAAACTCAACAGATTCCTGTTTTCTAGGCAGAAAGCTAGATCAATTTTTGCAAAAAAACATTATATTATATTTGTAAAAATGACATTTTATAAACTTGACCAAGAAAATGAGTTTGCTTTACTCCAAAACCAGTTTGACGGTGATTATCTGAGTGCATTGCATACTAGCTCCACAACACTTTGTCCGGATATGACTGGATGAAACCAGAAATATCCTATTGTGTTGTGACTAACTCAATCCCAGATCGTGCTACATGCCCTCTTTTGTGTTTTCTGGAAATTAGCCATGGACTTTATGGTTTTTAGTGAATTTAAGCAGGGAATATTTTCTTTTGTGCTGTGAGAAACTAATATGTTCCACATGGAGACACAAACTCAACACATTCGCGTTTTCTAGGCAGAAAGCTAGAGCAATTGCTGCAAGCAATCTTGATATTTGTGTTTGTATAGAGGACATTTATGCGCTTGCCTAAGAAAATACTTTGCTTTTCTCTAGATCCAGTTTGACTGTGATTTTCTGAGTCCATTTCCTACCAGTTCCACAACAGCTTGTCTGGATATGACTGGATGAAACCAGAAATATCCTCTTGTGATATGGCTAACTCAATCCCACTTGGTGCTATAGACTCTGCTTTGTGTTTTTTAGATATCATCAATGGACTTTATGGTTTTGAATGAATTTAAGCAGGGACTATTTTATTTTGTGCTGGGAAAAACTAGTTACTTCCACATGGAGACACAAACTCAACACATTCCTGTTTGCTATGTAGAAAACTAGAGCAATTGCTGCAAACAAACATGATATTTATATTTGTAAACAGGCTTCTTATCCAAGTGACCAAGAAAATGAGTTTGTTTTCCGCAAAATCCACTGTGACCGTGATTATCTGAGTCCATTGCATACCAGTTCCACAACACTTTGTCCAGATATGACTGGATGAAACCAGAAATATCCTCTTGTGTTATGGCTAACTCAATCCCAGATCATGCTACAGGCTCTGCTTTGTGTTTTCTTGATATTATCCATGGACTTTATGCTTTTGAATGAATTTAAGCAGGCGATATTTTCTTTTCTGCTGGGAAAAACTAATTACTTCCACATGGAGACACAAACGCAACACATTCCTGTTTTATAGGCAGAAAGCTAGAGCAATTGCTACAAACAAACATGATATTTATATTTGTCAACATGGCTTTTATCCACTTCACCAAGGAAATCAGTGTGTTTTCCCCCAAACCAGTTTGACCGTGATTATCTGAGTCCCTTGAAAACCACTTCCACAACACTTTGTCAGGATATGACTGGATGAAACCAGAAATATCCTCTTGTGTTATGGCTAACTCAATCCCAGACCTTGCTGCAGGCCCTGCTTTGTGTTTTATTGATATTATCCATGGAGTTTATCATTTTGAATGTATTTAAGCAAGGGATATTTCCTTTTGTGCTGGGAAACACTAATTACTTCCATTGGAGACACAAACTCAACGCATTCGTGTTTTCTAGGCAGAAAGCTAGAGCAATTGCTGCAAACTAACATGATATTTATATTTGTAAACATGGCTTTTTATCCACTTGCCTAAGAAAATACTTTGCTTTTCTCTAAATCTAGTTTTACGGTGCTTATCTGAGTCCATTTCATACCAGTTCCACAACATCTTGTATGGATATGACTGGATGAAACGAGTAATATCCTCTTGTGTTATGGCTACTCGATCCCAGATGGTGCTACAGGCTCTGCTTTGTGTTTTCTTGATATTATCAATGGCCTTCATGGTTTTGAATGCATTTAAGCAGGGGATATTTTCTTTTGTGCTGGCAAACACTAATTATTGAACATGGAGACACAGACTCAACACATTTGTGTTCTCTTGGCAGAAAGCGAGAGCAATTGCTGCAAACAAACATGATATTTATGTTTGTGAACATCGCTTTTTATCCACTTGACCAGGAAAATGAGTTTGTTATCCCCCAAAACCAGTTTCACAGTGATTATCTGAGTCCATTCCATACTAGTTCCACAACACTTTGTCCGGATATGACTGGCTGAAAGCAGAAATCTCCTCTTGTGTTGTGACTAACTCAATCCCAGATCATGCTACAAATCCTCTTTTGGGTTTTCTTGATATTATACATGGACTATATGGTTTTGAATGAATTTAAGCAGGGAATATTTTCTTTTGTGCTGGGAAACACTAATTACTTACACATGGAGACACAAACTCAACACAATGGTATTTTCTAGGCAGATATCTAGAGCAATTGCTTCAAACAAACATGATATTTATATTTGTAAACATGACTTTTTATCCACTTGCCCAAGAATACGAGTTTGGTTTTCTACAAAACACGATTGAGGGTTATTTTCTGAGTTCATTGCATAACAGTTCCACAAAACATTGTCCTGTTATGACTGGATGAAACCAGGAATATCCTCTTGTGTTATGGCTAACTCAATCCCAGATGGAGCTACAGGCTCTGCTTTGTGTTTTCTTCATATTATGAATGGATTTTACAGTTTTCAATGAATTTTAGCAGGGGATATTTCCTTTTGTGCTGGGGAACACTAATTACTTACACATGGAGACACAAACTGAACACAATCGTGTTTTCTAGGCAGAAAGCTGGTTCAATTGCTGCAAACAAACATGATATTTATATATGTAAACATGACTTATTATCCACTTGACGAAGAATATGAGTTTGCTTTCCTCCAAAACAAGTTTGACGGTGATTTTCTGAGTCCATTCAATACTAGTTCCACAACAGTTTGTCTGGATATGACTGAATGAAACCAGAAATATCCTCTTGTGTTGTGACTAACTCAATCCCAGATCGTGCTACAAGCCCTCTTTTGTGTTTTCTTGATATTATCCATGGACTGTATGCTTTTGAATGAATTTAAGCAGAAAGTATTTTCTTTTGTGCTGGGAAAAACAAATTAGTTCCACATGGAGACACAAACTCAACAGATTCCTGTTTTCTAGGCAGAAAGCTAGATCAATTTTTGCAAAAAAACATTATATTATATTTGTAAAAATGACATTTTATAAACTTGACCAAGAAAATGAGTTTGCTTTACTCCAAAACCAGTTTGACGGTGATTATCTGAGTGCATTGCATACTAGCTCCACAACACTTTGTCCGGATATGACTGGATGAAACCAGAAATATCCTATTGTGTTGTGACTAACTCAATCCCAGATCGTGCTACATGCCCTCTTTTGTGTTTTCTGGAAATTAGCCATGGACTTTATGGTTTTTAGTGAATTTAAGCAGGGAATATTTTCTTTTGTGCTGTGAGAAACTAATATGTTCCACATGGAGACACAAACTCAACACATTCGCGTTTTCTAGGCAGAAAGCTAGAGCAATTGCTGCAAGCAATCTTGATATTTGTGTTTGTATAGAGGACATTTATGCGCTTGCCTAAGAAAATACTTTGCTTTTCTCTAGATCCAGTTTGACTGTGATTTTCTGAGTCCATTTCCTACCAGTTCCACAACAGCTTGTCTGGATATGACTGGATGAAACCAGAAATATCCTCTTGTGATATGGCTAACTCAATCCCACTTGGTGCTATAGACTCTGCTTTGTGTTTTTTAGATATCATCAATGGACTTTATGGTTTTGAATGAATTTAAGCAGGGACTATTTTATTTTGTGCTGGGAAAAACTAGTTACTTCCACATGGAGACACAAACTCAACACATTCCTGTTTGCTATGTAGAAAACTAGAGCAATTGCTGCAAACAAACATGATATTTATATTTGTAAACAGGCTTCTTATCCAAGTGACCAAGAAAATGAGTTTGTTTTCCGCAAAATCCACTGTGACCGTGATTATCTGAGTCCATTGCATACCAGTTCCACAACACTTTGTCCAGATATGACTGGATGAAACCAGAAATATCCTCTTGTGTTATGGCTAACTCAATCCCAGATCATGCTACAGGCTCTGCTTTGTGTTTTCTTGATATTATCCATGGACTTTATGCTTTTGAATGAATTTAAGCAGGCGATATTTTCTTTTCTGCTGGGAAAAACTAATTACTTCCACATGGAGACACAAACGCAACACATTCTTGTTTTATAGGCAGAAAGCTAGAGCAATTGCTACAAACAAACATGATATTTATATTTGTCAACATGGCTTTTATCCACTTCACCAAGGAAATCAGTGTGTTTTCCCCCAAACCAGTTTGACCGTGATTATCTGAGTCCCTTGAAAACCACTTCCACAACACTTTGTCAGGATATGACTGGATGAAACCAGAAATATCCTCTTGTGTTATGGCTAACTCAATCCCAGACCTTGCTGCAGGCCCTGCTTTGTGTTTTATTGATATTATCCATGGAGTTTATCATTTTGAATGTATTTAAGCAAGGGATATTTCCTTTTGTGCTGGGAAACACTAATTACTTCCATTGGAGACACAAACTCAACGCATTCGTGTTTTCTAGGCAGAAAGCTAGAGCAATTGCTGCAAACTAACATGATATTTATATTTGTAAACATGGCTTTTTATCCACTTGCCTAAGAAAATACTTTGCTTTTCTCTAAATCTAGTTTTACGGTGCTTATCTGAGTCCATTTCATACCAGTTCCACAACATCTTGTATGGATATGACTGGATGAAACGAGTAATATCCTCTTGTGTTATGGCTACTCGATCCCAGATGGTGCTACAGGCTCTGCTTTGTGTTTTCTTGATATTATCAATGGCCTTCATGGTTTTGAATGCATTTAAGCAGGGGATATTTTCTTTTGTGCTGGCAAACACTAATTATTGAACATGGAGACACAGACTCAACACATTTGTGTTCTCTTGGCAGAAAGCGAGAGCAATTGCTGCAAACAAACATGATATTTATGTTTGTGAACATCGCTTTTTATCCACTTGACCAGGAAAATGAGTTTGTTATCCCCCAAAACCAGTTTCACAGTGATTATCTGAGTCCATTCCATACTAGTTCCACAACACTTTGTCCGGATATGACTGGCTGAAAGCAGAAATCTCCTCTTGTGTTGTGACTAACTCAATCCCAGATCATGCTACAAATCCTCTTTTGGGTTTTCTTGATATTATACATGGACTATATGGTTTTGAATGAATTTAAGCAGGGAATATTTTCTTTTGTGCTGGGAAACACTAATTACTTACACATGGAGACACAAACTCAACACAATGGTATTTTCTAGGCAGATATCTAGAGCAATTGCTTCAAACAAACATGATATTTATATTTGTAAACATGACTTTTTATCCACTTGCCCAAGAATACGAGTTTGGTTTTCTACAAAACACGATTGAGGGTTATTTTCTGAGTTCATTGCATAACAGTTCCACAAAACATTGTCCTGTTATGACTGGATGAAACCAGGAATATCCTCTTGTGTTATGGCTAACTCAATCCCAGATGGAGCTACAGGCTCTGCTTTGTGTTTTCTTCATATTATGAATGGATTTTACAGTTTTCAATGAATTTTAGCAGGGGATATTTCCTTTTGTGCTGGGGAACACTAATTACTTACACATGGAGACACAAACTGAACACAATCGTGTTTTCTAGGCAGAAAGCTGGTTCAATTGCTGCAAACAAACATGATATTTATATATGTAAACATGACTTATTATCCACTTGACGAAGAATATGAGTTTGCTTTCCTCCAAAACAAGTTTGACAGTGATTTTCTGAGTCCATTCAATACTAGTTCCACAACAGTTTGTCTGGATATGACTGAATGAAACCAGAAATATCCTCTTGTGTTGTGACTAACTCAATCCCAGATCGTGCTACAAGCCCTCTTTTGTGTTTTCTTGATATTATCCATGGACTGTATGCTTTTGAATGAATTTAAGCAGAAAGTATTTTCTTTTGTGCTGGGAAAAACAAATTAGTTCCACATGGAGACACAAACTCAACAGATTCCTGTTTTCTAGGCAGAAAGCTAGATCAATTTTTGCAAAAAAACATTATATTATATTTGTAAAAATGACATTTTATAAACTTGACCAAGAAAATGAGTTTGCTTTACTCCAAAACCAGTTTGACGGTGATTATCTGAGTGCATTGCATACTAGCTCCACAACACTTTGTCCGGATATGACTGGATGAAACCAGAAATATCCTATTGTGTTGTGACTAACTCAAGACCAGATCGTGCTACATGCCCTCTTTTGTGTTTTCTGGAAATTAGCCATGGACTTTATGGTTTTTAGTGAATTTAAGCAGGGAATATTTTCTCTTGTGCTGTGAAAAACTAATATGTTCCACATGGAGACACAAACTCAACACATTCGCGTTTTCTAGGCAGAAAGCTAGAGCAATTGCTGCAAGCAATCTTGATATTTGTGTTTGTATAGAGGACATTTATGCGCTTGCCTAAGAAAATACTTTGCTTTTCTCTAGATCCAGTTTGACTGTGATTTTCTGAGTCCATTTCCTACCAGTTCCACAACAGCTTGTCTGGATATGACTGGATGAAACCAGAAATATCCTCTTGTGATATGGCTAACTCAATCCCACTTGGTGCTTTGGACTCTGCTTTGTGTTTTTTAGATATTATCAATGGACTTTATGGTTTTGAATGAATTTAAGCAGGGACTATTTTATTTTGTGCTGGGAAAAACTAGTTACTTCCACATGGAGACACAAACTCAACACATTCCTGTTTTCTATGTAGAAAACTAGAGCAATTGCTGCAAACAAACATGATATTTATATTTGTAAACAGGCTTCTTATCCAAGTGACCAAGAAAATGAGTTTGTTTTCCGCAAAATCCACTGTGACCGTGATTATCTGAGTCCATTGCATACCAGTTCCACAACACTTTGTCCAGATATGACTGGATGAAACCAGAAATATCCTCTTGTGTTATGGCTAACTCAATCCCAGATCATGCTACAGGCTCTGCTTTGTGTTTTCTTGATATTATCCATGGACTTTATGCTTTTGAATGAATTTAAGCAGGCGATATTTTCTTTTCTGCTGGGAAAAACTAATTACTTCCACGTGGAGACACAAACGCAACACATTCCTGTTTTATAGGCAGAAAGCTAGAGCAATTGCTACAAACAAACATGATATTTATATTTGTCAACATGGCTTTTATCCACTTCACCAAGGAAATCAGTGTGTTTTCCCCCAAACCAGTTTGACCGTGATTATCTGAGTCCCTTGAAAACCACTTCCACAACACTTTGTCAGGATATGACTGGATGAAACCAGAAATATCCTCTTGTGTTATGGCTAACTCAATCCCAGACCTTGCTGCAGGCCCTGCTTTGTGTTTTATTGATATTATCCATGGAGTTTATCATTTTGAATGTATTTAAGCAAGGGATATTTCCTTTTGTGCTGGGAAACACTAATTACTTCCATTGGAGACACAAACTCAACGCATTCGTGTTTTCTAGGCAGAAAGCTAGAGCAATTGCTGCAAACTAACATGATATTTATATTTGTAAACATGGCTTTTTATCCACTTGCCTAAGAAAATACTTTGCTTTTCTCTAAATCTAGTTTTACGGTGCTTATCTGAGTCCATTTCATACCAGTTCCACAACATCTTGTATGGATATGACTGGATGAAACGAGTAATATCCTCTTGTGTTATGGCTACTCGATCCCAGATGGTGCTACAGGCTCTGCTTTGTGTTTTCTTGATATTATCAATGGCCTTCATGGTTTTGAATGCAATTAAGCAGGGGATATTTTCTTTTGTGCTGGCAAACACTAATTATTGAACATGGAGACACAGACTCAACACATTTGTGTTCTCTTGGCAGAAAGCAAGAGCAATTGCTGCAAACAAACATGATATTTATGTTTGTGAACATCGCTTTTTATCCACTTGACCAGGAAAATGAGTTTGTTATCCCCCAAAACCAGTTTCACAGTGATTATCTGAGTCCATTCCATACTAGTTCCACAACACTTTGTCCGGATATGACTGGCTGAAAGCAGAAATCTCCTCTTGTGTTGTGACTAACTCAATCCCAGATCATGCTACAAATCCTCTTTTGGGTTTTCTTGATATTATACATGGACTATATGGTTTTGAATGAATTTAAGCAGGGAATATTTTCTTTTGTGCTGGGAAACACTAATTACTTACACATGGAGACACAAACTCAACACAATGGTATTTTCTAGGCAGATATCTAGAGCAATTGCTTCAAACAAACATGATATTTATATTTGTAAACATGACTTTTTATCCACTTGCCCAAGAATACGAGTTTGGTTTTCTACAAAACACGATTGAGGGTTATTTTCTGAGTTCATTGCATAACAGTTCCACAAAACATTGTCCTGTTATGACTGGATGAAACCAGGAATATCCTCTTGTGTTATGGCTAACTCAATCCCAGATGGAGCTACAGGCTCTGCTTTGTGTTTTCTTCATATTATGAATGGATTTTACAGTTTTCAATGAATTTTAGCAGGGGATATTTCCTTTTGTGCTGGGGAACACTAATTACTTACACATGGAGACACAAACTGAACAGAATCGTGTTTTCTAGGCAGAAAGCTGGTTCAATTGCTGCAAACAAACATGATATTTATATATGTAAACATGACTTATTATCCACTTGACGAAGAATATGAGTTTGCTTTCCTCCAAAACAAGTTTGACAGTGATTTTCTGAATCCATTCAATACTAGTTCCACAACAGTTTGTCTGGATATGACTGAATGAAACCAGAAATATCCTCTTGTGTTGTGACTAACTCAATCCCAGATCGTGCTACAAGCCCTCTTTTGTGTTTTCTTGATATTATCCATGGACTGTATGCTTTTGAATGAATTTAAGCAGAAAGTATTTTCTTTTGTGCTGGGAAAAACAAATTAGTTCCACATGGAGACACAAACTCAACAGATTCCTGTTTTCTAGGCAGAAAGCTAGATCAATTTTTGCAAAAAAACATTATATTATATTTGTAAAAATGACATTTTATAAACTTGACCAAGAAAATGAGTTTGCTTTACTCCAAAACCAGTTTGACGGTGATTATCTGAGTGCATTGCATACTAGCTCCACAACACTTTGTCCGGATATGACTGGATGAAACCAGAAATATCCTATTGTGTTGTGACTAACTCAATCCCAGATCGTGCTACATGCCCTCTTTTGTGTTTTCTGGAAATTAGCCATGGACTTTATGGTTTTTAGTGAATTTAAGCAGGGAATATTTTCTTTTGTGCTGTGAAAAACTAATATGTTCCACATGGAGACACAAACTCAACACATTCGCGTTTTCTAGGCAGAAAGCTAGAGCAATTGCTGCAAGCAATCTTGATATTTGTGTTTGTATAGAGGACATTTATGCGCTTGCCTAAGAAAATACTTTGCTTTTCTCTAGATCCAGTTTGACTGTGATTTTCTGAGTCCATTTCCTACCAGTTCCACAACAGCTTGTCTGGATATGACTGGATGAAACCAGAAATATCCTCTTGTGATAGGGCTAACTCAATCCCACTTGGTGCTATAGACTCTGCTTTGTGTTTTTTAGATATCATCAATGGACTTTATGGTTTTGAATGAATTTAAGCAGGGACTATTTTATTTTGTGCTGGGAAAAACTAGTTACTTCCACATGGAGACACAAACTCAACACATTCCTGTTTTCTATGTAGAAAACTAGAGCAATTGCTGCAAACAAACATGATATTTATATTTGTAAACAGGCTTCTTATCCAAGTGACCAAGAAAATGAGTTTGTTTTCCGCAAAATCCACTGTGACCGTGATTATCTGAGTCCATTGCATACCAGTTCCACAACACTTTGTCCAGATATGACTGGATGAAACCAGAAATATCCTCTTGTGTTATGGCTAACTCAATCCCAGATCATGCTACAGGCTCTGCTTTGTGTTTTCTTGATATTATCCATGGACTTTATGCTTTTGAATGAATTTAAGCAGGCGATATTTTCTTTTCTGCTGGGAAAAACTAATTACTTCCACGTGGAGACACAAACGCAACACATTCCTGTTTTATAGGCAGAAAGCTAGAGCAATTGCTACAAACAAACATGATATTTATATTTGTCAACATGGCTTTTATCCACTTCACCAAGGAAATCAGTGTGTTTTCCCCCAAACCAGTTTGACCGTGATTATCTGAGTCCCTTGAAAACCACTTCCACAACACTTTGTCAGGATATGACTGGATGAAACCAGAAATATCCTCTTGTGTTATGGCTAACTCAATCCCAGACCTTGCTGCAGGCCCTGCTTTGTGTTTTATTGATATTATCCATGGAGTTTATCATTTTGAATGTATTTAAGCAAGGGATATTTCCTTTTGTGCTGGGAAACACTAATTACTTCCATTGGAGACACAAACTCAACGCATTCGTGTTTTCTAGGCAGAAAGCTAGAGCAATTGCTGCAAACTAACATGATATTTATATTTGTAAACATGGCTTTTTATCCACTTGCCTAAGAAAATACTTTGCTTTTCTCTAAATCTAGTTTTACGGTGCTTATCTGAGTCCATTTCATACCAGTTCCACAACATCTTGTATGGATATGACTGGATGAAACGAGTAATATCCTCTTGTGTTATGGCTACTCGATCCCAGATGGTGCTACAGGCTCTGCTTTGTGTTTTCTTGATATTATCAATGGCCTTCATGGTTTTGAATGCATTTAAGCAGGGGATATTTTCTTTTGTGCTGGCAAACACTAATTATTGAACATGGAGACACAGACTCAACACATTTGTGTTCTCTTGGCAGAAAGCAAGAGCAATTGCTGCAAACAAACATGATATTTATGTTTGTGAACATCGCTTTTTATCCACTTGACCAGGAAAATGAGTTTGTTATCCCCCAAAACCAGTTTCACAGTGATTATCTGAGTCCATTCCATACTAGTTCCACAACACTTTGTCCGGATATGACTGGCTGAAAGCAGAAATCTCCTCTTGTGTTGTGACTAACTCAATCCCAGATCATGCTACAAATCCTCTTTTGGGTTTTCTTGATATTATACATGGACTATATGGTTTTGAATGAATTTAAGCAGGGAATATTTTCTTTTGTGCTGGGAAACACTAATTACTTACACATGGAGACACAAACTCAACACAATGGTATTTTCTAGGCAGATATCTAGAGCAATTGCTTCAAACAAACATGATATTTATATTTGTAAACATGACTTTTTATCCACTTGCCCAAGAATACGAGTTTGGTTTTCTACAAAACACAATTGAGGGTTATTTTCTGTGTTCATTGCATAACAGTTCCACAAAACATTGTCCTGTTATGACTGGATGAAACCAGGAATATCCTCTTGTGTTATGGCTAACTCAATCCCAGATGGAGCTACAGGCTCTGCTTTGTGTTTTCTTCATATTATGAATGGATTTTACAGTTTTCAATGAATTTTAGCAGGGGATATTTCCTTTTGTGCTGGGGAACACTAATTACTTACACATGGAGACACAAACTGAACACAGTCGTGTTTTCTAGGCAGAAAGCTGGTTCAATTGCTGCAAACAAACATGATATTTATATATGTAAACATGACTTATTATCCACTTGACGAAGAATATGAGTTTGCTTTCCTCCAAAACAAGTTTGACAGTGATTTTCTGAGTCCATTCAATACTAGTTCCACAACAGTTTGTCTGGATATGACTGAATGAAACCAGAAATATCCTCTTGTGTTGTGACTAACTCAATCCCAGATCGTGCTACAAGCCCTCTTTTGTGTTTTCTTGATATTATCCATGGACTGTATGCTTTTGAATGAATTTAAGCAGAAAGTATTTTCTTTTGTGCTGGGAAAAACAAATTAGTTCCACATGGAGACACAAACTCAACAGATTCCTGTTTTCTAGGCAGAAAGCTAGATCAATTTTTGCAAAAAAACATTATATTATATTTGTAAAAATGACATTTTATAAACTTGACCAAGAAAATGAGTTTGCTTTACTCCAAAACCAGTTTGACGGTGATTATCTGAGTGCATTGCATACTAGCTCCACAACACTTTGTCCGGATATGACTGGATGAAACCAGAAATATCCTATTGTGTTGTGACTAACTCAAGACCAGATCGTGCTACATGCTCTCTTTTGTGTTTTCTGGAAATTAGCCATGGACTTTATGGTTTTTAGTGAATTTAAGCAGGGAATATTTTCTTTTGTGCTGTGAAAAACTAATATGTTCCACATGGAGACACAAACTCAACACATTCGCGTTTTCTAGGCAGAAAGCTAGAGCAATTGCTGCAAGCAATCTTGATATTTGTGTTTGTATAGAGGACATTTATGCGCTTGCCTAAGAAAATACTTTGCTTTTCTCTAGATCCAGTTTGACTGTGATTTTCTGAGTCCATTTCCTACCAGTTCCACAACAGCTTGTCTGGATATGACTGGATGAAACCAGAAATATCCTCTTGTGATAGGGCTAACTCAATCCCACTTGGTGCTATAGACTCTGCTTTGTGTTTTTTAGATATCATCAATGGACTTTATGGTTTTGAATGAATTTAAGCAGGGACTATTTTATTTTGTGCTGGGAAAAACTAGTTACTTCCACATGGAGACACAAACTCAACACATTCCTGTTTGCTATGTAGAAAACTAGAGCAATTGCTGCAAACAAACATGATATTTATATTTGTAAACAGGCTTCTTATCCAAGTGACCAAGAAAATGAGTTTGTTTTCCGCAAAATCCACTGTGACCGTGATTATCTGAGTCCATTGCATACCAGTTCCACAACACTTTGTCCAGATATGACTGGATGAAACCAGAAATATCCTCTTGTGTTATGGCTAACTCAATCCCAGATCATGCTACAGGCTCTGCTTTGTGTTTTCTTGATATTATCCATGGACTTTATGCTTTTGAATGAATTTAAGCAGGCGATATTTTCTTTTCTGCTGGGAAAAACTAATTACTTCCACGTGGAGACACAAACGCAACACATTCCTGTTTTATAGGCAGAAAGCTAGAGCAATTGCTACAAACAAACATGATATTTATATTTGTCAACATGGCTTTTATCCACTTCACCAAGGAAATCAGTGTGTTTTCCCCCAAACCAGTTTGACCGGAATTATCTGAGTCCCTTGAAAACCACTTCCACAACACTTTGTCAGGATATGACTGGATGAAACCAGAAATATCCTCTTGTGATATGGCTAACTCAATCCCAGACCTTGCTGCAGGCCCTGCTTTGTGTTTTATTGATATTATCCGTGGAGTTTATCATTTTGAATGTATTTAAGCAAGGGATATTTCCTTTTGTGCTGGGAAACACTAATTACTTCCATTGGAGACACAAACTCAACGCATTCGTGTTTTCTAGGCAGAAAGCTAGAGCAATTGCTGCAAACTAACATGATATTTATATTTGTAAACATGGCTTTTTATCCACTTGCCTAAGAAAATACTTTGCTTTTCTCTAAATCTAGTTTTACGGTGCTTATCTGAGTCCATTTCATACCAGTTCCACAACATCTTGTATGGATATGACTGGATGAAACGAGTAATATCCTCTTGTGTTATGGCTACTCGATCCCAGATGGTGCTACAGGCTCTGCTTTGTGTTTTCTTGATATTATCAATGGCCTTCATGGTTTTGAATGCATTTAAGCAGGGGATATTTTCTTTTGTGCTGGCAAACACTAATTATTGAACATGGAGACACAGACTCAACACATTTGTGTTCTCTTGGCAGAAAGCGAGAGCAATTGCTGCAAACAAACATGATATTTATGTTTGTGAACATCGCTTTTTATCCACTTGACCAGGAAAATGAGTTTGTTATCCCCCAAAACCAGTTTCACAGTGATTATCTGAGTCCATTCCATACTAGTTCCACAACACTTTGTCCGGATATGACTGGCTGAAAGCAGAAATCTCCTCTTGTGTTGTGACTAACTCAATCCCAGATCATGCTACAAATCCTCTTTTGGGTTTTCTTGATATTATACATGGACTATATGGTTTTGAATGAATTTAAGCAGGGAATATTTTCTTTTGTGCTGGGAAACACTAATTACTTACACATGGAGACACAAACTCAACACAATGGTATTTTCTAGGCAGATATCTAGAGCAATTGCTTCAAACAAACATGATATTTATATTTGTAAACATGACTTTTTATCCACTTGCCCAAGAATACGAGTTTGGTTTTCTACAAAACACAATTGAGGGTTATTTTCTGAGTTCATTGCATAACAGTTCCACAAAACATTGTCCTGTTATGACTGGATGAAACCAGGAATATCCTCTTGTGTTATGGCTAACTCAATCCCAGATGGAGCTACAGGCTCTGCTTTGTGTTTTCTTCATATTATGAATGGATTTTACAGTTTTCAATGAATTTTAGCAGGGGATATTTCCTTTTGTGCTGGGGAACACTAATTACTTACACATGGAGACACAAACTGAACACAATCGTGTTTTCTAGGCAGAAAGCTGGTTCAATTGCTGCAAACAAACATGATATTTATATATGTAAACATGACTTATTATCCACTTGACGAAGAATATGAGTTTGCTTTCCTCCAAAACAAGTTTGACAGTGATTTTCTGAGTCCATTCAATACTAGTTCCACAACAGTTTGTCTGGATATGACTGAATGAAACCAGAAATATCCTCTTGTGTTGTGACTAACTCAATCCCAGATCGTGCTACAAGCCCTCTTTTGTGTTTTCTTGATATTATCCATGGACTGTATGCTTTTGAATGAATTTAAGCAGAAAGTATTTTCTTTTGTGCTGGGAAAAACAAATTAGTTCCACATGGAGACACAAACTCAACAGATTCCTGTTTTCTAGGCAGAAAGCTAGATCAATTTTTGCAAAAAAACATTATATTATATTTGTAAAAATGACATTTTATAAACTTGACCAAGAAAATGAGTTTGCTTTACTCCAAAACCAGTTTGACGGTGATTATCTGAGTGCATTGCATACTAGCTCCACAACACTTTGTCCAGATATGACTGGATGAAACCAGAAATATCCTATTGTGTTGTGACTAACTCAAGACCAGATCGTGCTACATGCCCTCTTTTGTGTTTTCTGGAAATTAGCCATGGACTTTATGGTTTTTAGTGAATTTAAGCAGGGAATATTTTCTTTTGTGCTGTGAAAAACTAATATGTTCCACATGGAGACACAAACTCAACACATTCGCGTTTTCTAGGCAGAAAGCTAGAGCAATTGCTGCAAGCAATCTTGACATTTGTGTTTGTATAGAGGACATTTATGCGCTTGCCTAAGAAAATACTTTGCTTTTCTCTAGATCCAGTTTGACTGTGATTTTCTGAGTCCATTTCCTACCAGTTCCACAACAGCTTGTCTGGATATGACTGGATGAAACCAGAAATATCCTCTTGTGATATGGCTAACTCAATCCCAGACCTTGCTGCAGGCCCTGCTTTGTGTTTTATTGATATTATCCATGGAGTTTATCATTTTGAATGTATTTAAGCAAGGGATATTTCCTTTTGTGCTGGGAAACACTAATTACTTCCATTGGAGACACAAACTCAACGCATTCGTGTTTTCTAGGCAGAAAGCTAGAGCAATTGCTGCAAACTAACATGATATTTATATTTGTAAACATGGCTTTTTATCCACTTGCCTAAGAAAATACTTTGCTTTTCTCTAAATCTAGTTTTACGGTGCTTATCTGAGTCCATTTCATACCAGTTCCACAACATCTTGTATGGATATGACTGGATGAAACGAGTAATATCCTCTTGTGTTATGGCTACTCGATCCCAGATGGTGCTACAGGCTCTGCTTTGTGTTTTCTTGATATTATCAATGGCCTTCATGGTTTTGAATGCATTTAAGCAGGGGATATTTTCTTTTGTGCTGGCAAACACTAATTATTGAACATGGAGACACAGACTCAACACATTTGTGTTCTCTTGGCAGAAAGCGAGAGCAATTGCTGCAAACAAACATGATATTTATGTTTGTGAACATCGCTTTTTATCCACTTGACCAGGAAAATGAGTTTGTTATCCCCCAAAACCAGTTTCACAGTGATTATCTGAGTCCATTCCATACTAGTTCCACAACACTTTGTCCGGATATGACTGGCTGAAAGCAGAAATCTCCTCTTGTGTTGTGACTAACTCAATCCCAGATCATGCTACAAATCCTCTTTTGGGTTTTCTTGATATTATACATGGACTATATGGTTTTGAATGAATTTAAGCAGGGAATATTTTCTTTTGTGCTGGGAAACACTAATTACTTACACATGGAGACACAAACTCAACACAATGGTATTTTCTAGGCAGATATCTAGAGCAATTGCTTCAAACAAACATGATATTTATATTTGTAAACATGACTTTTTATCCACTTGCCCAAGAATACGAGTTTGGTTTTCTACAAAACACGATTGAGGGTTATTTTCTGAGTTCATTGCATAACAGTTCCACAAAACATTGTCCTGTTATGACTGGATGAAACCAGGAATATCCTCTTGTGTTATGGCTAACTCAATCCCAGATGGAGCTACAGGCTCTGCTTTGTGTTTTCTTCATATTATGAATGGATTTTACAGTTTTCAATGAATTTTAGCAGGGGATATTTCCTTTTGTGCTGGGAAACACTAATTACTTACACATGGAGACACAAACTGAACACAATCGTGTTTTCTAGGCAGAAAGCTGGTTCAATTGCTGCAAACAAACATGATATTTATATATGTAAACATGACTTATTATCCACTTGACGAAGAATATGAGTTTGCTTTCCTCCAAAACAAGTTTGACAGTGATTTTCTGAGTCCATTCAATACTAGTTCCACAACAGTTTGTCTGGATATGACTGAATGAAACCAGAAATATCCTCTTGTGTTGTGACTAACTCAATCCCAGATCGTGCTACAAGCCCTCTTCTGTGTTTTCTTGATATTATCCATGGACTGTATGCTTTTGAATGAATTTAAGCAGAAAGTATTTTCTTTTGTGCTGGGAAAAACAAATTAGTTCCACATGGAGACACAAACTCAACAGATTCCTGTTTTCTAGGCAGAAAGCTAGATCAATTTTTGCAAAAAAACATTATATTATATTTGTAAAAATGACATTTTATAAACTTGACCAAGAAAATGAGTTTGCTTTACTCCAAAACCAGTTTGACGGTGATTATCTGAGTGCATTGCATACTAGCTCCACAACACTTTGTCCGGATATGACTGGATGAAACCAGAAATATCCTATTGTGTTGTGACTAACTCAAGACCAGATCGTGCTACATGCCCTCTTTTGTGTTTTCTGGAAATTAGCCATGGACTTTATGGTTTTTAGTGAATTTAAGCAGGGAATATTTTCTTTTGTGCTGTGAAAAACTAATATGTTCCACATGGAGACACAAACTCAACACATTCGCGTTTTCTAGGCAGAAAGCTAGAGCAATTGCTGCAAGCAATCTTGATATTTGTGTTTGTATAGAGGACATTTATGCGCTTGCCTAAGAAAATACTTTGCTTTTCTCTAGATCCAGTTTGACTGTGATTTTCTGAGTCCATTTCCTACCAGTTCCACAACAGCTTGTCTGGATATGACTGGATGAAACCAGAAATATCCTCTTGTGATAGGGCTAACTCAATCCCACTTGGTGCTATAGACTCTGCTTTGTGTTTTTTAGATATCATCAATGGACTTTATGGTTTTGAATGAATTTAAGCAGGGACTATTTTATTTTGTGCTGGGAAAAACTAGTTACTTCCACATGGAGACACAAACTCAACACATTCCTGTTTGCTATGTAGAAAACTAGAGCAATTGCTGCAAACAAACATGATATTTATATTTGTAAACAGGCTTCTTATCCAAGTGACCAAGAAAATGAGTTTGTTTTCCGCAAAATCCACTGTGACCGTGATTATCTGAGTCCATTGCATACCAGTTCCACAACACTTTGTCCAGATATGACTGGATGAAACCAGAAATATCCTCTTGTGTTATGGCTAACTCAATCCCAGATCATGCTACAGGCTCTGCTTTGTGTTTTCTTGATATTATCCATGGACTTTATGCTTTTGAATGAATTTAAGCAGGCGATATTTTCTTTTCTGCTGGGAAAAACTAATTACTTCCACGTGGAGACACAAACGCAACACATTCCTGTTTTATAGGCAGAAAGCTAGAGCAATTGCTACAAACAAACATGATATTTATATTTGTCAACATGGCTTTTATCCACTTCACCAAGGAAATCAGTGTGTTTTCCCCCAAACCAGTTTGACCGTGATTATCTGAGTCCCTTGAAAACCACTTCCACAACACTTTGTCAGGATATGACTGGATGAAACCAGAAATATCCTCTTGTGTTATGGCTAACTCAATCCCAGACCTTGCTGCAGGCCCTGCTTTGTGTTTTATTGATATTATCCATGGAGTTTATCATTTTGAATGTATTTAAGCAAGGGATATTTCCTTTTGTGCTGGGAAACACTAATTACTTCCATTGGAGACACAAACTCAACGCATTCGTGTTTTCTAGGCAGAAAGCTAGAGCAATTGCTGCAAACTAACATGATATTTATATTTGTAAACATGGCTTTTTATCCACTTGCCTAAGAAAATACTTTGCTTTTCTCTAAATCTAGTTTTATGGTGCTTATCTGAGTCCATTTCATACCAGTTCCACAACATCTTGTATGGATATGACTGGATGAAACGAGTAATATCCTCTTGTGTTATGGCTACTCGATCCCAGATGGTGCTACAGGCTCTGCTTTGTGTTTTCTTGATATTATCAATGGCCTTCATGGTTTTGAATGCATTTAAGCAGGGGATATTTTCTTTTGTGCTGGCAAACACTAATTATTGAACATGGAGACACAGACTCAACACATTTGTGTTCTCTTGGCAGAAAGCGAGAGCAATTGCTGCAAACAAACATGATATTTATGTTTGTGAACATCGCTTTTTATCCACTTGACCAGGAAAATGAGTTTGTTATCCCCCAAAACCAGTTTCACAGTGATTATCTGAGTCCATTCCATACTAGTTCCACAACACTTTGTCCGGATATGACTGGCTGAAAGCAGAAATCTCCTCTTGTGTTGTGACTAACTCAAGACCAGATCATGCTACAAATCCTCTTTTGGGTTTTCTTGATATTATACATGGACTATATGGGTTTGAATGAATTTAAGCAGGGAATATTTTCTTTTGTGCTGGGAAACACTAATTACTTACACATGGAGACACAAACTCAACACAATGGTATTTTCTAGGCAGATATCTAGAGCAATTGCTTCAAACAAACATGATATTTATATTTGTAAACATGACTTTTTATCCACTTGCCCAAGAATACGAGTTTGGTTTTCTACAAAACACGATTGAGGGTTATTTTCTGAGTTCATTGCATAACAGTTCCACAAAACATTGTCCTGTTATGACTGGATGAAACCAGGAATATCCTCTTGTGTTATGGCTAACTCAATCCCAGATGGAGCTACAGGCTCTGCTTTGTGTTTTCTTCATATTATGAATGGATTTTACAGTTTTCAATGAATTTTAGCAGGGGATATTTCCTTTTGTGCTGGGGAACACTAATTACTTACACATGGAGACACAAACTGAACACAATCGTGTTTTCTAGGCAGAAAGCTGGTTCAATTGCTGCAAACAAACATGATATTTATATATGTAAACATGACTTATTATCCACTTGACGAAGAATATGAGTTTGCTTTCCTCCAAAACAAGTTTGACAGTGATTTTCTGAGTCCATTCAATACTAGTTCCACAACAGTTTGTCTGGATATGACTGAATGAAACCAGAAATATCCTCTTGTGTTGTGACTAACTCAATCCCAGATCGTGCTACAAGCCCTCTTTTGTGTTTTCTTGATATTATCCATGGACTGTATGCTTTTGAATGAATTTAAGCAGAAAGTATTTTCTTTTGTGCTGGGAAAAACAAATTAGTTCCACATGGAGACACAAACTCAACAGATTCCTGTTTTCTAGGCAGAAAGCTAGATCAATTTTTGCAAAAAACATTATATTATATTTGTAAAAATGACATTTTATAAACTTGACCAAGAAAATGAGTTTGCTTTACTCCAAAACCAGTTTGACGGTGATTATCTGAGTGCATTGCATACTAGCTCCACAACACTTTGTCCGGATATGACTGGATGAAACCAGAAATATCCTATTTTGTTGTGACTAACTCAATCCCAGATCGTGCTACATGCCCTCTTTTGTGTTTTCTGGAAATTAGCCATGGACTTTATGGTTTTTAGTGAATTTAAGCAGGGAATATTTTCTTTTGTGCTGTGAAAAACTAATATGTTCCACATGGAGACACAAACTCAACACATTCGCGTTTTCTAGGCAGAAAGCTAGAGCAATTGCTGCAAGCAATCTTGATATTTGTGTTTGTATAGAGGACATTTATGCGCTTGCCTAAGAAAATACTTTGCTTTTCTCTAGATCCAGTTTGACTGTGATTTTCTGAGTCCATTTCCTACCAGTTCCACAACAGCTTGTCTGGATATGACTGGATGAAACCAGAAATATCCTCTTGTGATATGGCTAACTCAATCCCACTTGGTGCTATAGACTCTGCTTTGTGTTTTTTAGATATCATCAATGGACTTTATGGTTTTGAATGAATTTAAGCAGGGACTATTTTATTTTGTGCTGGGAAAAACTAGTTACTTCCACATGGAGACACAAACTCAACACATTCCTGTTTGCTATGTAGAAAACTAGAGCAATTGCTGCAAACAAACATGATATTTATATTTGTAAACAGGCTTCTTATCCAAGTGACCAAGAAAATGAGTTTGTTTTCCGCAAAATCCACTGTGACCGTGATTATCTGAGTCCATTGCATACCAGTTCCACAACACTTTGTCCAGATATGACTGGATGAAACCAGAAATATCCTCTTGTGTTATGGCTAACTCAATCCCAGATCATGCTACAGGCTCTGCTTTGTGTTTTCTTGATATTATCCATGGACTTTATGCTTTTGAATGAATTTAAGCAGGCGATATTTTCTTTTCTGCTGGGAAAAACTAATTACTTCCACGTGGAGACACAAACGCAACACATTCCTGTTTTATAGGCAGAAAGCTAGAGCAATTGCTACAAACAAACATGATATTTATATTTGTCAACATGGCTTTTATCCACATCACCAAGGAAATCAGTGTGTTTTCCCCCAAACCAGTTTGACCGTGATTATCTGAGTCCCTTGAAAACCACTTCCACAACACTTTGTCAGGATATGACTGGATGAAACCAGAAATATCCTCTTGTGTTATGGCTAACTCAATCCCAGACCTTGCTGCAGGCCCTGCTTTGTGTTTTATTGATATTATCCATGGAGTTTATCATTTTGAATGTATTTAAGCAAGGGATATTTCCTTTTGTGCTGGGAAACACTAATTACTTCCATTGGAGACACAAACTCAACGCATTCGTGTTTTCTAGGCAGAAAGCTAGAGCAATTGCTGCAAACTAACATGATATTTATATTTGTAAACATGGCTTTTTATCCACTTGCCTAAGAAAATACTTTGCTTTTCTCTAAATCTAGTTTTACGGTGCTTATCTGAGTCCATTTCATACCAGTTCCACAACATCTTGTATGGATATGACTGGATGAAACGAGTAATATCCTCTTGTGTTATGGCTACTCGATCCCAGATGGTGCTACAGGCTCTGCTTTGTGTTTTCTTGATATTATCAATGGCCTTCATGGTTTTGAATGCATTTAAGCAGGGGATATTTTCTTTTGTGCTGGCAAACACTAATTATTGAACATGGAGACACAGACTCAACACATTTGTGTTCTCTTGGCAGAAAGCGAGAGCAATTGCTGCAAACAAACATGATATTTATGTTTGTGAACATCGCTTTTTATCCACTTGACCAGGAAAATGAGTTTGTTATCCCCCAAAACCAGTTTCACAGTGATTATCTGAGTCCATTCCATACTAGTTCCACAACACTTTGTCCGGATATGACTGGCTGAAAGCAGAAATCTCCTCTTGTGTTGTGACTAACTCAATCCCAGATCATGCTACAAATCCTCTTTTGGGTTTTCTTGATATTATACATGGACTATATGGTTTTGAATGAATTTAAGCAGGGAATATTTTCTTTTGTGCTGGGAAACACTAATTACTTACACATGGAGACACAAACTCAACACAATGGTATTTTCTAGGCAGATATCTAGAGCAATTGCTTCAAACAAACATGATATTTATATTTGTAAACATGACTTTTTATCCACTTGCCCAAGAATACGAGTTTGGTTTTCTACAAAACACGATTGAGGGTTATTTTCTGAGTTCATTGCATAACAGTTCCACAAAACATTGTCCTGTTATGACTGGATGAAACCAGGAATATCCTCTTGTGTTATGGCTAACTCAATCCCAGATGGAGCTACAGGCTCTGCTTTGTGTTTTCTTCATATTATGAATGGATTTTACAGTTTTCAATGAATTTTAGCAGGGGATATTTCCTTTTGTGCTGGGGAACACTAATTACTTACACATGGAGACACAAACTGAACAGAATCGTGTTTTCTAGGCAGAAAGCTGGTTCAATTGCTGCAAACAAACATGATATTTATATATGTAAACATGACTTATTATCCACTTGACGAAGAATATGAGTTTGCTTTCCTCCAAAACAAGTTTGACGGTGATTTTCTGAGTCCATTCAATACTAGTTCCACAACAGTTTGTCTGGATATGACTGAATGAAACCAGAAATATCCTCTTGTGTTGTGACTAACTCAATCCCAGATCGTGCTACAAGCCCTCTTTTGTGTTTTCTTGATATTATCCATGGACTGTATGCTTTTGAATGAATGTAAGCAGAAAGTATTTTCTTTTGTGCTGGGAAAAACAAATTAGTTCCACATGGAGACACAAACTCAACAGATTCCTGTTTTCTAGGCAGAAAGCTAGATCAATTTTTGCAAAAAACCATTATATTATATTTGTAAAAATGACATTTTATAAACTTGACCAAGAAAATGAGTTTGCTTTACTCCAAAACCAGTTTGACGGTGATTATCTGAGTGCATTGCATACTAGCTCCACAACACTTTGTCCGGATATGACTGGATGAAACCAGAAATATCCTATTGTGTTGTGACTAACTCAATCCCAGATCGTGCTACATGCCCTCTTTTGTGTTTTCTGGAAATTAGCCATGGACTTTATGGTTTTTAGTGAATTTAAGCAGGGAATATTTTCTTTTGTGCTGTGAAAAACTAATATGTTCCACATGGAGACACAAACTCAACACATTCGCGTTTTCTAGGCAGAAAGCTAGAGCAATTGCTGCAAGCAATCTTGATATTTGTGTTTGTATAGAGGACATTTATGCGCTTGCCTAAGAAAATACTTTGCTTTTCTCTAGATCCAGTTTGACTGTGATTTTCTGAGTCCATTTCCTACCAGTTCCACAACAGCTTGTCTGGATATGACTGGATGAAACCAGAAATATCCTCTTGTGATATGGCTAACTCAATCCCACTTGGTGCTATAGACTCTGCTTTGTGTTTTTTAGATATCATCAATGGACTTTATGGTTTTGAATGAATTTAAGCAGGGACTATTTTATTTTGTGCTGGGAAAAACTAGTTACTTCCACATGGAGACACAAACTCAACACATTCCTGTTTGCTATGTAGAAAACTAGAGCAATTGCTGCAAACAAACATGATATTTATATTTGTAAACAGGCTTCTTATCCAAGTGACCAAGAAAATGAGTTTGTTTTCCGCAAAATCCACTGTGACCGTGATTATCTGAGTCCATTGCATACCAGTTCCACAACACTTTGTCCAGATATGACTGGATGAAACCAGAAATATCCTCTTGTGTTATGGCTAACTCAATCCCAGATCATGCTACAGGCTCTGCTTTGTGTTTTCTTGATATTATCCATGGACTTTATGCTTTTGAATGAATTTAAGCAGGCGATATTTTCTTTTCTGCTGGGAAAAACTAATTACTTCCACGTGGAGACACAAACGCAACACATTCCTGTTTTATAGGCAGAAAGCTAGAGCAATTGCTACAAACAAACATGATATTTATATTTGTCAACATGGCTTTTATCCACATCACCAAGGAAATCAGTGTGTTTTCCCCCAAACCAGTTTGACCGTGATTATCTGAGTCCCTTGAAAACCACTTCCACAACACTTTGTCAGGATATGACTGGATGAAACCAGAAATATCCTCTTGTGTTATGGCTAACTCAATCCCAGACCTTGCTGCAGGCCCTGCTTTGTGTTTTATTGATATTATCCATGGAGTTTATCATTTTGAATGTATTTAAGCAAGGGATATTTCCTTTTGTGCTGGGAAACACTAATTACTTCCATTGGAGACACAAACTCAACGCATTCGTGTTTTCTAGGCAGAAAGCTAGAGCAATTGCTGCAAACTAACATGATATTTATATTTGTAAACATGGCTTTTTATCCACTTGCCTAAGAAAATACTTTGCTTTTCTCTAAATCTAGTTTTACGGTGCTTATCTGAGTCCATTTCATACCAGTTCCACAACATCTTGTATGGATATGACTGGATGAAACGAGTAATATCCTCTTGTGTTATGGCTACTCGATCCCAGATGGTGCTACAGGCTCTGCTTTGTGTTTTCTTGATATTATCAATGGCCTTCATGGTTTTGAATGCATTTAAGCAGGGGATATTTTCTTTTGTGCTGGCAAACACTAATTATTGAACATGGAGACACAGACTCAACACATTTGTGTTCTCTTGGCAGAAAGCGAGAGCAATTGCTGCAAACAAACATGATATTTATGTTTGTGAACATCGCTTTTTATCCACTTGACCAGGAAAATGAGTTTGTTATCCCCCAAAACCAGTTTCACAGTGATTATCTGAGTCCATTCCATACTAGTTCCACAACACTTTGTCCGGATATGACTGGATGAAACCAGAAATCTCCTCTTGTGTTGTGACTAACTCAATCCCAGATCATGCTACAAATCCTCTTTTGGGTTTTCTTGATATTATACATGGACTATATGGTTTTGAATGAATTTAAGCAGGGAATATTTTCTTTTGTGCTGGGAAACACTAATTACTTACACATGGAGACACAAACTCAACACAATGGTATTTTCTAGGCAGATATCTAGAGCAATTGCTTCAAACAAACATGATATTTATATTTGTAAACATGACTTTTTATCCACTTGCCCAAGAATACGAGTTTGGTTTTCTACAAAACACGATTGAGGGTTATTTTCTGAGTTCATTGCATAACAGTTCCACAAAACATTGTCCTGTTATGACTGGATGAAACCAGGAATATCCTCTTGTGTTATGGCTAACTCAATCCCAGATGGAGCTACAGGCTCTGCTTTGTGTTTTCTTCATATTATGAATGGATTTTACAGTTTTCAATGAATTTTAGCAGGGGATATTTCCTTTTGTGCTGGGGAACACTAATTACTTACACATGGAGACACAAACTGAACAGAATCGTGTTTTCTAGGCAGAAAGCTGGTTCAATTGCTGCAAACAAACATGATATTTATATATGTAAACATGACTTATTATCCACTTGACGAAGAATATGAGTTTGCTTTCCTCCAAAACAAGTTTGACGGTGATTTTCTGAGTCCATTCAATACTAGTTCCACAACAGTTTGTCTGGATATGACTGAATGAAACCAGAAATATCCTCTTGTGTTGTGACTAACTCAATCCCAGATCGTGCTACAAGCCCTCTTTTGTGTTTTCTTGATATTATCCATGGACTGTATGCTTTTGAATGAATGTAAGCAGAAAGTATTTTCTTTTGTGCTGGGAAAAACAAATTAGTTCCACATGGAGACACAAACTCAACAGATTCCTGTTTTCTAGGCAGAAAGCTAGATCAATTTTTGCAAAAAACCATTATATTATATTTGTAAAAATGACATTTTATAAACTTGACCAAGAAAATGAGTTTGCTTTACTCCAAAACCAGTTTGACGGTGATTATCTGAGTGCATTGCATACTAGCTCCACAACACTTTGTCCGGATATGACTGGATGAAACCAGAAATATCCTATTGTGTTGTGACTAACTCAATCCCAGATCGTGCTACATGCCCTCTTTTGTGTTTTCTGGAAATTAGCCATGGACTTTATGGTTTTTAGTGAATTTAAGCAGGGAATATTTTCTTTTGTGCTGTGAAAAACTAATATGTTCCACATGGAGACACAAACTCAACACATTCGCGTTTTCTAGGCAGAAAGCTAGAGCAATTGCTGCAAGCAATCTTGATATTTGTGTTTGTATAGAGGACATTTATGTGCTTGCCTAAGAAAATACTTTGCTTTTCTCTAGATCCAGTTTGACTGTGATTTTCTGAGTCCATTTCCTACCAGTTCCACAACAGCTTGTCTGGATATGACTGGATGAAACCAGAAATATCCTCTTGTGATATGGCTAACTCAATCCCACTTGGTGCTATAGACTCTGCTTTGTGTTTTTTAGATATCATCAATGGACTTTATGGTTTTGAATGAATTTAAGCAGGGACTATTTTATTTTGTGCTGGGAAAAACTAGTTACTTCCACATGGAGACACAAACTCAACACATTCCTGTTTGCTATGTAGAAAACTAGAGCAATTGCTGCAAACAAACATGATATTTATATTTGTAAACAGGCTTCTTATCCAAGTGACCAAGAAAATGAGTTTGTTTTCCGCAAAATCCACTGCGACCGTGATTATCTGAGTCCATTGCATACCAGTTCCACAACACTTTGTCCAGATATGACTGGATGAAACCAGAAATATCCTCTTGTGTTATGGCTAACTCAATCCCAGATCATGCTACAGGCTCTGCTTTGTGTTTTCTTGATATTATCCATGGACTTTATGCTTTTGAATGAATTTAAGCAGGCGATATTTTCTTTTCTGCTGGGAAAAACTAATTACTTCCACGTGGAGACACAAACGCAACACATTCCTGTTTTATAGGCAGAAAGCTAGAGCAATTGCTACAAACAAACATGATATTTATATTTGTCAACATGGCTTTTATCCACTTCACCAAGGAAATCAGTGTGTTTTCCCCCAAACCAGTTTGACCGTGATTATCTGAGTCCCTTGAAAACCACTTCCACAACACTTTGTCAGGATATGACTGGATGAAACCAGAAATATCCTCTTGTGTTATGGCTAACTCAATCCCAGACCTTGCTGCAGGCCCTGCTTTGTGTTTTATTGATATTATCCATGGAGTTTATCATTTTGAATGTATTTAAGCAAGGGATATTTCCTTTTGTGCTGGGAAACACTAATTACTTCCATTGGAGACACAAACTCAACGCATTCGTGTTTTCTAGGCAGAAAGCTAGAGCAATTGCTGCAAACTAACATGATATTTATATTTGTAAACATGGCTTTTTATCCACTTGCCTAAGAAAATACTTTGCTTTTCTCTAAATCTAGTTTTACGGTGCTTATCTGAGTCCATTTCATACCAGTTCCACAACATCTTGTATGGATATGACTGGATGAAACAAGTAATATCCTCTTGTGTTATGGCTACTCGATCCCAGATGGTGCTACAGGCTCTGCTTTGTGTTTTCTTGATATTATCAATGGCCTTCATGGTTTTGAATGCATTTAAGCAGGGGATATTTTCTTTTGTGCTGGCAAACACTAATTATTGAACATGGAGACACAGACTCAACACATTTGTGTTCTCTTGGCAGAAAGCGAGAGCAATTGCTGCAAACAAACATGATATTTATGTTTGTGAACATCGCTTTTTATCCACTTGACCAGGAAAATGAGTTTGTTATCCCCCAAAACCAGTTTCACAGTGATTATCTGAGTCCATTCCATACTAGTTCCACAACACTTTGTCCGGATATGACTGGCTGAAAGCAGAAATCTCCTCTTGTGTTGTGACTAACTCAATCCCAGATCATGCTACAAATCCTCTTTTGGGTTTTCTTGATATTATACATGGACTATATGGTTTTGAATGAATTTAAGCAGGGAATATTTTCTTTTGTGCTGGGAAACACTAATTACTTACACATGGAGACACAAACTCAACACAATGGTATTTTCTAGGCAGATATCTAGAGCAATTGCTTCAAACAAACATGATATTTATATTTGTAAACATGACTTTTTATCCACTTGCCCAAGAATACGAGTTTGGTTTTCTACAAAACACGATTGAGGGTTATTTTCTGAGTTCATTGCATAACAGTTCCACAAAACATTGTCCTGTTATGACTGGATGAAACCAGGAATATCCTCTTGTGTTATGGCTAACTCAATCCCAGATGGAGCTACAGGCTCTGCTTTGTGTTTTCTTCATATTATGAATGGATTTTACAGTTTTCAATGAATTTTAGCAGGGGATATTTCCTTTTGTGCTGGGGAACACTAATTACTTACACATGGAGACACAAACTGAACACAATCGTGTTTTCTAGGCAGAAAGCTGGTTCAATTGCTGCAAACAAACATGATATTTATATATGTAAACATGACTTATTATCCACTTGACGAAGAATATGAGTTTGCTTTCCTCCAAAACAAGTTTGACGGTGATTTTCTGAGTCCATTCAATACTAGTTCCACAACAGTTTGTCTGGATATGACTGAATGAAACCAGAAATATCCTCTTGTGTTGTGACTAACTCAATCCCAGATCGTGCTACAAGCCCTCTTTTGTGTTTTCTTGATATTATCCATGGACTGTATGCTTTTGAATGAATTTAAGCAGAAAGTATTTTCTTTTGTGCTGGGAAAAACAAATTAGTTCCACATGGAGACACAAACTCAACAGATTCCTGTTTTCTAGGCAGAAAGCTAGATCAATTTTTGCAAAAAACCATTATATTATATTTGTAAAAATGACATTTTATAAACTTGACCAAGAAAATGAGTTTGCTTTACTCCAAAACCAGTTTGACGGTGATTATCTGAGTGCATTGCATACTAGCTCCACAACACTTTGTCCGGATATGACTGGATGAAACCAGAAATATCCTATTGTGTTGTGACTAACTCAATCCCAGATCGTGCTACATGCCCTCTTTTGTGTTTTCTGGAAATTAGCCATGGACTTTATGGTTTTTAGTGAATTTAAGCAGGGAATATTTTCTTTTGTGCTGTGAAAAACTAATATGTTCCACATGGAGACACAAACTCAACACATTCGCGTTTTCTAGGCAGAAAGCTAGAGCAATTGCTGCAAGCAATCTTGATATTTGTGTTTGTATAGAGGACATTTATGCGCTTGCCTAAGAAAATACTTTGCTTTTCTCTAGATCCAGTTTGACTGTGATTTTCTGAGTCCATTTCCTACCAGTTCCACAACAGCTTGTCTGGATATGACTGGATGAAACCAGAAATATCCTCTTGTGATATGGCTAAC
The DNA here is from genome assembly GCF_033115175.1 of Lepus europaeus. Lineage (NCBI taxonomy): Eukaryota > Metazoa > Chordata > Mammalia > Lagomorpha > Leporidae > Lepus > Lepus europaeus. Next base: position 435,657 of record NW_026909213.1, on the reverse strand, counting down.
TCAATCCCACTTGGTGCTATAGACTCTGCTTTGTGTTTTTTAGATATCATCAATGGACTTTATGGTTTTGAATGAATTTAAGCAGGGACTATTTTATTTTGTGCTGGGAAAAACTAGTTACTTCCACATGGAGACACAAACTCAACACATTCCTGTTTGCTATGTAGAAAACTAGAGCAATTGCTGCAAACAAACATGATATTTATATTTGTAAACAGGCTTCTTATCCAAGTGACCAAGAAAATGAGTTTGTTTTCCGCAAAATCCACTGCGACCGTGATTATCTGAGTCCATTGCATACCAGTTCCACAACACTTTGTCCAGATATGACTGGATGAAACCAGAAATATCCTCTTGTGTTATGGCTAACTCAATCCCAGATCATGCTACAGGCTCTGCTTTGTGTTTTCTTGATATTATCCATGGACTTTATGCTTTTGAATGAATTTAAGCAGGCGATATTTTCTTTTCTGCTGGGAAAAACTAATTACTTCCACGTGGAGACACAAACGCAACACATTCCTGTTTTATAGGCAGAAAGCTAGAGCAATTGCTACAAACAAACATGATATTTATATTTGTCAACATGGCTTTTATCCACTTCACCAAGGAAATCAGTGTGTTTTCCCCCAAACCAGTTTGACCGTGATTATCTGAGTCCCTTGAAAACCACTTCCACAACACTTTGTCAGGATATGACTGGATGAAACCAGAAATATCCTCTTGTGTTATGGCTAACTCAATCCCAGACCTTGCTGCAGGCCCTGCTTTGTGTTTTATTGATATTATCCATGGAGTTTATCATTTTGAATGTATTTAAGCAAGGGATATTTCCTTTTGTGCTGGGAAACACTAATTACTTCCATTGGAGACACAAACTCAACGCATTCGTGTTTTCTAGGCAGAAAGCTAGAGCAATTGCTGCAAACTAACATGATATTTATATTTGTAAACATGGCTTTTTATCCACTTGCCTAAGAAAATACTTTGCTTTTCTCTAAATCTAGTTTTACGGTGCTTATCTGAGTCCATTTCATACCAGTTCCACAACATCTTGTATGGATATGACTGGATGAAACGAGTAATATCCTCTTGTGTTATGGCTACTCGATCCCAGATGGTGCTACAGGCTCTGCTTTGTGTTTTCTTGATATTATCAATGGCCTTCATGGTTTTGAATGCATTTAAGCAGGGGATATTTTCTTTTGTGCTGGCAAACACTAATTATTGAACATGGAGACACAGACTCAACACATTTGTGTTCTCTTGGCAGAAAGCGAGAGCAATTGCTGCAAACAAACATGATATTTATGTTTGTGAACATCGCTTTTTATCCACTTGACCAGGAAAATGAGTTTGTTATCCCCCAAAACCAGTTTCACAGTGATTATCTGAGTCCATTCCATACTAGTTCCACAACACTTTGTCCGGATATGACTGGATGAAACCAGAAATCTCCTCTTGTGTTGTGACTAACTCAATCCCAGATCATGCTACAAATCCTCTTTTGGGTTTTCTTGATATTATACATGGACTATATGGTTTTGAATGAATTTAAGCAGGGAATATTTTCTTTTGTGCTGGGAAACACTAATTACTTACACATGGAGACACAAACTCAACACAATGGTATTTTCTAGGCAGATATCTAGAGCAATTGCTTCAAACAAACATGATATTTATATTTGTAAACATGACTTTTTATCCACTTGCCCAAGAATACGAGTTTGGTTTTCTACAAAACACGATTGAGGGTTATTTTCTGAGTTCATTGCATAACAGTTCCACAAAACATTGTCCTGTTATGACTGGATGAAACCAGGAATATCCTCTTGTGTTATGGCTAACTCAATCCCAGATGGAGCTACAGGCTCTGCTTTGTGTTTTCTTCATATTATGAATGGATTTTACAGTTTTCAATGAATTTTAGCAGGGGATATTTCCTTTTGTGCTGGGGAACACTAATTACTTACACATGGAGACACAAACTGAACACAATCGTGTTTTCTAGGCAGAAAGCTGGTTCAATTGCTGCAAACAAACATGATATTTATATATGTAAACATGACTTATTATCCACTTGATGAAGAATATGAGTTTGCTTTCCTCCAAAACAAGTTTGACAGTGATTTTCTGAGTCCATTCAATACTAGTTCCACAACAGTTTGTCTGGATATGACTGAATGAAACCAGAAATATCCTCTTGTGTTGTGACTAACTCAATCCCAGATCGTGCTACAAGCCCTCTTTTGTGTTTTCTTGATATTATCCATGGACTGTATGCTTTTGAATGAATTTAAGCAGAAAGTATTTTCTTTTGTGCTGGGAAAAACAAATTAGTTCCACATGGAGACACAAACTCAACAGATTCCTGTTTTCTAGGCAGAAAGCTAGATCAATTTTTGCAAAAAACCATTATATTATATTTGTAAAAATGACATTTTATAAACTTGACCAAGAAAATGAGTTTGCTTTACTCCAAAACCAGTTTGACGGTGATTATCTGAGTGCATTGCATACTAGCTCCACAACACTTTGTCCGGATATGACTGGATGAAACCAGAAATATCCTATTGTGTTGTGACTAACTCAATCCCAGATCGTGCTACATGCCCTCTTTTGTGTTTTCTGGAAATTAGCCATGGACTTTATGGTTTTTAGTGAATTTAAGCAGGGAATATTTTCTTTTGTGCTGTGAAAAACTAATATGTTCCACATGGAGACACAAACTCAACACATTCGCGTTTTCTAGGCAGAAAGCTAGAGCAATTGCTGCAAGCAATCTTGATATTTGTGTTTGTATAGAGGACATTTATGCGCTTGCCTAAGAAAATACTTTGCTTTTCTCTAGATCCAGTTTGACTGTGATTTTCTGAGTCCATTTCCTACCAGTTCCACAACAGCTTGTCTGGATATGACTGGATGAAACCAGAAATATCCTCTTGTGATATGGCTAACTCAATCCCACTTGGTGCTATAGACTCTGCTTTGTGTTTTTTAGATATCATCAATGGACTTTATGGTTTTGAATGAATTTAAGCAGGGACTATTTTATTTTGTGCTGGGAAAAACTAGTTACTTCCACATGGAGACACAAACTCAACACATTCCTGTTTGCTATGTAGAAAACTAGAGCAATTGCTGCAAACAAACATGATATTTATATTTGTAAACAGGCTTCTTATCCAAGTGACCAAGAAAATGAGTTTGTTTTCCGCAAAATCCACTGTGACCGTGATTATCTGAGTCCATTGCATACCAGTTCCACAACACTTTGTCCAGATATGACTGGATGAAACCAGAAATATCCTCTTGTGTTATGGCTAACTCAATCCCAGATCATGCTACAGGCTCTGCTTTGTGTTTTCTTGATATTATCCATGGACTTTATGCTTTTGAATGAATTTAAGCAGGCGATATTTTCTTTTCTGCTGGGAAAAACTAATTACTTCCACATGGAGACACAAACGCAACACATTCCTGTTTTATAGGCAGAAAGCTAGAGCAATTGCTACAAACAAACATGATATTTATATTTGTCAACATGGCTTTTATCCACTTCACCAAGGAAATCAGTGTGTTTTCCCCCAAACCAGTTTGACCGGGATTATCTGAGTCCCTTGAAAACCACTTCCACAACACTTTGTCAGGATATGACTGGATGAAACCAGAAATATCCTCTTGTGTTATGGCTAACTCAATCCCAGACCTTGCTGCAGGCCCTGCTTTGTGTTTTATTGATATTATCCATGGAGTTTATCATTTTGAATGTATTTAAGCAAGGGATATTTCCTTTTGTGCTGGGAAACACTAATTACTTCCATTGGAGACACAAACTCAACGCATTCGTGTTTTCTAGGCAGAAAGCTAGAGCAATTGCTGCAAACTAACATGATATTTATATTTGTAAACATGGCTTTTTATCCACTTGCCTAAGAAAATACTTTGCTTTTCTCTAAATCTAGTTTTACGGTGCTTATCTGAGTCCATTTCATACCAGTTCCACAACATCTTGTATGGATATGACTGGATGAAACGAGTAATATCCTCTTGTGTTATGGCTACTCGATCCCAGATGGTGCTACAGGCTCTGCTTTGTGTTTTCTTGATATTATCAATGGCCTTCATGGTTTTGAATGCATTTAAGCAGGGGATATTTTCTTTTGTGCTGGCAAACACTAATTATTGAACATGGAGACACAGACTCAACACATTTGTGTTCTCTTGGCAGAAAGCGAGAGCAATTGCTGCAAACAAACATGATATTTATGTTTGTGAACATCGCTTTTTATCCACTTGACCAGGAAAATGAGTTTGTTATCCCCCAAAACCAGTTTCACAGTGATTATCTGAGTCCATTCCATACTAGTTCCACAACACTTTGTCCGGATATGACTGGATGAAACCAGAAATCTCCTCTTGTGTTGTGACTAACTCAATCCCAGATCATGCTACAAATCCTCTTTTGGGTTTTCTTGATATTATACATGGACTATATGGTTTTGAATGAATTTAAGCAGGGAATATTTTCTTTTGTGCTGGGAAACACTAATTACTTACACATGGAGACACAAACTCAACACAATGGTATTTTCTAGGCAGATATCTAGAGCAATTGCTTCAAACAAACATGATATTTATATTTGTAAACATGACTTTTTATCCACTTGCCCAAGAATACGAGTTTGGTTTTCTACAAAACACGATTGAGGGTTATTTTCTGAGTTCATTGCATAACAGTTCCACAAAACATTGTCCTGTTATGACTGGATGAAACCAGGAATATCCTCTTGTGTTATGGCTAACTCAATCCCAGATGGAGCTACAGGCTCTGCTTTGTGTTTTCTTCATATTATGAATGGATTTTACAGTTTTCAATGAATTTTAGCAGGGGATATTTCCTTTTGTGCTGGGGAACACTAATTACTTACACATGGAGACACAAACTGAACAGAATCGTGTTTTCTAGGCAGAAAGCTGGTTCAATTGCTGCAAACAAACATGATATTTATATATGTAAACATGACTTATTATCCACTTGACGAAGAATATGAGTTTGCTTTCCTCCAAAACAAGTTTGACGGTGATTTTCTGAGTCCATTCAATACTAGTTCCACAACAGTTTGTCTGGATATGACTGAATGAAACCAGAAATATCCTCTTGTGTTGTGACTAACTCAATCCCAGATCGTGCTACAAGCCCTCTTTTGTGTTTTCTTGATATTATCCATGGACTGTATGCTTTTGAATGAATGTAAGCAGAAAGTATTTTCTTTTGTGCTGGGAAAAACAAATTAGTTCCACATGGAGACACAAACTCAACAGATTCCTGTTTTCTAGGCAGAAAGCTAGATCAATTTTTGCAAAAAACCATTATATTATATTTGTAAAAATGACATTTTATAAACTTGACCAAGAAAATGAGTTTGCTTTACTCCAAAACCAGTTTGACGGTGATTATCTGAGTGCATTGCATACTAGCTCCACAACACTTTGTCCGGATATGACTGGATGAAACCAGAAATATCCTATTGTGTTGTGACTAACTCAATCCCAGATCGTGCTACATGCCCTCTTTTGTGTTTTCTGGAAATTAGCCATGGACTTTATGGTTTTTAGTGAATTTAAGCAGGGAATATTTTCTTTTGTGCTGTGAAAAACTAATATGTTCCACATGGAGACACAAACTCAACACATTCGCGTTTTCTAGGCAGAAAGCTAGAGCAATTGCTGCAAGCAATCTTGATATTTGTGTTTGTATAGAGGACATTTATGCGCTTGCCTAAGAAAATACTTTGCTTTTCTCTAGATCCAGTTTGACTGTGATTTTCTGAGTCCATTTCCTACCAGTTCCACAACAGCTTGTCTGGATATGACTGGATGAAACCAGAAATATCCTCTTGTGATATGGCTAACTCAATCCCACTTGGTGCTATAGACTCTGCTTTGTGTTTTTTAGATATCATCAATGGACTTTATGGTTTTGAATGAATTTAAGCAGGGACTATTTTATTTTGTGCTGGGAAAAACTAGTTACTTCCACATGGAGACACAAACTCAACACATTCCTGTTTGCTATGTAGAAAACTAGAGCAATTGCTGCAAACAAACATGATATTTATATTTGTAAACAGGCTTCTTATCCAAGTGACCAAGAAAATGAGTTTGTTTTCCGCAAAATCCACTGTGACCGTGATTATCTGAGTCCATTGCATACCAGTTCCACAACACTTTGTCCAGATATGACTGGATGAAACCAGAAATATCCTCTTGTGTTATGGCTAACTCAATCCCAGATCATGCTACAGGCTCTGCTTTGTGTTTTCTTGATATTATCCATGGACTTTATGCTTTTGAATGAATTTAAGCAGGCGATATTTTCTTTTCTGCTGGGAAAAACTAATTACTTCCACATGGAGACACAAACGCAACACATTCCTGTTTTATAGGCAGAAAGCTAGAGCAATTGCTACAAACAAACATGATATTTATATTTGTCAACATGGCTTTTATCCACTTCACCAAGGAAATCAGTGTGTTTTCCCCCAAACCAGTTTGACCGGGATTATCTGAGTCCCTTGAAAACCACTTCCACAACACTTTGTCAGGATATGACTGGATGAAACCAGAAATATCCTCTTGTGTTATGGCTAACTCAATCCCAGACCTTGCTGCAGGCCCTGCTTTGTGTTTTATTGATATTATCCATGGAGTTTATCATTTTGAATGTATTTAAGCAAGGGATATTTCCTTTTGTGCTGGGAAACACTAATTACTTCCATTGGAGACACAAACTCAACGCATTCGTGTTTTCTAGGCAGAAAGCTAGAGCAATTGCTGCAAACTAACATGATATTTATATTTGTAAACATGGCTTTTTATCCACTTGCCTAAGAAAATACTTTGCTTTTCTCTAAATCTAGTTTTACGGTGCTTATCTGAGTCCATTTCATACCAGTTCCACAACATCTTGTATGGATATGACTGGATGAAACGAGTAATATCCTCTTGTGTTATGGCTACTCGATCCCAGATGGTGCTACAGGCTCTGCTTTGTGTTTTCTTGATATTATCAATGGCCTTCATGGTTTTGAATGCATTTAAGCAGGGGATATTTTCTTTTGTGCTGGCAAACACTAATTATTGAACATGGAGACACAGACTCAACACATTTGTGTTCTCTTGGCAGAAAGCGAGAGCAATTGCTGCAAACAAACATGATATTTATGTTTGTGAACATCGCTTTTTATCCACTTGACCAGGAAAATGAGTTTGTTATCCCCCAAAACCAGTTTCACAGTGATTATCTGAGTCCATTCCATACTAGTTCCACAACACTTTGTCCGGATATGACTGGATGAAACCAGAAATCTCCTCTTGTGTTGTGACTAACTCAATCCCAGATCATGCTACAAATCCTCTTTTGGGTTTTCTTGATATTATACATGGACTATATGGTTTTGAATGAATTTAAGCAGGGAATATTTTCTTTTGTGCTGGGAAACACTAATTACTTACACATGGAGACACAAACTCAACACAATGGTATTTTCTAGGCAGATATCTAGAGCAATTGCTTCAAACAAACATGATATTTATATTTGTAAACATGACTTTTTATCCACTTGCCCAAGAATACGAGTTTGGTTTTCTACAAAACACGATTGAGGGTTATTTTCTGAGTTCATTGCATAACAGTTCCACAAAACATTGTCCTGTTATGACTGGATGAAACCAGGAATATCCTCTTGTGTTATGGCTAACTCAATCCCAGATGGAGCTACAGGCTCTGCTTTGTGTTTTCTTCATATTATGAATGGATTTTACAGTTTTCAATGAATTTTAGCAGGGGATATTTCCTTTTGTGCTGGGGAACACTAATTACTTACACATGGAGACACAAACTGAACAGAATCGTGTTTTCTAGGCAGAAAGCTGGTTCAATTGCTGCAAACAAACATGATATTTATATATGTAAACATGACTTATTATCCACTTGACGAAGAATATGAGTTTGCTTTCCTCCAAAACAAGTTTGACGGTGATTTTCTGAGTCCATTCAATACTAGTTCCACAACAGTTTGTCTGGATATGACTGAATGAAACCAGAAATATCCTCTTGTGTTGTGACTAACTCAATCCCAGATCGTGCTACAAGCCCTCTTTTGTGTTTTCTTGATATTATCCATGGACTGTATGCTTTTGAATGAATGTAAGCAGAAAGTATTTTCTTTTGTGCTGGGAAAAACAAATTAGTTCCACATGGAGACACAAACTCAACAGATTCCTGTTTTCTAGGCAGAAAGCTAGATCAATTTTTGCAAAAAACCATTATATTATATTTGTAAAAATGACATTTTATAAACTTGACCAAGAAAATGAGTTTGCTTTACTCCAAAACCAGTTTGACGGTGATTATCTGAGTGCATTGCATACTAGCTCCACAACACTTTGTCCGGATATGACTGGATGAAACCAGAAATATCCTATTGTGTTGTGACTAACTCAATCCCAGATCGTGCTACATGCCCTCTTTTGTGTTTTCTGGAAATTAGCCATGGACTTTATGGTTTTTAGTGAATTTAAGCAGGGAATATTTTCTTTTGTGCTGTGAAAAACTAATATGTTCCACATGGAGACACAAACTCAACACATTCGCGTTTTCTAGGCAGAAAGCTAGAGCAATTGCTGCAAGCAATCTTGATATTTGTGTTTGTATAGAGGACATTTATGCGCTTGCCTAAGAAAATACTTTGCTTTTCTCTAGATCCAGTTTGACTGTGATTTTCTGAGTCCATTTCCTACCAGTTCCACAACAGCTTGTCTGGATATGACTGGATGAAACCAGAAATATCCTCTTGTGATATGGCTAACTCAATCCCACTTGGTGCTATAGACTCTGCTTTGTGTTTTTTAGATATCATCAATGGACTTTATGGTTTTGAATGAATTTAAGCAGGGACTATTTTATTTTGTGCTGGGAAAAACTAGTTACTTCCACATGGAGACACAAACTCAACACATTCCTGTTTGCTATGTAGAAAACTAGAGCAATTGCTGCAAACAAACATGATATTTATATTTGTAAACAGGCTTCTTATCCAAGTGACCAAGAAAATGAGTTTGTTTTCCGCAAAATCCACTGCGACCGTGATTATCTGAGTCCATTGCATACCAGTTCCACAACACTTTGTCCAGATATGACTGGATGAAACCAGAAATATCCTCTTGTGTTATGGCTAACTCAATCCCAGATCATGCTACAGGCTCTGCTTTGTGTTTTCTTGATATTATCCATGGACTTTATGCTTTTGAATGAATTTAAGCAGGCGATATTTTCTTTTCTGCTGGGAAAAACTAATTACTTCCACGTGGAGACACAAACGCAACACATTCCTGTTTTATAGGCAGAAAGCTAGAGCAATTGCTACAAACAAACATGATATTTATATTTGTCAACATGGCTTTTATCCACTTCACCAAGGAAATCAGTGTGTTTTCCCCCAAACCAGTTTGACCGTGATTATCTGAGTCCCTTGAAAACCACTTCCACAACACTTTGTCAGGATATGACTGGATGAAACCAGAAATATCCTCTTGTGTTATGGCTAACTCAATCCCAGACCTTGCTGCAGGCCCTGCTTTGTGTTTTATTGATATTATCCATGGAGTTTATCATTTTGAATGTATTTAAGCAAGGGATATTTCCTTTTGTGCTGGGAAACACTAATTACTTCCATTGGAGACACAAACTCAACGCATTCGTGTTTTCTAGGCAGAAAGCTAGAGCAATTGCTGCAAACTAACATGATATTTATATTTGTAAACATGGCTTTTTATCCACTTGCCTAAGAAAATACTTTGCTTTTCTCTAAATCTAGTTTTACGGTGCTTATCTGAGTCCATTTCATACCAGTTCCACAACATCTTGTATGGATATGACTGGATGAAACGAGTAATATCCTCTTGTGTTATGGCTACTCGATCCCAGATGGTGCTACAGGCTCTGCTTTGTGTTTTCTTGATATTATCAATGGCCTTCATGGTTTTGAATGCATTTAAGCAGGGGATATTTTCTTTTGTGCTGGCAAACACTAATTATTGAACATGGAGACACAGACTCAACACATTTGTGTTCTCTTGGCAGAAAGCGAGAGCAATTGCTGCAAACAAACATGATATTTATGTTTGTGAACATCGCTTTTTATCCACTTGACCAGGAAAATGAGTTTGTTATCCCCCAAAACCAGTTTCACAGTGATTATCTGAGTCCATTCCATACTAGTTCCACAACACTTTGTCCGGATATGACTGGATGAAAGCAGAAATCTCCTCTTGTGTTGTGACTAACTCAATCCCAGATCATGCTACAAATCCTCTTTTGGGTTTTCTTGATATTATACATGGACTATATGGTTTTGAATGAATTTAAGCAGGGAATATTTTCTTTTGTGCTGGGAAACACTAATTACTTACACATGGAGACACAAACTCAACACAATGGTATTTTCTAGGCAGATATCTAGAGCAATTGCTTCAAACAAACATGATATTTATATTTGTAAACATGACTTTTTATCCACTTGCCCAAGAATACGAGTTTGGTTTTCTACAAAACACGATTGAGGGTTATTTTCTGAGTTCATTGCATAACAGTTCCACAAAACATTGTCCTGTTATGACTGGATGAAACCAGGAATATCCTCTTGTGTTATGGCTAACTCAATCCCAGATGGAGCTACAGGCTCTGCTTTGTGTTTTCTTCATATTATGAATGGATTTTACAGTTTTCAATGAATTTTAGCAGGGGATATTTCCTTTTGTGCTGGGGAACACTAATTACTTACACATGGAGACACAAACTGAACACAATCGTGTTTTCTAGGCAGAAAGCTGGTTCAATTGCTGCAAACAAACATGATATTTATATATGTAAACATGACTTATTATCCACTTGACGAAGAATATGAGTTTGCTTTCCTCCAAAACAAGTTTGACAGTGAATTTCTGAGTCCATTCAATACTAGTTCCACAACAGTTTGTCTGGATATGACTGAATGAAACCAGAAATATCCTCTTGTGTTGTGACTAACTCAATCCCAGATCGTGCTACAAGCCCTCTTTTGTGTTTTCTTGATATTATCCATGGACTGTATGCTTTTGAATGAATTTAAGCAGAAAGTATTTTCTTTTGTGCTGGGAAAAACAAATTAGTTCCACATGGAGACACAAACTCAACAGATTCCTGTTTTCTAGGCAGAAAGCTAGATCAATTTTTGCAAAAAACCTTTATATTATATTTGTAAAAATGACATTTTATAAACTTGACCAAGAAAATGAGTTTGCTTTACTCCAAAACCAATTTGACGGTGATTATCTGAGTGCATTGCATACTAGCTCCACAACACTTTGTCCGGATATGACTGGATGAAACCAGAAATATCCTATTGTGTTGTGACTAACTCAATCCCAGATCGTGCTACATGCCCTCTTTTGTGTTTTCTGGAAATTAGCCATGGACTTTATGGTTTTTAGTGAATTTAAGCAGGGAATATTTTCTTTTGTGCTGTGAAAAACTAATATGTTCCACATGGAGACACAAACTCAACACATTCGCGTTTTCTAGGCAGAAAGCTAGAGCAATTGCTGCAAGCAATCTTGATATTTGTGTTTGTATAGAGGACATTTATGCGCTTGCCTAAGAAAATACTTTGCTTTTCTCTAGATCCAGTTTGACTGTGATTTTCTGAGTCCATTTCCTACCAGTTCCACAACAGCTTGTCTGGATATGACTGGATGAAACCAGAAATATCCTCTTGTGATATGGCTAACTCAATCCCACTTGGTGCTATAGACTCTGCTTTGTGTTTTTTAGATATCATCAATGGACTTTATGGTTTTGAATGAATTTAAGCAGGGACTAATTTATTTTGTGCTGGGAAAAACTAGTTACTTCCACATGGAGACACAAACTCAACACATTCCTGTTTTCTATGTGGAAAACTAGAGCAATTGCTGCAAACAAACATGATATTTATATTTGTAAACAGGCTTCTTATCCAAGTGACCAAGAAAATGAGTTTGTTTTCCGCAAAATCCACTGTGACCGTGATTATCTGAGTCCATTGCATACCAGTTCCACAACACTTTGTCCAGATATGACTGGATGAAACCAGAAATATCCTCTTGTGTTATGGCTAACTCAATCCCAGATCATGCTACAGGCTCTGCTTTGTGTTTTCTTGATATTATCCATGGACTTTATGCTTTTGAATGAATTTAAGCAGGCGATATTTTCTTTTCTGCTGGGAAAAACTAATTACTTCCACGTGGAGACACAAACGCAACACATTCCTGTTTTATAGGCAGAAAGCTAGAGCAATTGCTACAAACAAACATGATATTTATATTTGTCAACATGGCTTTTATCCACTTCACCAAGGAAATCAGTGTGTTTTCCCCCAAACCAGTTTGACCGTGATTATCTGAGTCCCTTGAAAACCACTTCCACAACACTTTGTCAGGATATGACTGGATGAAACCAGAAATATCCTCTTGTGTTATGGCTAACTCAATCCCAGACCTTGCTGCAGGCCCTGCTTTGTGTTTTATTGATATTATCCATGGAGTTTATCATTTTGAATGTATTTAAGCAAGGGATATTTCCTTTTGTGCTGGGAAACACTAATTACTTCCATTGGAGACACAAACTCAACGCATTCGTGTTTTCTAGGCAGAAAGCTAGAGCAATTGCTGCAAACTAACATGATATTTATATTTGTAAACATGGCTTTTTATCCACTTGCCTAAGAAAATACTTTGCTTTTCTCTAAATCTAGTTTTACGGTGCTTATCTGAGTCCATTTCATACCAGTTCCACAACATCTTGTATGGATATGACTGGATGAAACGAGTAATATCCTCTTGTGTTATGGCTACTCGATCCCAGATGGTGCTACAGGCTCTGCTTTGTGTTTTCTTGATATTATCAATGGCCTTCATGGTTTTGAATGCATTTAAGCAGGGGATATTTTCTTTTGTGCTGGCAAACACTAATTATTGAACATGGAGACACAGACTCAACACATTTGTGTTCTCTTGGCAGAAAGCGAGAGCAATTGCTGCAAACAAACATGATATTTATGTTTGTGAACATCGCTTTTTATCCACTTGACCAGGAAAATGAGTTTGTTATCCCCCAAAACCAGTTTCACAGTGATTATCTGAGTCCATTCCATACTAGTTCCACAACACTTTGTCCGGATATGACTGGCTGAAAGCAGAAATCTCCTCTTGTGTTGTGACTAACTCAATCCCAGATCATGCTACAAATCCTCTTTTGGGTTTTCTTGATATTATACATGGACTATATGGTTTTGAATGAATTTAAGCAGGGAATATTTTCTTTTGTGCTGGGAAACACTAATTACTTACACATGGAGACACAAACTCAACACAATGGTATTTTCTAGGCAGATATCTAGAGCAATTGCTTCAAACAAACATGATATTTATATTTGTAAACATGACTTTTTATCCACTTGCCCAAGAATACGAGTTTGGTTTTCTACAAAACACGATTGAGGGTTATTTTCTGAGTTCATTGCATAACAGTTCCACAAAACATTGTCCTGTTATGACTGGATGAAACCAGGAATATCCTCTTGTGTTATGGCTAACTCAATCCCAGATGGAGCTACAGGCTCTGCTTTGTGTTTTCTTCATATTATGAATGGATTTTACAGTTTTCAATGAATTTTAGCAGGGGATATTTCCTTTTGTGCTGGGGAACACTAATTACTTACACATGGAGACACAAACTGAACAGAATCGTGTTTTCTAGGCAGAAAGCTGGTTCAATTGCTGCAAACAAACATGATATTTATATATGTAAACATGACTTATTATCCACTTGACGAAGAATATGAGTTTGCTTTCCTCCAAAACAAGTTTGACGGTGATTTTCTGAGTCCATTCAATACTAGTTCCACAACAGTTTGTCTGGATATGACTGAATGAAACCAGAAATATCCTCTTGTGTTGTGACTAACTCAATCCCAGATCGTGCTACAAGCCCTCTTTTGTGTTTTCTTGATATTATCCATGGACTGTATGCTTTTGAATGAATGTAAGCAGAAAGTATTTTCTTTTGTGCTGGGAAAAACAAATTAGTTCCACATGGAGACACAAACTCAACAGATTCCTGTTTTCTAGGCAGAAAGCTAGATCAATTTTTGCAAAAAACCATTATATTATATTTGTAAAAATGACATTTTATAAACTTGACCAAGAAAATGAGTTTGCTTTACTCCAAAACCAGTTTGACGGTGATTATCTGAGTGCATTGCATACTAGCTCCACAACACTTTGTCCGGATATGACTGGATGAAACCAGAAATATCCTATTGTGTTGTGACTAACTCAATCCCAGATCGTGCTACATGCCCTCTTTTGTGTTTTCTGGAAATTAGCCATGGACTTTATGGTTTTTAGTGAATTTAAGCAGGGAATATTTTCTTTTGTGCTGTGAAAAACTAATATGTTCTACATGGAGACACAAACTCAACACATTCGCGTTTTCTAGGCAGAAAGCTAGAGCAATTGCTGCAAGCAATCTTGATATTTGTGTTTGTATAGAGGACATTTATGCGCTTGCCTAAGAAAATACTTTGCTTTTCTCTAGATCCAGTTTGACTGTGATTTTCTGAGTCCATTTCCTACCAGTTCCACAACAGCTTGTCTGGATATGACTGGATGAAACCAGAAATATCCTCTTGTGATATGGCTAACTCAATCCCACTTGGTGCTATAGACTCTGCTTTGTGTTTTTTAGATATCATCAATGGACTTTATGGTTTTGAATGAATTTAAGCAGGGACTATTTTATTTTGTGCTGGGAAAAACTAGTTACTTCCACATGGAGACACAAACTCAACACATTCCTGTTTGCTATGTAGAAAACTAGAGCAATTGCTGCAAACAAACATGATATTTATATTTGTAAACAGGCTTCTTATCCAAGTGACCAAGAAAATGAGTTTGTTTTCCGCAAAATCCACTGTGACCGTGATTATCTGAGTCCATTGCATACCAGTTCCACAACACTTTGTCCAGATATGACTGGATGAAACCAGAAATATCCTCTTGTGTTATGGCTAACTCAATCCCAGATCATGCTACAGGCTCTGCTTTGTGTTTTCTTGATATTATCCATGGACTTTATGCTTTTGAATGAATTTAAGCAGGCGATATTTTCTTTTCTGCTGGGAAAAACTAATTACTTCCACGTGGAGACACAAACGCAACACATTCCTGTTTTATAGGCAGAAAGCTAGAGCAATTGCTACAAACAAACATGATATTTATATTTGTCAACATGGCTTTTATCCACTTCACCAAGGAAATCAGTGTGTTTTCCCCCAAACCAGTTTGACCGTGATTATCTGAGTCCCTTGAAAACCACTTCCACAACACTTTGTCAGGATATGACTGGATGAAACCAGAAATATCCTCTTGTGTTATGGCTAACTCAATCCCAGACCTTGCTGCAGGCCCTGCTTTGTGTTTTATTGATATTATCCATGGAGTTTATCATTTTGAATGTATTTAAGCAAGGGATATTTCCTTTTGTGCTGGGAAACACTAATTACTTCCATTGGAGACACAAACTCAACGCATTCGTGTTTTCTAGGCAGAAAGCTAGAGCAATTGCTGCAAACTAACATGATATTTATATTTGTAAACATGGCTTTTTATCCACTTGCCTAAGAAAATACTTTGCTTTTCTCTAAATCTAGTTTTACGGTGCTTATCTGAGTCCATTTCATACCAGTTCCACAACATCTTGTATGGATATGACTGGATGAAACGAGTAATATCCTCTTGTGTTATGGCTACTCGATCCCAGATGGTGCTACAGGCTCTGCTTTGTGTTTTCTTGATATTATCAATGGCCTTCATGGTTTTGAATGCATTTAAGCAGGGGATATTTTCTTTTGTGCTGGCAAACACTAATTATTGAACATGGAGACACAGACTCAACACATTTGTGTTCTCTTGGCAGAAAGCGAGAGCAATTGCTGCAAACAAACATGATATTTATGTTTGTGAACATCGCTTTTTATCCACTTGACCAGGAAAATGAGTTTGTTATCCCCCAAAACCAGTTTCACAGTGATTATCTGAGTCCATTCCATACTAGTTCCACAACACTTTGTCCGGATATGACTGGATGAAACCAGAAATCTCCTCTTGTGTTGTGACTAACTCAATCCCAGATCATGCTACAAATCCTCTTTTGGGTTTTCTTGATATTATACATGGACTATATGGTTTTGAATGAATTTAAGCAGGGAATATTTTCTTTTGTGCTGGGAAACACTAATTACTTACACATGGAGACACAAACTCAACACAATGGTATTTTCTAGGCAGATATCTAGAGCAATTGCTTCAAACAAACATGATATTTATATTTGTAAACATGACTTTTTATCCACTTGCCCAAGAATACGAGTTTGGTTTTCTACAAAACACGATTGAGGGTTATTTTCTGAGTTCATTGCATAACAGTTCCACAAAACATTGTCCTGTTATGACTGGATGAAACCAGGAATATCCTCTTGTGTTATGGCTAACTCAATCCCAGATGGAGCTACAGGCTCTGCTTTGTGTTTTCTTCATATTATGAATGGATTTTACAGTTTTCAATGAATTTTAGCAGGGGATATTTCCTTTTGTGCTGGGGAACACTAATTACTTACACATGGAGACACAAACTGAACACAATCGTGTTTTCTAGGCAGAAAGCTGGTTCAATTGCTGCAAACAAACATGATATTTATATATGTAAACATGACTTATTATCCACTTGACGAAGAATATGAGTTTGCTTTCCTCCAAAACAAGTTTGACGGTGATTTTCTGAGTCCATTCAATACTAGTTCCACAACAGTTTGTCTGGATATGACTGAATGAAACCAGAAATATCCTCTTGTGTTGTGACTAACTCAATCCCAGATCGTGCTACAAGCCCTCTTTTGTGTTTTCTTGATATTATCCATGGACTGTATGCTTTTGAATGAATGTAAGCAGAAAGTATTTTCTTTTGTGCTGGGAAAAACAAATTAGTTCCACATGGAGACACAAACTCAACAGATTCCTGTTTTCTAGGCAGAAAGCTAGATCAATTTTTGCAAAAAACCATTATATTATATTTGTAAAAATGACATTTTATAAACTTGACCAAGAAAATGAGTTTGCTTTACTCCAAAACCAGTTTGACGGTGATTATCTGAGTGCATTGCATACTAGCTCCACAACACTTTGTCCGGATATGACTGGATGAAACCAGAAATATCCTATTGTGTTGTGACTAACTCAATCCCAGATCGTGCTACATGCCCTCTTTTGTGTTTTCTGGAAATTAGCCATGGACTTTATGGTTTTTAGTGAATTTAAGCAGGGAATATTTTCTTTTGTGCTGTGAAAAACTAATATGTTCCACATGGAGACACAAACTCAACACATTCGCGTTTTCTAGGCAGAAAGCTAGAGCAATTGCTGCAAGCAATCTTGATATTTGTGTTTGTATAGAGGACATTTATGCGCTTGCCTAAGAAAATACTTTGCTTTTCTCTAGATCCAGTTTGACTGTGATTTTCTGAGTCCATTTCCTACCAGTTCCACAACAGCTTGTCTGGATATGACTGGATGAAACCAGAAATATCCTCTTGTGATATGGCTAACTCAATCCCACTTGGTGCTATAGACTCTGCTTTGTGTTTTTTAGATATCATCAATGGACTTTATGGTTTTGAATGAATTTAAGCAGGGACTATTTTATTTTGTGCTGGGAAAAACTAGTTACTTCCACATGGAGACACAAACTCAACACATTCCTGTTTGCTATGTAGAAAACTAGAGCAATTGCTGCAAACAAACATGATATTTATATTTGTAAACAGGCTTCTTATCCAAGTGACCAAGAAAATGAGTTTGTTTTCCGCAAAATCCACTGTGACCGTGATTATCTGAGTCCATTGCATACCAGTTCCACAACACTTTGTCCAGATATGACTGGATGAAACCAGAAATATCCTCTTGTGTTATGGCTAACTCAATCCCAGATCATGCTACAGGCTCTGCTTTGTGTTTTCTTGATATTATCCATGGACTTTATGCTTTTGAATGAATTTAAGCAGGCGATATTTTCTTTTCTGCTGGGAAAAACTAATTACTTCCACGTGGAGACACAAACGCAACACATTCCTGTTTTATAGGCAGAAAGCTAGAGCAATTGCTACAAACAAACATGATATTTATATTTGTCAACATGGCTTTTATCCACTTCACCAAGGAAATCAGTGTGTTTTCCCCCAAACCAGTTTGACCGTGATTATCTGAGTCCCTTGAAAACCACTTCCACAACACTTTGTCAGGATATGACTGGATGAAACCAGAAATATCCTCTTGTGTTATGGCTAACTCAATCCCAGACCTTGCTGCAGGCCCTGCTTTGTGTTTTATTGATATTATCCATGGAGTTTATCATTTTGAATGTATTTAAGCAAGGGATATTTCCTTTTGTGCTGGGAAACACTAATTACTTCCATTGGAGACACAAACTCAACGCATTCGTGTTTTCTAGGCAGAAAGCTAGAGCAATTGCTGCAAACTAACATGATATTTATATTTGTAAACATGGCTTTTTATCCACTTGCCTAAGAAAATACTTTGCTTTTCTCTAAATCTAGTTTTACGGTGCTTATCTGAGTCCATTTCATACCAGTTCCACAACATCTTGTATGGATATGACTGGATGAAACGAGTAATATCCTCTTGTGTTATGGCTACTCGATCCCAGATGGTGCTACAGGCTCTGCTTTGTGTTTTCTTGATATTATCAATGGCCTTCATGGTTTTGAATGCATTTAAGCAGGGGATATTTTCTTTTGTGCTGGCAAACACTAATTATTGAACATGGAGACACAGACTCAACACATTTGTGTTCTCTTGGCAGAAAGCGAGAGCAATTGCTGCAAACAAACATGATATTTATGTTTGTGAACATCGCTTTTTATCCACTTGACCAGGAAAATGAGTTTGTTATCCCCCAAAACCAGTTTCACAGTGATTATCTGAGTCCATTCCATACTAGTTCCACAACACTTTGTCCGGATATGACTGGATGAAACCAGAAATCTCCTCTTGTGTTGTGACTAACTCAATCCCAGATCATGCTACAAATCCTCTTTTGGGTTTTCTTGATATTATACATGGACTATATGGGTTTGAATGAATTTAAGCAGGGAATATTTTCTTTTGTGCTGGGAAACACTAATTACTTACACATGGAGACACAAACTCAACACAATGGTATTTTCTAGGCAGATATCTAGAGCAATTGCTTCAAACAAACATGATATTTATATTTGTAAACATGACTTTTTATCCACTTGCCCAAGAATACGAGTTTGGTTTTCTACAAAACACGATTGAGGGTTATTTTCTGAGTTCATTGCATAACAGTTCCACAAAACATTGTCCTGTTATGACTGGATGAAACCAGGAATATCCTCTTGTGTTATGGCTAACTCAATCCCAGATGGAGCTACAGGCTCTGCTTTGTGTTTTCTTCATATTATGAATGGATTTTACAGTTTTCAATGAATTTTAGCAGGGGATATTTCCTTTTGTGCTGGGGAACACTAATTACTTACACATGGAGACACAAACTGAACAGAATCGTGTTTTCTAGGCAGAAAGCTGGTTCAATTGCTGCAAACAAACATGATATTTATATATGTAAACATGACTTATTATCCACTTGACGAAGAATATGAGTTTGCTTTCCTCCAAAACAAGTTTGACGGTGATTTTCTGAGTCCATTCAATACTAGTTCCACAACAGTTTGTCTGGATATGACTGAATGAAACCAGAAATATCCTCTTGTGTTGTGACTAACTCAATCCCAGATCGTGCTACAAGCCCTCTTTTGTGTTTTCTTGATATTATCCATGGACTGTATGCTTTTGAATGAATTTAAGCAGAAAGTATTTTCTTTTGTGCTGGGAAAAACAAATTAGTTCCACATGGAGACACAAACTCAACAGATTCCTGTTTTCTAGGCAGAAAGCTAGATCAATTTTTGCAAAAAAACATTATATTATATTTGTAAAAATGACATTTTATAAACTTGACCAAGAAAATGAGTTTGCTTTACTCCAAAACCAGTTTGACGGTGATTATCTGAGTGCATTGCATACTAGCTCCACAACACTTTGTCCGGATATGACTGGATGAAACCAGAAATATCCTATTGTGTTGTGACTAACTCAAGACCAGATCGTGCTACATGCCCTCTTTTGTGTTTTCTGGAAATTAGCCATGGACTTTATGGTTTTTAGTGAATTTAAGCAGGGAATATTTTCTTTTGTGCTGTGAAAAACTAATATGTTCCACATGGAGACACAAACTCAACACATTAGCGTTTTCTAGGCAGAAAGCTAGAGCAATTGCTGCAAGCAATCTTGATATTTGTGTTTGTATAGAGGACATTTATGCGCTTGCCTAAGAAAATACTTTGCTTTTCTCTAGATCCAGTTTGACTGTGATTTTCTGAGTCCATTTCCTACCAGTTCCACAACAGCTTGTCTGGATATGACTGGATGAAACCAGAAATATCCTCTTGTGATATGGCTAACTCAATCCCACTTGGTGCTATAGACTCTGCTTTGTGTTTTTTAGATATCATCAATGGACTTTATGGTTTTGAATGAATTTAAGCAGGGACTATTTTATTTTGTGCTGGGAAAAACTAGTTACTTCCACATGGAGACACAAACTCAACACATTCCTGTTTTCTATGTAGAAAACTAGAGCAATTGCTGCAAACAAACATGATATTTATATTTGTAAACAGGCTTCTTATCCAAGTGACCAAGAAAATGAGTTTGTTTTCCGCAAAATCCACTGTGACCGTGATTATCTGAGTCCATTGCATACCAGTTCCACAACACTTTGTCCAGATATGACTGGATGAAACCAGAAATATCCTCTTGTGTTATGGCTAACTCAATCCCAGATCATGCTACAGGCTCTGCTTTGTGTTTTCTTGATATTATCCATGGACTTTATGCTTTTGAATGAATTTAAGCAGGCGATATTTTCTTTTCTGCTGGGAAAAACTAATTACTTCCACGTGGAGACACAAACGCAACACATTCCTGTTTTATAGGCAGAAAGCTAGAGCAATTGCTACAAACAAACATGATATTTATATTTGTCAACATGGCTTTTATCCACTTCACCAAGGAAATCAGTGTGTTTTCCCCCAAACCAGTTTGACCGGGATTATCTGAGTCCCTTGAAAACCACTTCCACAACACTTTGTCAGGATATGACTGGATGAAACCAGAAATATCCTCTTGTGTTATGGCTAACTCAATCCCAGACCTTGCTGCAGGCCCTGCTTTGTGTTTTATTGATATTATCCATGGAGTTTATCATTTTGAATGTATTTAAGCAAGGGATATTTCCTTTTGTGCTGGGAAACACTAATTACTTCCATTGGAGACACAAACTCAACGCATTCGTGTTTTCTAGGCAGAAAGCTAGAGCAATTGCTGCAAACTAACATGATATTTATATTTGTAAACATGGCTTTTTATCCACTTGCCTAAGAAAATACTTTGCTTTTCTCTAAATCTAGTTTTACGGTGCTTATCTGAGTCCATTTCATACCAGTTCCACAACATCTTGTATGGATATGACTGGATGAAACGAGTAATATCCCCTTGTGTTATGGCTACTAGATCCCAGATGGTGCTACAGGCTCTGCTTTGTGTTTTCTTGATATTATCAATGGCCTTCATGGTTTTGAATGCATTTAAGCAGGGGATATTTTCTTTTGTGCTGGCAAACACTAATTATTGAACATGGAGACACAGACTCAACACATTTGTGTTCTCTTGGCAGAAAGCGAGAGCAATTGCTGCAAACAAACATGATATTTATGTTTGTGAACATCGCTTTTTATCCACTTGACCAGGAAAATGAGTTTGTTATCCCCCAAAACCAGTTTCACAGTGATTATCTGAGTCCATTCCATACTAGTTCCACAACACTTTGTCCGGATATGACTGGATGAAACCAGAAATCTCCTCTTGTGTTGTGACTAACTCAATCCCAGATCATGCTACAAATCCTCTTTTGGGTTTTCTTGATATTATACATGGACTATATGGTTTTGAATGAATTTAAGCAGGGAATATTTTCTTTTGTGCTGGGAAACACTAATTACTTACACATGGAGACACAAACTCAACACAATGGTATTTTCTAGGCAGATATCTAGAGCAATTGCTTCAAACAAACATGATATTTATATTTGTAAACATGACTTTTTATCCACTTGCCCAAGAATACGAGTTTGGTTTTCTACAAAACACGATTGAGGGTTATTTTCTGAGTTCATTGCATAACAGTTCCACAAAACATTGTCCTGTTATGACTGGATGAAACCAGGAATATCCTCTTGTGTTATGGCTAACTCAATCCCAGATGGAGCTACAGGCTCTGCTTTGTGTTTTCTTCATATTATGAATGGATTTTACAGTTTTCAATGAATTTTAGCAGGGGATATTTCCTTTTGTGCTGGGGAACACTAATTACTTACACATGGAGACACAAACTGAACACAATCGTGTTTTCTAGGCAGAAAGCTGGTTCAATTGCTGCAAACAAACATGATATTTATATATGTAAACATGACTTATTATCCACTTGACGAAGAATATGAGTTTGCTTTCCTCCAAAACAAGTTTGACGGTGATTTTCTGAGTCCATTCAATACTAGTTCCACAACAGTTTGTCTGGATATGACTGAATGAAACCAGAAATATCCTCTTGTGTTGTGACTAACTCAATCCCAGATCGTGCTACAAGCCCTCTTTTGTGTTTTCTTGATATTATCCATGGACTGTATGCTTTTGAATGAATTTAAGCAGAAAGTATTTTCTTTTGTGCTGGGAAAAACAAATTAGTTCCACATGGAGACACAAACTCAACAGATTCCTGTTTTCTAGGCAGAAAGCTAGATCAATTTTTGCAAAAAACATTATATTATATTTGTAAAAATGACATTTTATAAACTTGACCAAGAAAATGAGTTTGCTTTACTCCAAAACCAGTTTGACGGTGATTATCTGAGTGCATTGCATACTAGCTCCACAACACTTTGTCCGGATATGACTGGATGAAACCAGAAATATCCTATTGTGTTGTGACTAACTCAATCCCAGATCGTGCTACATGCCCTCTTTTGTGTTTTCTGGAAATTAGCCATGGACTTTATGGTTTTTAGTGAATTTAAGCAGGGAATATTTTCTTTTGTGCTGTGAAAAACTAATATGTTCCACATGGAGACACAAACTCAACACATTCACGTTTTCTAGGCAGAAAGCTAGAGCAATTGCTGCAAGCAATCTTGATATTTGTGTTTGTATAGAGGACATTTATGCGCTTGCCTAAGAAAATACTTTGCTTTTCTCTAGATCCAGTTTGACTGTGATTTTCTGAGTCCATTTCCTACCAGTTCCACAACAGCTTGTCTGGATATGACTGGATGAAACCAGAAATATCCTCTTGTGATATGGCTAACTCAATCCCACTTGGTGCTATAGACTCTGCTTTGTGTTTTTTAGATATCATCAATGGACTTTATGGTTTTGAATGAATTTAAGCAGGGACTATTTTATTTTGTGCTGGGAAAAACTAGTTACTTCCACATGGAGACACAAACTCAACACATTCCTGTTTTCTATGTAGAAAACTAGAGCAATTGCTGCAAACAAACGTGATATTTATATTTGTAAACAGGCTTCTTATCCAAGTGACCAAGAAAATGAGTTTGTTTTCCGCAAAATCCACTGTGACCGTGATTATCTGAGTCCATTGCATACCAGTTCCACAACACTTTGTCCAGATATGACTGGATGAAACCAGAAATATCCTCTTGTGTTATGGCTAACTCAATCCCAGATCATGCTACAGGCTCTGCTTTGTGTTTTCTTGATATTATCCATGGACTTTATGCTTTTGAATGAATTTAAGCAGGCGATATTTTCTTTTCTGCTGGGAAAAACTAATTACTTCCACGTGGAGACACAAACGCAACACATTCCTGTTTTATAGGCAGAAAGCTAGAGCAATTGCTACAAACAAACATGATATTTATATTTGTCAACATGGCTTTTATCCACTTCACCAAGGAAATCAGTGTGTTTTCCCCCAAACCAGTTTGACCGTGATTATCTGAGTCCCTTGAAAACCACTTCCACAACACTTTGTCAGGATATGACTGGATGAAACCAGAAATATCCTCTTGTGTTATGGCTAACTCAATCCCAGACCTTGCTGCAGGCCCTGCTTTGTGTTTTATTGATATTATCCATGGAGTTTATCATTTTGAATGTATTTAAGCAAGGGATATTTCCTTTTGTGCTGGGAAACACTAATTACTTCCATTGGAGACACAAACTCAACGCATTCGTGTTTTCTAGGCAGAAAGCTAGAGCAATTGCTGCAAACTAACATGATATTTATATTTGTAAACATGGCTTTTTATCCACTTGCCTAAGAAAATACTTTGCTTTTCTCTAAATCTAGTTTTACGGTGCTTATCTGAGTCCATTTCATACCAGTTCCACAACATCTTGTATGGATATGACTGGATGAAACGAGTAATATCCTCTTGTGTTATGGCTACTCGATCCCAGATGGTGCTACAGGCTCTGCTTTGTGTTTTCTTGATATTATCAATGGCCTTCATGGTTTTGAATGCATTTAAGCAGGGGATATTTTCTTTTGTGCTGGCAAACACTAATTATTGAACATGGAGACACAGACTCAACACATTTGTGTTCTCTTGGCAGAAAGCGAGAGCAATTGCTGCAAACAAACATGATATTTATGTTTGTGAACATCGCTTTTTATCCACTTGACCAGGAAAATGAGTTTGTTATCCCCCAAAACCAGTTTCACAGTGATTATCTGAGTCCATTCCATACTAGTTCCACAACACTTTGTCCGGATATGACTGGCTGAAACCAGAAATCTCCTCTTGTGTTGTGACTAACTCAATCCCAGATCATGCTACAAATCCTCTTTTGGGTTTTCTTGATATTATACATGGACTATATGGTTTTGAATGAATTTAAGCAGGGAATATTTTCTTTTGTGCTGGGAAACACTAATTACTTACACATGGAGACACAAACTCAACACAATGGTATTTTCTAGGCAGATATCTAGAGCAATTGCTTCAAACAAACATGATATTTATATTTGTAAACATGACTTTTTATCCACTTGCCCAAGAATACGAGTTTGGTTTTCTACAAAACACGATTGAGGGTTATTTTCTGAGTTCATTGCATAACAGTTCCACAAAACATTGTCCTGTTATGACTGGATGAAACCAGGAATATCCTCTTGTGTTATGGCTAACTCAATCCCAGATGGAGCTACAGGCTCTGCTTTGTGTTTTCTTCATATTATGAATGGATTTTACAGTTTTCAATGAATTTTAGCAGGGGATATTTCCTTTTGTGCTGGGGAACACTAATTACTTACACATGGAGACACAAACTGAACACAATCGTGTTTTCTAGGCAGAAAGCTGGTTCAATTGCTGCAAACAAACATGATATTTATATATGTAAACATGACTTATTATCCACTTGACGAAGAATATGAGTTTGCTTTCCTCCAAAACAAGTTTGACGGTGATTTTCTGAGTCCAATCAATACTAGTTCCACAACAGTTTGTCTGGATATGACTGAATGAAACCAGAAATATCCTCTTGTGTTGTGACTAACTCAATCCCAGATCGTGCTACAAGCCTTCTTTTGTGTTTTCTTGATATTATCCATGGACTGTATGCTTTTGAATGAATTTAAGCAGAAAGTATTTTCTTTTGTGCTGGGAAAAACAAATTAGTTCCACATGGAGACACAAACTCAACAGATTCCTGTTTTCTAGGCAGAAAGCTAGATCAATTTTTGCAAAAAACCATTATATTATATTTGTAAAAATGACATTTTATAAACTTGACCAAGAAAATGAGTTTGCTTTACTCCAAAACCAGTTTGACGGTGATTATCTGAGTGCATTGCATACTAGCTCCACAACACTTTGTCCGGATATGACTGGATGAAACCAGAAATATCCTATTGTGTTGTGACTAACTCAATCCCAGATCGTGCTACATGCCCTCTTTTGTGTTTTCTGGAAATTAGCCATGGACTTTATGGTTTTTAGTGAATTTAAGCAGGGAATATTTTCTTTTGTGCTGTGAAAAACTAATATGTTCCACATGGAGACACAAACTCAACACATTCGCGTTTTCTAGGCAGAAAGCTAGAGCAATTGCTGCAAGCAATCTTGATATTTGTGTTTGTATAGAGGACATTTATGCGCTTGCCTAAGAAAATACTTTGCTTTTCTCTAGATCCAGTTTGACTGTGATTTTCTGAGTCCATTTCCTACCAGTTCCACAACAGCTTGTCTGGATATGACTGGATGAAACCAGAAATATCCTCTTGTGATATGGCTAACTCAATCCCACTTGGTGCTATAGACTCTGCTTTGTGTTTTTTAGATATCATCAATGGACTTTATGGTTTTGAATGAATTTAAGCAGGGACTATTTTATTTTGTGCTGGGAAAAACTAGTTACTTCCACATGGAGACACAAACTCAACACATTCCTGTTTGCTATGTAGAAAACTAGAGCAATTGCTGCAAACAAACATGATATTTATATTTGTAAACAGGCTTCTTATCCAAGTGACCAAGAAAATGAGTTTGTTTTCCGCAAAATCCACTGTGACCGTGATTATCTGAGTCCATTGCATACCAGTTCCACAACACTTTGTCCAGATATGACTGGATGAAACCAGAAATATCCTCTTGTGTTATGGCTAACTCAATCCCAGATCATGCTACAGGCTCTGCTTTGTGTTTTCTTGATATTATCCATGGACTTTATGCTTTTGAATGAATTTAAGCAGGCGATATTTTCTTTTCTGCTGGGAAAAACTAATTACTTCCACGTGGAGACACAAACGCAACACATTCCTGTTTTATAGGCAGAAAGCTAGAGCAATTGCTACAAACAAACATGATATTTATATTTGTCAACATGGCTTTTATCCACTTCACCAAGGAAATCAGTGTGTTTTCCCCCAAACCAGTTTGACCGTGATTATCTGAGTCCCTTGAAAACCACTTCCACAACACTTTGTCAGGATATGACTGGATGAAACCAGAAATATCCTCTTGTGTTATGGCTAACTCAATCCCAGACCTTGCTGCAGGCCCTGCTTTGTGTTTTATTGATATTATCCATGGAGTTTATCATTTTGAATGTATTTAAGCAAGGGATATTTCCTTTTGTGCTGGGAAACACTAATTACTTCCATTGGAGACACAAACTCAACGCATTCGTGTTTTCTAGGCAGAAAGCTAGAGCAATTGCTGCAAACTAACATGATATTTATATTTGTAAACATGGCTTTTTATCCACTTGCCTAAGAAAATACTTTGCTTTTCTCTAAATCTAGTTTTACGGTGCTTATCTGAGTCCATTTCATACCAGTTCCACAACATCTTGTATGGATATGACTGGATGAAACGAGTAATATCCTCTTGTGTTATGGCTACTCGATCCCAGATGGTGCTACAGGCTCTGCTTTGTGTTTTCTTGATATTATCAATGGCCTTCATGGTTTTGAATGCATTTAAGCAGGGGATATTTTCTTTTGTGCTGGCAAACACTAATTATTGAACATGGAGACACAGACTCAACACATTTGTGTTCTCTTGGCAGAAAGCGAGAGCAATTGCTGCAAACAAACATGATATTTATGTTTGTGAACATCGCTTTTTATCCACTTGACCAGGAAAATGAGTTTGTTATCCCCCAAAACCAGTTTCACAGTGATTATCTGAGTCCATTCCATACTAGTTCCACAACACTTTGTCCGGATATGACTGGCTGAAACCAGAAATCTCCTCTTGTGTTGTGACTAACTCAATCCCAGATCATGCTACAAATCCTCTTTTGGGTTTTCTTGATATTATACATGGACTATATGGTTTTGAATGAATTTAAGCAGGGAATATTTTCTTTTGTGCTGGGAAACACTAATTACTTACACATGGAGACACAAACTCAACACAATGGTATTTTCTAGGCAGATATCTAGAGCAATTGCTTCAAACAAACATGATATTTATATTTGTAAACATGACTTTTTATCCACTTGCCCAAGAATACGAGTTTGGTTTTCTACAAAACACGATTGAGGGTTATTTTCTGAGTTCATTGCATAACAGTTCCACAAAACATTGTCCTGTTATGACTGGATGAAACCAGGAATATCCTCTTGTGTTATGGCTAACTCAATCCCAGATGGAGCTACAGGCTCTGCTTTGTGTTTTCTTCCTATTATGAATGGATTTTACAGTTTTCAATGAATTTTAGCAGGGGATATTTCCTTTTGTGCTGGGGAACACTAATTACTTACACATGGAGACACAAACTGAACACAATCGTGTTTTCTAGGCAGAAAGCTGGTTCAATTGCTGCAAACAAACATGATATTTATATATGTAAACATGACTTATTATCCACTTGACGAAGAATATGAGTTTGCTTTCCTCCAAAACAAGTTTGACGGTGATTTTCTGAGTCCAATCAATACTAGTTCCACAACAGTTTGTCTGGATATGACTGAATGAAACCAGAAATATCCTCTTGTGTTGTGACTAACTCAATCCCAGATCGTGCTACAAGCCTTCTTTTGTGTTTTCTTGATATTATCCATGGACTGTATGCTTTTGAATGAATTTAAGCAGAAAGTATTTTCTTTTGTGCTGGGAAAAACAAATTAGTTCCACATGGAGACACAAACTCAACAGATTCCTGTTTTCTAGGCAGAAAGCTAGATCAATTTTTGCAAAAAACCATTATATTATATTTGTAAAAATGACATTTTATAAACTTGACCAAGAAAATGAGTTTGCTTTACTCCAAAACCAGTTTGACGGTGATTATCTGAGTGCATTGCATACTAGCTCCACAACACTTTGTCCGGATATGACTGGATGAAACCAGAAATATCCTATTGTGTTGTGACTAACTCAATCCCAGATCGTGCTACATGCCCTCTTTTGTGTTTTCTGGAAATTAGCCATGGACTTTATGGTTTTTAGTGAATTTAAGCAGGGAATATTTTCTTTTGTGCTGTGAAAAACTAATATGTTCCACATGGAGACACAAACTCAACACATTCGCGTTTTCTAGGCAGAAAGCTAGAGCAATTGCTGCAAGCAATCTTGATATTTGTGTTTGTATAGAGGACATTTATGCGCTTGCCTAAGAAAATACTTTGCTTTTCTCTAGATCCAGTTTGACTGTGATTTTCTGAGTCCATTTCCTACCAGTTCCACAACAGCTTGTCTGGATATGACTGGATGAAACCAGAAATATCCTCTTGTGATATGGCTAACTCAATCCCACTTGGTGCTATAGACTCTGCTTTGTGTTTTTTAGATATCATCAATGGACTTTATGGTTTTGAATGAATTTAAGCAGGGACTATTTTATTTTGTGCTGGGAAAAACTAGTTACTTCCACATGGAGACACAAACTCAACACATTCCTGTTTGCTATGTAGAAAACTAGAGCAATTGCTGCAAACAAACATGATATTTATATTTGTAAACAGGCTTCTTATCCAAGTGACCAAGAAAATGAGTTTGTTTTCCGCAAAATCCACTGTGACCGTGATTATCTGAGTCCATTGCATACCAGTTCCACAACACTTTGTCCAGATATGACTGGATGAAACCAGAAATATCCTCTTGTGTTATGGCTAACTCAATCCCAGATCATGCTACAGGCTCTGCTTTGTGTTTTCTTGATATTATCCATGGACTTTATGCTTTTGAATGAATTTAAGCAGGCGATATTTTCTTTTCTGCTGGGAAAAACTAATTACTTCCACGTGGAGACACAAACGCAACACATTCCTGTTTTATAGGCAGAAAGCTAGAGCAATTGCTACAAACAAACATGATATTTATATTTGTCAACATGGCTTTTATCCACTTCACCAAGGAAATCAGTGTGTTTTCCCCCAAACCAGTTTGACCGTGATTATCTGAGTCCCTTGAAAACCACTTCCACAACACTTTGTCAGGATATGACTGGATGAAACCAGAAATATCCTCTTGTGTTATGGCTAACTCAATCCCAGACCTTGCTGCAGGCCCTGCTTTGTGTTTTATTGATATTATCCATGGAGTTTATCATTTTGAATGTATTTAAGCAAGGGATATTTCCTTTTGTGCTGGGAAACACTAATTACTTCCATTGGAGACACAAACTCAACGCATTCGTGTTTTCTAGGCAGAAAGCTAGAGCAATTGCTGCAAACTAACATGATATTTATATTTGTAAACATGGCTTTTTATCCACTTGCCTAAGAAAATACTTTGCTTTTCTCTAAATCTAGTTTTACGGTGCTTATCTGAGTCCATTTCATACCAGTTCCACAACATCTTGTATGGATATGACTGGATGAAACGAGTAATATCCTCTTGTGTTATGGCTACTCGATCCCAGATGGTGCTACAGGCTCTGCTTTGTGTTTTCTTGATATTATCAATGGCCTTCATGGTTTTGAATGCATTTAAGCAGGGGATATTTTCTTTTGTGCTGGCAAACACTAATTATTGAACATGGAGACACAGACTCAACACATTTGTGTTCTCTTGGCAGAAAGCGAGAGCAATTGCTGCAAACAAACATGATATTTATGTTTGTGAACATCGCTTTTTATCCACTTGACCAGGAAAATGAGTTTGTTATCCCCCAAAACCAGTTTCACAGTGATTATCTGAGTCCATTCCATACTAGTTCCACAACACTTTGTCCGGATATGACTGGCTGAAACCAGAAATCTCCTCTTGTGTTGTGACTAACTCAATCCCAGATCATGCTACAAATCCTCTTTTGGGTTTTCTTGATATTATACATGGACTATATGGTTTTGAATGAATTTAAGCAGGGAATATTTTCTTTTGTGCTGGGAAACACTAATTACTTACACATGGAGACACAAACTCAACACAATGGTATTTTCTAGGCAGATATCTAGAGCAATTGCTTCAAACAAACATGATATTTATATTTGTAAACATGACTTTTTATCCACTTGCCCAAGAATACGAGTTTGGTTTTCTACAAAACACGATTGAGGGTTATTTTCTGAGTTCATTGCATAACAGTTCCACAAAACATTGTCCTGTTATGACTGGATGAAACCAGGAATATCCTCTTGTGTTATGGCTAACTCAATCCCAGATGGAGCTACAGGCTCTGCTTTGTGTTTTCTTCATATTATGAATGGATTTTACAGTTTTCAATGAATTTTAGCAGGGGATATTTCCTTTTGTGCTGGGGAACACTAATTACTTACACATGGAGACACAAACTGAACACAATCGTGTTTTCTAGGCAGAAAGCTGGTTCAATTGCTGCAAACAAACATGATATTTATATATGTAAACATGACTTATTATCCACTTGACGAAGAATATGAGTTTGCTTTCCTCCAAAACAAGTTTGACGGTGATTTTCTGAGTCCAATCAATACTAGTTCCACAACAGTTTGTCTGGATATGACTGAATGAAACCAGAAATATCCTCTTGTGTTGTGACTAACTCAATCCCAGATCGTGCTACAAGCCCTCTTTTGTGTTTTCTTGATATTATCCATGGACTGTATGCTTTTGAATGAATTTAAGCAGAAAGTATTTTCTTTTGTGCTGGGAAAAACAAATTAGTTCCACATGGAGACACAAACTCAACAGATTCCTGTTTTCTAGGCAGAAAGCTAGATCAATTTTTGCAAAAAACCATTATATTATATTTGTAAAAATGACATTTTATAAACTTGACCAAGAAAATGAGTTTGCTTTACTCCAAAACCAGTTTGACGGTGATTATCTGAGTGCATTGCATACTAGCTCCACAACACTTTGTCCGGATATGACTGGATGAAACCAGAAATATCCTATTGTGTTGTGACTAACTCAATCCCAGATCGTGCTACATGCCCTCTTTTGTGTTTTCTGGAAATTAGCCATGGACTTTATGGTTTTTAGTGAATTTAAGCAGGGAATATTTTCTTTTGTGCTGTGAAAAACTAATATGTTCCACATGGAGACACAAACTCAACACATTCGCGTTTTCTAGGCAGAAAGCTAGAGCAATTGCTGCAAGCAATCTTGATATTTGTGTTTGTATAGAGGACATTTATGCGCTTGCCTAAGAAAATACTTTGCTTTTCTCTAGATCCAGTTTGACTGTGATTTTCTGAGTCCATTTCCTACCAGTTCCACAACAGCTTGTCTGGATATGACTGGATGAAACCAGAAATATCCTCTTGTGATATGGCTAACTCAATCCCACTTGGTGCTATAGACTCTGCTTTGTGTTTTTTAGATATCATCAATGGACTTTATGGTTTTGAATGAATTTAAGCAGGGACTATTTTATTTTGTGCTGGGAAAAACTAGTTACTTCCACATGGAGACACAAACTCAACACATTCCTGTTTGCTATGTAGAAAACTAGAGCAATTGCTGCAAACAAACATGATATTTATATTTGTAAACAGGCTTCTTATCCAAGTGACCAAGAAAATGAGTTTGTTTTCCGCAAAATCCACTGTGACCGTGATTATCTGAGTCCATTGCATACCAGTTCCACAACACTTTGTCCAGATATGACTGGATGAAACCAGAAATATCCTCTTGTGTTATGGCTAACTCAATCCCAGATCATGCTACAGGCTCTGCTTTGTGTTTTCTTGATATTATCCATGGACTTTATGCTTTTGAATGAATTTAAGCAGGCGATATTTTCTTTTCTGCTGGGAAAAACTAATTACTTCCACGTGGAGACACAAACGCAACACATTCCTGTTTTATAGGCAGAAAGCTAGAGCAATTGCTACAAACAAACATGATATTTATATTTGTCAACATGGCTTTTATCCACTTCACCAAGGAAATCAGTGTGTTTTCCCCCAAACCAGTTTGACCGTGATTATCTGAGTCCCTTGAAAACCACTTCCACAACACTTTGTCAGGATATGACTGGATGAAACCAGAAATATCCTCTTGTGTTATGGCTAACTCAATCCCAGACCTTGCTGCAGGCCCTGCTTTGTGTTTTATTGATATTATCCATGGAGTTTATCATTTTGAATGTATTTAAGCAAGGGATATTTCCTTTTGTGCTGGGAAACACTAATTACTTCCATTGGAGACACAAACTCAACGCATTCGTGTTTTCTAGGCAGAAAGCTAGAGCAATTGCTGCAAACTAACATGATATTTATATTTGTAAACATGGCTTTTTATCCACTTGCCTAAGAAAATACTTTGCTTTTCTCTAAATCTAGTTTTACGGTGCTTATCTGAGTCCATTTCATACCAGTTCCACAACATCTTGTATGGATATGACTGGATGAAACGAGTAATATCCTCTTGTGTTATGGCTACTCGATCCCAGATGGTGCTACAGGCTCTGCTTTGTGTTTTCTTGATATTATCAATGGCCTTCATGGTTTTGAATGCATTTAAGCAGGGGATATTTTCTTTTGTGCTGGCAAACACTAATTATTGAACATGGAGACACAGACTCAACACATTTGTGTTCTCTTGGCAGAAAGCGAGAGCAATTGCTGCAAACAAACATGATATTTATGTTTGTGAACATCGCTTTTTATCCACTTGACCAGGAAAATGAGTTTGTTATCCCCCAAAACCAGTTTCACAGTGATTATCTGAGTCCATTCCATACTAGTTCCACAACACTTTGTCCGGATATGACTGGCTGAAAGCAGAAATCTCCTCTTGTGTTGTGACTAACTCAAGACCAGATCATGCTACAAATCCTCTTTTGGGTTTTCTTGATATTATACATGGACTATATGGTTTTGAATGAATTTAAGCAGGGAATATTTTCTTTTGTGCTGGGAAACACTAATTACTTACACATGGAGACACAAACTCAACACAATGGTATTTTCTAGGCAGATATCTAGAGCAATTGCTTCAAACAAACATGATATTTATATTTGTAAACATGACTTTTTATCCACTTGCCCAAGAATACGAGTTTGGTTTTCTACAAAACACGATTGAGGGTTATTTTCTGAGTTCATTGCATAACAGTTCCACAAAACATTGTCCTGTTATGACTGGATGAAACCAGGAATATCCTCTTGTGTTATGGCTAACTCAATCCCAGATGGAGCTACAGGCTCTGCTTTGTGTTTTCTTCATATTATGAATGGATTTTACAGTTTTCAATGAATTTTAGCAGGGGATATTTCCTTTTGTGCTGGGGAACACTAATTACTTACACATGGAGACACAAACTGAACACAATCGTGTTTTCTAGGCAGAAAGCTGGTTCAATTGCTGCAAACAAACATGATATTTATATATGTAAACATGACTTATTATCCACTTGACGAAGAATATGAGTTTGCTTTCCTCCAAAACAAGTTTGACGGTGATTTTCTGAGTCCATTCAATACTAGTTCCACAACAGTTTGTCTGGATATGACTGAATGAAACCAGAAATATCCTCTTGTGTTGTGACTAACTCAATCCCAGATCGTGCTACAAGCCCTCTTTTGTGTTTTCTTGATATTATCCATGGACTGTATGCTTTTGAATGAATGTAAGCAGAAAGTATTTTCTTTTGTGCTGGGAAAAACAAATTAGTTCCACATGGAGACACAAACTCAACAGATTCCTGTTTTCTAGGCAGAAAGCTAGATCAATTTTTGCAAAAAAACATTATATTATATTTGTAAAAATGACATTTTATAAACTTGACCAAGAAAATGAGTTTGCTTTACTCCAAAACCAGTTTGACGGTGATTATCTGAGTGCATTGCATACTAGCTCCACAACACTTTGTCCGGATATGACTGGATGAAACCAGAAATATCCTATTGTGTTGTGACTAACTCAATCCCAGATCGTGCTACATGCCCTCTTTTGTGTTTTCTGGAAATTAGCCATGGACTTTATGGTTTTTAGTGAATTTAAGCAGGGAATATTTTCTTTTGTGCTGTGAAAAACTAATATGTTCCACATGGAGACACAAACTCAACACATTCGCGTTTTCTAGGCAGAAAGCTAGAGCAATTGCTGCAAGCAATCTTGATATTTGTGTTTGTATAGAGGACATTTATGCGCTTGCCTAAGAAAATACTTTGCTTTTCTCTAGATCCAGTTTGACTGTGATTTTCTGAGTCCATTTCCTACCAGTTCCACAACAGCTTGTCTGGATATGACTGGATGAAACCAGAAATATCCTCTTGTGATATGGCTAACTCAATCCCACTTGGTGCTATAGACTCTGCTTTGTGTTTTTTAGATATCATCAATGGACTTTATGGTTTTGAATGAATTTAAGCAGGGACTATTTTATTTTGTGCTGGGAAAAACTAGTTACTTCCACATGGAGACACAAACTCAACACATTCCTGTTTTCTATGTAGAAAACTAGAGCAATTGCTGCAAACAAACATGATATTTATATTTGTAAACAGGCTTCTTATCCAAGTGACCAAGAAAATGAGTTTGTTTTCCGCAAAATCCACTGTGACCGTGATTATCTGAGTCCATTGCATACCAGTTCCACAACACTTTGTCCAGATATGACTGGATGAAACCAGAAATATCCTCTTGTGTTATGGCTAACTCAATCCCAGATCATGCTACAGGCTCTGCTTTGTGTTTTCTTGATATTATCCATGGACTTTATGCTTTTGAATGAATTTAAGCAGGCGATATTTTCTTTTCTGCTGGGAAAAACTAATTACTTCCACGTGGAGACACAAACGCAACACATTCCTGTTTTATAGGCAGAAAGCTAGAGCAATTGCTACAAACAAACATGATATTTATATTTGTCAACATGGCTTTTATCCACTTCACCAAGGAAATCAGTGTGTTTTCCCCCAAACCAGTTTGACCGTGATTATCTGAGTCCCTTGAAAACCACTTCCACAACACTTTGTCAGGATATGACTGGATGAAACCAGAAATATCCTCTTGTGTTATGGCTAACTCAATCCCAGACCTTGCTGCAGGCCCTGCTTTGTGTTTTATTGATATTATCCATGGAGTTTATCATTTTGAATGTATTTAAGCAAGGGATATTTCCTTTTGTGCTGGGAAACACTAATTACTTCCATTGGAGACACAAACTCAACGCATTCGTGTTTTCTAGGCAGAAAGCTAGAGCAATTGCTGCAAACTAACATGATATTTATATTTGTAAACATGGCTTTTTATCCACTTGCCTAAGAAAATACTTTGCTTTTCTCTAAATCTAGTTTTACGGTGCTTATCTGAGTCCATTTCATACCAGTTCCACAACATCTTGTATGGATATGACTGGATGAAACGAGTAATATCCTCTTGTGTTATGGCTACTCGATCCCAGATGGTGCTACAGGCTCTGCTTTGTGTTTTCTTGATATTATCAATGGCCTTCATGGTTTTGAATGCATTTAAGCAGGGGATATTTTCTTTTGTGCTGGCAAACACTAATTATTGAACATGGAGACACAGACTCAACACATTTGTGTTCTCTTGGCAGAAAGCGAGAGCAATTGCTGCAAACAAACATGATATTTATGTTTGTGAACATCGCTTTTTATCCACTTGACCAGGAAAATGAGTTTGTTATCCCCCAAAACCAGTTTCACAGTGATTATCTGAGTCCATTCCATACTAGTTCCACAACACTTTGTCCGGATATGACTGGCTGAAAGCAGAAATCTCCTCTTGTGTTGTGACTAACTCAATCCCAGATCATGCTACAAATCCTCTTTTGGGTTTTCTTGATATTATACATGGACTATATGGTTTTGAATGAATTTAAGCAGGGAATATTTTCTTTTGTGCTGGGAAACACTAATTACTTACACATGGAGACACAAACTCAACACAATGGTATTTTCTAGGCAGATATCTAGAGCAATTGCTTCAAACAAACATGATATTTATATTTGTAAACATGACTTTTTATCCACTTGCCCAAGAATACGAGTTTGGTTTTCTACAAAACACGATTGAGGGTTATTTTCTGAGTTCATTGCATAACAGTTCCACAAAACATTGTCCTGTTATGACTGGATGAAACCAGGAATATCCTCTTGTGTTATGGCTAACTCAATCCCAGATGGAGCTACAGGCTCTGCTTTGTGTTTTCTTCATATTATGAATGGATTTTACAGTTTTCAATGAATTTTAGCAGGGGATATTTCCTTTTGTGCTGGGGAACACTAATTACTTACACATGGAGACACAAACTGAACACAATCGTGTTTTCTAGGCAGAAAGCTGGTTCAATTGCTGCAAACAAACATGATATTTATATATGTAAACATGACTTATTATCCACTTGACGAAGAATATGAGTTTGCTTTCCTCCAAAACAAGTTTGACGGTGATTTTCTGAGTCCAATCAATACTAGTTCCACAACAGTTTGTCTGGATATGACTGAATGAAACCAGAAATATCCTCTTGTGTTGTGACTAACTCAATCCCAGATCGTGCTACAAGCCCTCTTTTGTGTTTTCTTGATATTATCCATGGACTGTATGCTTTTGAATGAATTTAAGCAGAAAGTATTTTCTTTTGTGCTGGGAAAAACAAATTAGTTCCACATGGAGACACAAACTCAACGGATTCCTGTTTTTCCTGTTTTCTAGGCAGAAAGCTAGATCAATTTTTGCAAAAAACCATTATATTATATTTGTAAAAATGACATTTTATAAACTTGACCAAGAAAATGAGTTTGCTTTACTCCAAAACCAGTTTGACGGTGATTATCTGAGTGCATTGCATACTAGCTCCACAACACTTTGTCCGGATATGACTGGATGAAACCAGAAATATCCTATTGTGTTGTGACTAACTCAATCCCAGATCGTGCTACATGCCCTCTTTTGTGTTTTCTGGAAATTAGCCATGGACTTTATGGTTTTTAGTGAATTTAAGCAGGGAATATTTTCTTTTGTGCTGTGAAAAACTAATATGTTCCACATGGAGACACAAACTCAACACATTCGCGTTTTCTAGGCAGAAAGCTAGAGCAATTGCTGCAAGCAATCTTGATATTTGTGTTTGTATAGAGGACATTTATGCGCTTGCCTAAGAAAATACTTTGCTTTTCTCTAGATCCAGTTTGACTGTGATTTTCTGAGTCCATTTCCTACCAGTTCCACAACAGCTTGTCTGGATATGACTGGATGAAACCAGAAATATCCTCTTGTGATATGGCTAACTCAATCCCAGATGGAGCTACAGGCTCTGCTTTGTGTTTTCTTCATATTATGAATGGATTTTACAGTTTTCAATGAATTTTAGCAGGGGATATTTCCTTTTGTGCTGGGGAACACTAATTACTTACACATGGAGACACAAACTGAACACAATCGTGTTTTCTAGGCAGAAAGCTGGTTCAATTGCTGCAAACAAACATGATATTTATATATATAAACATGACTTATTATCCACTTGACGAAGAATATGAGTTTGCTTTCCTCCAAAACAAGTTTGACGGTGATTTTCTGAGTCCAATCAATACTAGTTCCACAACAGTTTGTCTGGATATGACTGAATGAAACCAGAAATATCCTCTTGTGTTGTGACTAACTCAATCCCAGATCGTGCTACAAGCCCTCTTTTGTGTTTTCTTGATATTATCCATGGACTGTATGCTTTTGAATGAATTTAAGCAGAAAGTATTTTCTTTTGTGCTGGGAAAAACAAATTAGTTCCACATGGAGACACAAACTCAACAGATTCCTGTTTTTCCTGTTTTCTAGGCAGAAAGCTAGATCAATTTTTGCAAAAAACCATTATATTATATTTGTAAAAATGACATTTTATAAACTTGACCAAGAAAATGAGTTTGCTTTACTCCAAAACCAGTTTGACGGTGATTATCTGAGTGCATTGCATACTAGCTCCACAACACTTTGTCCGGATATGACTGGATGAAACCAGAAATATCCTATTGTGTTGTGACTAACTCAATCCCAGATCGTGCTACATGCCCTCTTTTGTGTTTTCTGGAAATTAGCCATGGACTTTATGGTTTTTAGTGAATTTAAGCAGGGAATATTTTCTTTTGTGCTGTGAAAAACTAATATGTTCCACATGGAGACACAAACTCAACACATTCGCGTTTTCTAGGCAGAAAGCTAGAGCAATTGCTGCAAGCAATCTTGATATTTGTGTTTGTATAGAGGACATTTATGCGCTTGCCTAAGAAAATACTTTGCTTTTCTCTAGATCCAGTTTGACTGTGATTTTCTGAGTCCATTTCCTACCAGTTCCACAACAGCTTGTCTGGATATGACTGGATGAAACCAGAAATATCCTCTTGTGATATGGCTAACTCAATCCCACTTGGTGCTATAGACTCTGCTTTGTGTTTTTTAGATATCATCAATGGACTTTATGGTTTTGAATGAATTTAAGCAGGGACTATTTTATTTTGTGCTGGGAAAAACTAGTTACTTCCACATGGAGACACAAACTCAACACATTCCTGTTTGCTATGTAGAAAACTAGAGCAATTGCTGCAAACAAACATGATATTTATATTTGTAAACAGGCTTCTTATCCAAGTGACCAAGAAAATGAGTTTGTTTTCCGCAAAATCCACTGTGACCGTGATTATCTGAGTCCATTGCATACCAGTTCCACAACACTTTGTCCAGATATGACTGGATGAAACCAGAAATATCCTCTTGTGTTATGGCTAACTCAATCCCAGATCATGCTACAGGCTCTGCTTTGTGTTTTCTTGATATTATCCATGGACTTTATGCTTTTGAATGAATTTAAGCAGGCGATATTTTCTTTTCTGCTGGGAAAAACTAATTACTTCCACGTGGAGACACAAACGCAACACATTCCTGTTTTATAGGCAGAAAGCTAGAGCAATTGCTACAAACAAACATGATATTTATATTTGTCAACATGGCTTTTATCCACTTCACCAAGGAAATCAGTGTGTTTTCCCCCAAACCAGTTTGACCGTGATTATCTGAGTCCCTTGAAAACCACTTCCACAACACTTTGTCAGGATATGACTGGATGAAACCAGAAATATCCTCTTGTGTTATGGCTAACTCAATCCCAGACCTTGCTGCAGGCCCTGCTTTGTGTTTTATTGATATTATCCATGGAGTTTATCATTTTGAATGTATTTAAGCAAGGGATATTTCCTTTTGTGCTGGGAAACACTAATTACTTCCATTGGAGACACAAACTCAACGCATTCGTGTTTTCTAGGCAGAAAGCTAGAGCAATTGCTGCAAACTAACATGATATTTATATTTGTAAACATGGCTTTTTATCCACTTGCCTAAGAAAATACTTTGCTTTTCTCTAAATCTAGTTTTACGGTGCTTATCTGAGTCCATTTCATACCAGTTCCACAACATCTTGTATGGATATGACTGGATGAAACGAGTAATATCCTCTTGTGTTATGGCTACTCGATCCCAGATGGTGCTACAGGCTCTGCTTTGTGTTTTCTTGATATTATCAATGGCCTTCATGGTTTTGAATGCATTTAAGCAGGGGATATTTTCTTTTGTGCTGGCAAACACTAATTATTGAACATGGAGACACAGACTCAACACATTTGTGTTCTCTTGGCAGAAAGCGAGAGCAATTGCTGCAAACAAACATGATATTTATGTTTGTGAACATCGCTTTTTATCCACTTGACCAGGAAAATGAGTTTGTTATCCCCCAAAACCAGTTTCACAGTGATTATCTGAGTCCATTCCATACTAGTTCCACAACACTTTGTCCGGATATGACTGGATGAAAGCAGAAATCTCCTCTTGTGTTGTGACTAACTCAAGACCAGATCATGCTACAAATCCTCTTTTGGGTTTTCTTGATATTATACATGGACTATATGGTTTTGAATGAATTTAAGCAGGGAATATTTTCTTTTGTGCTGGGAAACACTAATTACTTACACATGGAGACACAAACTCAACACAATGGTATTTTCTAGGCAGATATCTAGAGCAATTGCTTCAAACAAACATGATATTTATATTTGTAAACATGACTTTTTATCCACTTGCCCAAGAATACGAGTTTGGTTTTCTACAAAACACGATTGAGGGTTATTTTCTGAGTTCATTGCATAACAGTTCCACAAAACATTGTCCTGTTATGACTGGATGAAACCAGGAATATCCTCTTGTGTTATGGCTAACTCAATCCCAGATGGAGCTACAGGCTCTGCTTTGTGTTTTCTTCATATTATGAATGGATTTTACAGTTTTCAATGAATTTTAGCAGGGGATATTTCCTTTTGTGCTGGGGAACACTAATTACTTACACATGGAGACACAAACTGAACACAATCGTGTTTTCTAGGCAGAAAGCTGGTTCAATTGCTGCAAACAAACATGATATTTATATATGTAAACATGACTTATTATCCACTTGACGAAGAATATGAGTTTGCTTTCCTCCAAAACAAGTTTGACGGTGATTTTCTGAGTCCATTCAATACTAGTTCCACAACAGTTTGTCTGGATATGACTGAATGAAACCAGAAATATCCTCTTGTGTTGTGACTAACTCAATCCCAGATCGTGCTACAAGCCCTCTTTTGTGTTTTCTTGATATTATCCATGGACTGTATGCTTTTGAATGAATTTAAGCAGAAAGTATTTTCTTTTGTGCTGGGAAAAACAAATTAGTTCCACATGGAGACACAAACTCAACAGATTCCTGTTTTCTAGGCAGAAAGCTAGATCAATTTTTGCAAAAAAACATTATATTATATTTGTAAAA
Organism: Lepus europaeus; assembly: GCF_033115175.1. Taxonomy (NCBI): domain Eukaryota; kingdom Metazoa; phylum Chordata; class Mammalia; order Lagomorpha; family Leporidae; genus Lepus; species Lepus europaeus. The sequence continues at coordinate 393,642 of NW_026909213.1, read as the reverse complement.
ATGACATTTTATAAACTTGACCAAGAAAATGAGTTTGCTTTACTCCAAAACCAGTTTGACGGTGATTATCTGAGTGCATTGCATACTAGCTCCACAACACTTTGTCCGGATATGACTGGATGAAACCAGAAATATCCTATTGTGTTGTGACTAACTCAATCCCAGATCGTGCTACATGCCCTCTTTTGTGTTTTCTGGAAATTAGCCATGGACTTTATGGTTTTTAGTGAATTTAAGCAGGGAATATTTTCTTTTGTGCTGTGAAAAACTAATATGTTCCACATGGAGACACAAACTCAACACATTCGCGTTTTCTAGGCAGAAAGCTAGAGCAATTGCTGCAAGCAATCTTGATATTTGTGTTTGTATAGAGGACATTTATGCGCTTGCCTAAGAAAATACTTTGCTTTTCTCTAGATCCAGTTTGACTGTGATTTTCTGAGTCCATTTCCTACCAGTTCCACAACAGCTTGTCTGGATATGACTGGATGAAACCAGAAATATCCTCTTGTGATATGGCTAACTCAATCCCACTTGGTGCTATAGACTCTGCTTTGTGTGTTTTAGATATCATCAATGGACTTTATGGTTTTGAATGAATTTAAGCAGGGACTATTTTATTTTGTGCTGGGAAAAACTAGTTACTTCCACATGGAGACACAAACTCAACACATTCCTGTTTGCTATGTAGAAAACTAGAGCAATTGCTGCAAACAAACATGATATTTATATTTGTAAACAGGCTTCTTATCCAAGTGACCAAGAAAATGAGTTTGTTTTCCGCAAAATCCACTGTGACCGTGATTATCTGAGTCCATTGCATACCAGTTCCACAACACTTTGTCCAGATATGACTGGATGAAACCAGAAATATCCTCTTGTGTTATGGCTAACTCAATCCCAGATCATGCTACAGGCTCTGCTTTGTGTTTTCTTGATATTATCCATGGACTTTATGCTTTTGAATGAATTTAAGCAGGCGATATTTTCTTTTCTGCTGGGAAAAACTAATTACTTCCACGTGGAGACACAAACGCAACACATTCCTGTTTTATAGGCAGAAAGCTAGAGCAATTGCTACAAACAAACATGATATTTATATTTGTCAACATGGCTTTTATCCACTTCACCAAGGAAATCAGTGTGTTTTCCCCCAAACCAGTTTGACCGTGATTATCTGAGTCCCTTGAAAACCACTTCCACAACACTTTGTCAGGATATGACTGGATGAAACCAGAAATATCCTCTTGTGTTATGGCTAACTCAATCCCAGACCTTGCTGCAGGCCCTGCTTTGTGTTTTATTGATATTATCCATGGAGTTTATCATTTTGAATGTATTTAAGCAAGGGATATTTCCTTTTGTGCTGGGAAACACTAATTACTTCCATTGGAGACACAAACTCAACGCATTCGTGTTTTCTAGGCAGAAAGCTAGAGCAATTGCTGCAAACTAACATGATATTTATATTTGTAAACATGGCTTTTTATCCACTTGCCTAAGAAAATACTTTGCTTTTCTCTAAATCTAGTTTTACGGTGCTTATCTGAGTCCATTTCATACCAGTTCCACAACATCTTGTATGGATATGACTGGATGAAACGAGTAATATCCTCTTGTGTTATGGCTACTCGATCCCAGATGGTGCTACAGGCTCTGCTTTGTGTTTTCTTGATATTATCAATGGCCTTCATGGTTTTGAATGCATTTAAGCAGGGGATATTTTCTTTTGTGCTGGCAAACACTAATTATTGAACATGGAGACACAGACTCAACACATTTGTGTTCTCTTGGCAGAAAGCGAGAGCAATTGCTGCAAACAAACATGATATTTATGTTTGTGAACATCGCTTTTTATCCACTTGACCAGGAAAATGAGTTTGTTATCCCCCAAAACCAGTTTCACAGTGATTATCTGAGTCCATTCCATACTAGTTCCACAACACTTTGTCCGGATATGACTGGCTGAAAGCAGAAATCTCCTCTTGTGTTGTGACTAACTCAATCCCAGATCATGCTACAAATCCTCTTTTGGGTTTTCTTGATATTATACATGGACTATATGGTTTTGAATGAATTTAAGCAGGGAATATTTTCTTTTGTGCTGGGAAACACTAATTACTTACACATGGAGACACAAACTCAACACAATGGTATTTTCTAGGCAGATATCTAGAGCAATTGCTTCAAACAAACATGATATTTATATTTGTAAACATGACTTTTTATCCACTTGCCCAAGAATACGAGTTTGGTTTTCTACAAAACACGATTGAGGGTTATTTTCTGAGTTCATTGCATAACAGTTCCACAAAACATTGTCCTGTTATGACTGGATGAAACCAGGAATATCCTCTTGTGTTATGGCTAACTCAATCCCAGATGGAGCTACAGGCTCTGCTTTGTGTTTTCTTCATATTATGAATGGATTTTACAGTTTTCAATGAATTTTAGCAGGGGATATTTCCTTTTGTGCTGGGGAACACTAATTACTTACACATGGAGACACAAACTGAACACAATCGTGTTTTCTAGGCAGAAAGCTGGTTCAATTGCTGCAAACAAACATGATATTTATATATGTAAACATGACTTATTATCCACTTGACGAAGAATATGAGTTTGCTTTCCTCCAAAACAAGTTTGACGGTGATTTTCTGAGTCCAATCAATACTAGTTCCACAACAGTTTGTCTGGATATGACTGAATGAAACCAGAAATATCCTCTTGTGTTGTGACTAACTCAATCCCAGATCGTGCTACAAGCCCTCTTTTGTGTTTTCTTGATATTATCCATGGACTGTATGCTTTTGAATGAATTTAAGCAGAAAGTATTTTCTTTTGTGCTGGGAAAAACAAATTAGTTCCACATGGAGACACAAACTCAACGGATTCCTGTTTTTCCTGTTTTCTAGGCAGAAAGCTAGATCAATTTTTGCAAAAAACCATTATATTATATTTGTAAAAATGACATTTTATAAACTTGACCAAGAAAATGAGTTTGCTTTACTCCAAAACCAGTTTGACGGTGATTATCTGAGTGCATTGCATACTAGCTCCACAACACTTTGTCCGGATATGACTGGATGAAACCAGAAATATCCTATTGTGTTGTGACTAACTCAATCCCAGATCGTGCTACATGCCCTCTTTTGTGTTTTCTGGAAATTAGCCATGGACTTTATGGTTTTTAGTGAATTTAAGCAGGGAATATTTTCTTTTGTGCTGTGAAAAACTAATATGTTCCACATGGAGACACAAACTCAACACATTCGCGTTTTCTAGGCAGAAAGCTAGAGCAATTGCTGCAAGCAATCTTGATATTTGTGTTTGTATAGAGGACATTTATGCGCTTGCCTAAGAAAATACTTTGCTTTTCTCTAGATCCAGTTTGACTGTGATTTTCTGAGTCCATTTCCTACCAGTTCCACAACAGCTTGTCTGGATATGACTGGATGAAACCAGAAATATCCTCTTGTGATATGGCTAACTCAATCCCAGATGGAGCTACAGGCTCTGCTTTGTGTTTTCTTCATATTATGAATGGATTTTACAGTTTTCAATGAATTTTAGCAGGGGATATTTCCTTTTGTGCTGGGGAACACTAATTACTTACACATGGAGACACAAACTGAACACAATCGTGTTTTCTAGGCAGAAAGCTGGTTCAATTGCTGCAAACAAACATGATATTTATATATGTAAACATGACTTATTATCCACTTGACGAAGAATATGAGTTTGCTTTCCTCCAAAACAAGTTTGACGGTGATTTTCTGAGTCCAATCAATACTAGTTCCACAACAGTTTGTCTGGATATGACTGAATGAAACCAGAAATATCCTCTTGTGTTGTGACTAACTCAATCCCAGATCGTGCTACAAGCCCTCTTTTGTGTTTTCTTGATATTATCCATGGACTGTATGCTTTTGAATGAATTTAAGCAGAAAGTATTTTCTTTTGTGCTGGGAAAAACAAATTAGTTCCACATGGAGACACAAACTCAACAGATTCCTGTTTTTCCTGTTTTCTAGGCAGAAAGCTAGATCAATTTTTGCAAAAAACCATTATATTATATTTGTAAAAATGACATTTTATAAACTTGACCAAGAAAATGAGTTTGCTTTACTCCAAAACCAGTTTGACGGTGATTATCTGAGTGCATTGCATACTAGCTCCACAACACTTTGTCCGGATATGACTGGATGAAACCAGAAATATCCTATTGTGTTGTGACTAACTCAATCCCAGATCGTGCTACATGCCCTCTTTTGTGTTTTCTGGAAATTAGCCATGGACTTTATGGTTTTTAGTGAATTTAAGCAGGGAATATTTTCTTTTGTGCTGTGAAAAACTAATATGTTCCACATGGAGACACAAACTCAACACATTCGCGTTTTCTAGGCAGAAAGCTAGAGCAATTGCTGCAAGCAATCTTGATATTTGTGTTTGTATAGAGGACATTTATGCGCTTGCCTAAGAAAATACTTTGCTTTTCTCTAGATCCAGTTTGACTGTGATTTTCTGAGTCCATTTCCTACCAGTTCCACAACAGCTTGTCTGGATATGACTGGATGAAACCAGAAATATCCTCTTGTGATATGGCTAACTCAATCCCACTTGGTGCTATAGACTCTGCTTTGTGTGTTTTAGATATCATCAATGGACTTTATGGTTTTGAATGAATTTAAGCAGGGACTATTTTATTTTGTGCTGGGAAAAACTAGTTACTTCCACATGGAGACACAAACTCAACACATTCCTGTTTGCTATGTAGAAAACTAGAGCAATTGCTGCAAACAAACATGATATTTATATTTGTAAACAGGCTTCTTATCCAAGTGACCAAGAAAATGAGTTTGTTTTCCGCAAAATCCACTGTGACCGTGATTATCTGAGTCCATTGCATACCAGTTCCACAACACTTTGTCCAGATATGACTGGATGAAACCAGAAATATCCTCTTGTGTTATGGCTAACTCAATCCCAGATCATGCTACAGGCTCTGCTTTGTGTTTTCTTGATATTATCCATGGACTTTATGCTTTTGAATGAATTTAAGCAGGCGATATTTTCTTTTCTGCTGGGAAAAACTAATTACTTCCACGTGGAGACACAAACGCAACACATTCCTGTTTTATAGGCAGAAAGCTAGAGCAATTGCTACAAACAAACATGATATTTATATTTGTCAACATGGCTTTTATCCACTTCACCAAGGAAATCAGTGTGTTTTCCCCCAAACCAGTTTGACCGTGATTATCTGAGTCCCTTGAAAACCACTTCCACAACACTTTGTCAGGATATGACTGGATGAAACCAGAAATATCCTCTTGTGTTATGGCTAACTCAATCCCAGACCTTGCTGCAGGCCCTGCTTTGTGTTTTATTGATATTATCCATGGAGTTTATCATTTTGAATGTATTTAAGCAAGGGATATTTCCTTTTGTGCTGGGAAACACTAATTACTTCCATTGGAGACACAAACTCAACGCATTCGTGTTTTCTAGGCAGAAAGCTAGAGCAATTGCTGCAAACTAACATGATATTTATATTTGTAAACATGGCTTTTTATCCACTTGCCTAAGAAAATACTTTGCTTTTCTCTAAATCTAGTTTTACGGTGCTTATCTGAGTCCATTTCATACCAGTTCCACAACATCTTGTATGGATATGACTGGATGAAACGAGTAATATCCTCTTGTGTTATGGCTACTCGATCCCAGATGGTGCTACAGGCTCTGCTTTGTGTTTTCTTGATATTATCAATGGCCTTCATGGTTTTGAATGCATTTAAGCAGGGGATATTTTCTTTTGTGCTGGCAAACACTAATTATTGAACATGGAGACACAGACTCAACACATTTGTGTTCTCTTGGCAGAAAGCGAGAGCAATTGCTGCAAACAAACATGATATTTATGTTTGTGAACATCGCTTTTTATCCACTTGACCAGGAAAATGAGTTTGTTATCCCCCAAAACCAGTTTCACAGTGATTATCTGAGTCCATTCCATACTAGTTCCACAACACTTTGTCCGGATATGACTGGATGAAAGCAGAAATCTCCTCTTGTGTTGTGACTAACTCAATCCCAGATCATGCTACAAATCCTCTTTTGGGTTTTCTTGATATTATACATGGACTATATGGTTTTGAATGAATTTAAGCAGGGAATATTTTCTTTTGTGCTGGGAAACACTAATTACTTACACATGGAGACACAAACTCAACACAATGGTATTTTCTAGGCAGATATCTAGAGCAATTGCTTCAAACAAACATGATATTTATATTTGTAAACATGACTTTTTATCCACTTGCCCAAGAATACGAGTTTGGTTTTCTACAAAACACGATTGAGGGTTATTTTCTGAGTTCATTGCATAACAGTTCCACAAAACATTGTCCTGTTATGACTGGATGAAACCAGGAATATCCTCTTGTGTTATGGCTAACTCAATCCCAGATGGAGCTACAGGCTCTGCTTTGTGTTTTCTTCATATTATGAATGGATTTTACAGTTTTCAATGAATTTTAGCAGGGGATATTTCCTTTTGTGCTGGGGAACACTAATTACTTACACATGGAGACACAAACTGAACACAATCGTGTTTTCTAGGCAGAAAGCTGGTTCAATTGCTGCAAACAAACATGATATTTATATATGTAAACATGACTTATTATCCACTTGACGAAGAATATGAGTTTGCTTTCCTCCAAAACAAGTTTGACGGTGATTTTCTGAGTCCATTCAATACTAGTTCCACAACAGTTTGTCTGGATATGACTGAATGAAACCAGAAATATCCTCTTGTGTTGTGACTAACTCAATCCCAGATCGTGCTACAAGCCCTCTTTTGTGTTTTCTTGATATTATCCATGGACTGTATGCTTTTGAATGAATTTAAGCAGAAAGTATTTTCTTTTGTGCTGGGAAAAACAAATTAGTTCCACATGGAGACACAAACTCAACAGATTCCTGTTTTCTAGGCAGAAAGCTAGATCAATTTTTGCAAAAAACCATTATATTATATTTGTAAAAATGACATTTTATAAACTTGACCAAGAAAATGAGTTTGCTTTACTCCAAAACCAGTTTGACGGTGATTATCTGAGTGCATTGCATACTAGCTCCACAACACTTTGTCCGGATATGACTGGATGAAACCAGAAATATCCTATTGTGTTGTGACTAACTCAATCCCAGATCGTGCTACATGCCCTCTTTTGTGTTTTCTGGAAATTAGCCATGGACTTTATGGTTTTTAGTGAATTTAAGCAGGGAATATTTTCTTTTGTGCTGTGAAAAACTAATATGTTCCACATGGAGACACAAACTCAACACATTCGCGTTTTCTAGGCAGAAAGCTAGAGCAATTGCTGCAAGCAATCTTGATATTTGTGTTTGTATAGAGGACATTTATGCGCTTGCCTAAGAAAATACTTTGCTTTTCTCTAGATCCAGTTTGACTGTGATTTTCTGAGTCCATTTCCTACCAGTTCCACAACAGCTTGTCTGGATATGACTGGATGAAACCAGAAATATCCTCTTGTGATATGGCTAACTCAATCCCACTTGGTGCTATAGACTCTGCTTTGTGTTTTTTAGATATCATCAATGGACTTTATGGTTTTGAATGAATTTAAGCAGGGACTATTTTATTTTGTGCTGGGAAAAACTAGTTACTTCCACATGGAGACACAAACTCAACACATTCCTGTTTGCTATGTAGAAAACTAGAGCAATTGCTGCAAACAAACATGATATTTATATTTGTAAACAGGCTTCTTATCCAAGTGACCAAGAAAATGAGTTTGTTTTCCGCAAAATCCACTGTGACCGTGATTATCTGAGTCCATTGCATACCAGTTCCACAACACTTTGTCCAGATATGACTGGATGAAACCAGAAATATCCTCTTGTGTTATGGCTAACTCAATCCCAGATCATGCTACAGGCTCTGCTTTGTGTTTTCTTGATATTATCCATGGACTTTATGCTTTTGAATGAATTTAAGCAGGCGATATTTTCTTTTCTGCTGGGAAAAACTAATTACTTCCACGTGGAGACACAAACGCAACACATTCCTGTTTTATAGGCAGAAAGCTAGAGCAATTGCTACAAACAAACATGATATTTATATTTGTCAACATGGCTTTTATCCACTTCACCAAGGAAATCAGTGTGTTTTCCCCCAAACCAGTTTGACCGTGATTATCTGAGTCCCTTGAAAACCACTTCCACAACACTTTGTCAGGATATGACTGGATGAAACCAGAAATATCCTCTTGTGTTATGGCTAACTCAATCCCAGACCTTGCTGCAGGCCCTGCTTTGTGTTTTATTGATATTATCCATGGAGTTTATCATTTTGAATGTATTTAAGCAAGGGATATTTCCTTTTGTGCTGGGAAACACTAATTACTTCCATTGGAGACACAAACTCAACGCATTCGTGTTTTCTAGGCAGAAAGCTAGAGCAATTGCTGCAAACTAACATGATATTTATATTTGTAAACATGGCTTTTTATCCACTTGCCTAAGAAAATACTTTGCTTTTCTCTAAATCTAGTTTTACGGTGCTTATCTGAGTCCATTTCATACCAGTTCCACAACATCTTGTATGGATATGACTGGATGAAACGAGTAATATCCTCTTGTGTTATGGCTACTCGATCCCAGATGGTGCTACAGGCTCTGCTTTGTGTTTTCTTGATATTATCAATGGCCTTCATGGTTTTGAATGCATTTAAGCAGGGGATATTTTCTTTTGTGCTGGCAAACACTAATTATTGAACATGGAGACACAGACTCAACACATTTGTGTTCTCTTGGCAGAAAGCGAGAGCAATTGCTGCAAACAAACATGATATTTATGTTTGTGAACATCGCTTTTTATCCACTTGACCAGGAAAATGAGTTTGTTATCCCCCAAAACCAGTTTCACAGTGATTATCTGAGTCCATTCCATACTAGTTCCACAACACTTTGTCCGGATATGACTGGCTGAAAGCAGAAATCTCCTCTTGTGTTGTGACTAACTCAATCCCAGATCATGCTACAAATCCTCTTTTGGGTTTTCTTGATATTATACATGGACTATATGGTTTTGAATGAATTTAAGCAGGGAATATTTTCTTTTGTGCTGGGAAACACTAATTACTTACACATGGAGACACAAACTCAACACAATGGTATTTTCTAGGCAGATATCTAGAGCAATTGCTTCAAACAAACATGATATTTATATTTGTAAACATGACTTTTTATCCACTTGCCCAAGAATACGAGTTTGGTTTTCTACAAAACACGATTGAGGGTTATTTTCTGAGTTCATTGCATAACAGTTCCACAAAACATTGTCCTGTTATGACTGGATGAAACCAGGAATATCCTCTTGTGTTATGGCTAACTCAATCCCAGATGGAGCTACAGGCTCTGCTTTGTGTTTTCTTCATATTATGAATGGATTTTACAGTTTTCAATGAATTTTAGCAGGGGATATTTCCTTTTGTGCTGGGGAACACTAATTACTTACACATGGAGACACAAACTGAACACAATCGTGTTTTCTAGGCAGAAAGCTGGTTCAATTGCTGCAAACAAACATGATATTTATATATGTAAACATGACTTATTATCCACTTGACGAAGAATATGAGTTTGCTTTCCTCCAAAACAAGTTTGACGGTGATTTTCTGAGTCCATTCAATACTAGTTCCACAACAGTTTGTCTGGATATGACTGAATGAAACCAGAAATATCCTCTTGTGTTGTGACTAACTCAATCCCAGATCGTGCTACAAGCCCTCTTTTGTGTTTTCTTGATATTATCCATGGACTGTATGCTTTTGAATGAATGTAAGCAGAAAGTATTTTCTTTTGTGCTGGGAAAAACAAATTAGTTCCACATGGAGACACAAACTCAACAGATTCCTGTTTTCTAGGCAGAAAGCTAGATCAATTTTTGCAAAAAACCATTATATTATATTTGTAAAAATGACATTTTATAAACTTGACCAAGAAAATGAGTTTGCTTTACTCCAAAACCAGTTTGACGGTGATTATCTGAGTGCATTGCATACTAGCTCCACAACACTTTGTCCGGATATGACTGGATGAAACCAGAAATATCCTATTGTGTTGTGACTAACTCAATCCCAGATCGTGCTACATGCCCTCTTTTGTGTTTTCTGGAAATTAGCCATGGACTTTATGGTTTTTAGTGAATTTAAGCAGGGAATATTTTCTTTTGTGCTGTGAAAAACTAATATGTTCCACATGGAGACACAAACTCAACACATTCGCGTTTTCTAGGCAGAAAGCTAGAGCAATTGCTGCAAGCAATCTTGATATTTGTGTTTGTATAGAGGACATTTATGCGCTTGCCTAAGAAAATACTTTGCTTTTCTCTAGATCCAGTTTGACTGTGATTTTCTGAGTCCATTTCCTACCAGTTCCACAACAGCTTGTCTGGATATGACTGGATGAAACCAGAAATATCCTCTTGTGATATGGCTAACTCAATCCCACTTGGTGCTATAGACTCTGCTTTGTGTTTTTTAGATATCATCAATGGACTTTATGGTTTTGAATGAATTTAAGCAGGGACTATTTTATTTTGTGCTGGGAAAAACTAGTTACTTCCACATGGAGACACAAACTCAACACATTCCTGTTTTCTATGTAGAAAACTAGAGCAATTGCTGCAAACAAACATGATATTTATATTTGTAAACAGGCTTCTTATCCAAGTGACCAAGAAAATGAGTTTGTTTTCCGCAAAATCCACTGTGACCGTGATTATCTGAGTCCATTGCATACCAGTTCCACAACACTTTGTCCAGATATGACTGGATGAAACCAGAAATATCCTCTTGTGTTATGGCTAACTCAATCCCAGATCATGCTACAGGCTCTGCTTTGTGTTTTCTTGATATTATCCATGGACTTTATGCTTTTGAATGAATTTAAGCAGGCGATATTTTCTTTTCTGCTGGGAAAAACTAATTACTTCCACGTGGAGACACAAACGCAACACATTCCTGTTTTATAGGCAGAAAGCTAGAGCAATTGCTACAAACAAACATGATATTTATATTTGTCAACATGGCTTTTATCCACTTCACCAAGGAAATCAGTGTGTTTTCCCCCAAACCAGTTTGACCGTGATTATCTGAGTCCCTTGAAAACCACTTCCACAACACTTTGTCAGGATATGACTGGATGAAACCAGAAATATCCTCTTGTGTTATGGCTAACTCAATCCCAGACCTTGCTGCAGGCCCTGCTTTGTGTTTTATTGATATTATCCATGGAGTTTATCATTTTGAATGTATTTAAGCAAGGGATATTTCCTTTTGTGCTGGGAAACACTAATTACTTCCACTGGAGACACAAACTCAACGCATTCGTGTTTTCTAGGCAGAAAGCTAGAGCAATTGCTGCAAACTAACATGATATTTATATTTGTAAACATGGCTTTTTATCCACTTGCCTAAGAAAATACTTTGCTTTTCTCTAAATCTAGTTTTACGGTGCTTATCTGAGTCCATTTCATACCAGTTCCACAACATCTTGTATGGATATGACTGGATGAAACGAGTAATATCCTCTTGTGTTATGGCTACTCGATCCCAGATGGTGCTACAGGCTCTGCTTTGTGTTTTCTTGATATTATCAATGGCCTTCATGGTTTTGAATGCATTTAAGCAGGGGATATTTTCTTTTGTGCTGGCAAACACTAATTATTGAACATGGAGACACAGACTCAACACATTTGTGTTCTCTTGGCAGAAAGCGAGAGCAATTGCTGCAAACAAACATGATATTTATGTTTGTGAACATCGCTTTTTATCCACTTGACCAGGAAAATGAGTTTGTTATCCCCCAAAACCAGTTTCACAGTGATTATCTGAGTCCATTCCATACTAGTTCCACAACACTTTGTCCGGATATGACTGGCTGAAAGCAGAAATCTCCTCTTGTGTTGTGACTAACTCAATCCCAGATCATGCTACAAATCCTCTTTTGGGTTTTCTTGATATTATACATGGACTATATGGTTTTGAATGAATTTAAGCAGGGAATATTTTCTTTTGTGCTGGGAAACACTAATTACTTACACATGGAGACACAAACTCAACACAATGGTATTTTCTAGGCAGATATCTAGAGCAATTGCTTCAAACAAACATGATATTTATATTTGTAAACATGACTTTTTATCCACTTGCCCAAGAATACGAGTTTGGTTTTCTACAAAACACGATTGAGGGTTATTTTCTGAGTTCATTGCATAACAGTTCCACAAAACATTGTCCTGTTATGACTGGATGAAACCAGGAATATCCTCTTGTGTTATGGCTAACTCAATCCCAGATGGAGCTACAGGCTCTGCTTTGTGTTTTCTTCATATTATGAATGGATTTTACAGTTTTCAATGAATTTTAGCAGGGGATATTTCCTTTTGTGCTGGGGAACACTAATTACTTACACATGGAGACACAAACTGAACACAATCGTGTTTTCTAGGCAGAAAGCTGGTTCAATTGCTGCAAACAAACATGATATTTATATATGTAAACATGACTTATTATCCACTTGACGAAGAATATGAGTTTGCTTTCCTCCAAAACAAGTTTGACGGTGATTTTCTGAGTCCATTCAATACTAGTTCCACAACAGTTTGTCTGGATATGACTGAATGAAACCAGAAATATCCTCTTGTGTTGTGACTAACTCAATCCCAGATCGTGCTACAAGCCCTCTTTTGTGTTTTCTTGATATTATCCATGGACTGTATGCTTTTGAATGAATGTAAGCAGAAAGTATTTTCTTTTGTGCTGGGAAAAACAAATTAGTTCCACATGGAGACACAAACTCAACAGATTCCTGTTTTCTAGGCAGAGAGCTAGATCAATTTTTGCAAAAAACATTATATTATATTTGTAAAAATGACATTTTATAAACTTGACCAAGAAAATGAGTTTGCTTTACTCCAAAACCAGTTTGACGGTGATTATCTGAGTGCATTGCATACTAGCTCCACAACACTTTGTCCGGATATGACTGGATGAAACCAGAAATATCCTATTGTGTTGTGACTAACTCAATCCCAGATCGTGCTACATGCCCTCTTTTGTGTTTTCTGGAAATTAGCCATGGACTTTATGGTTTTTAGTGAATTTAAGCAGGGAATATTTTCTTTTGTGCTGTGAAAAACTAATATGTTCCACATGGAGACACAAACTCAACACATTCGCGTTTTCTAGGCAGAAAGCTAGAGCAATTGCTGCAAGCAATCTTGATATTTGTGTTTGTATAGAGGACATTTATGCGCTTGCCTAAGAAAATACTTTGCTTTTCTCTAGATCCAGTTTGACTGTGATTTTCTGAGTCCATTTCCTACCAGTTCCACAACAGCTTGTCTGGATATGACTGGATGAAACCAGAAATATCCTCTTGTGATATGGCTAACTCAATCCCACTTGGTGCTATAGACTCTGCTTTGTGTTTTTTAGATATCATCAATGGACTTTATGGTTTTGAATGAATTTAAGCAGGGACTATTTTATTTTGTGCTGGGAAAAACTAGTTACTTCCACATGGAGACACAAACTCAACACATTCCTGTTTTCTATGTAGAAAACTAGAGCAATTGCTGCAAACAAACATGATATTTATATTTGTAAACAGGCTTCTTATCCAAGTGACCAAGAAAATGAGTTTGTTTTCCGCAAAATCCACTGTGACCGTGATTATCTGAGTCCATTGCATACCAGTTCCACAACACTTTGTCCAGATATGACTGGATGAAACCAGAAATATCCTCTTGTGTTATGGCTAACTCAATCCCAGATCATGCTACAGGCTCTGCTTTGTGTTTTCTTGATATTATCCATGGACTTTATGCTTTTGAATGAATTTAAGCAGGCGATATTTTCTTTTCTGCTGGGAAAAACTAATTACTTCCACGTGGAGACACAAACGCAACACATTCCTGTTTCATAGGCAGAAAGCTAGAGCAATTGCTACAAACAAACATGATATTTATATTTGTCAACATGGCTTTTATCCACTTCACCAAGGAAATCAGTGTGTTTTCCCCCAAACCAGTTTGACCGTGATTATCTGAGTCCCTTGAAAACCACTTCCACAACACTTTGTCAGGATATGACTGGATGAAACCAGAAATATCCTCTTGTGTTATGGCTAACTCAATCCCAGACCTTGCTGCAGGCCCTGCTTTGTGTTTTATTGATATTATCCATGGAGTTTATCATTTTGAATGTATTTAAGCAAGGGATATTTCCTTTTGTGCTGGGAAACACTAATTACTTCCATTGGAGACACAAACTCAACGCATTCGTGTTTTCTAGGCAGAAAGCTAGAGCAATTGCTGCAAACTAACATGATATTTATATTTGTAAACATGGCTTTTTATCCACTTGCCTAAGAAAATACTTTGCTTTTCTCTAAATCTAGTTTTACGGTGCTTATCTGAGTCCATTTCATACCAGTTCCACAACATCTTGTATGGATATGACTGGATGAAACGAGTAATATCCTCTTGTGTTATGGCTACTCGATCCCAGATGGTGCTACAGGCTCTGCTTTGTGTTTTCTTGATATTATCAATGGCCTTCATGGTTTTGAATGCATTTAAGCAGGGGATATTTTCTTTTGTGCTGGCAAACACTAATTATTGAACATGGAGACACAGACTCAACACATTTGTGTTCTCTTGGCAGAAAGCGAGAGCAATTGCTGCAAACAAACATGATATTTATGTTTGTGAACATCGCTTTTTATCCACTTGACCAGGAAAATGAGTTTGTTATCCCCCAAAACCAGTTTCACAGTGATTATCTGAGTCCATTCCATACTAGTTCCACAACACTTTGTCCGGATATGACTGGCTGAAAGCAGAAATCTCCTCTTGTGTTGTGACTAACTCAATCCCAGATCATGCTACAAATCCTCTTTTGGGTTTTCTTGATATTATACATGGACTATATGGTTTTGAATGAATTTAAGCAGGGAATATTTTCTTTTGTGCTGGGAAACACTAATTACTTACACATGGAGACACAAACTCAACACAATGGTATTTTCTAGGCAGATATCTAGAGCAATTGCTTCAAACAAACATGATATTTATATTTGTAAACATGACTTTTTATCCACTTGCCCAAGAATACGAGTTTGGTTTTCTACAAAACACGATTGAGGGTTATTTTCTGAGTTCATTGCATAACAGTTCCACAAAACATTGTCCTGTTATGACTGGATGAAACCAGGAATATCCTCTTGTGTTATGGCTAACTCAATCCCAGATGGAGCTACAGGCTCTGCTTTGTGTTTTCTTCATATTATGAATGGATTTTACAGTTTTCAATGAATTTTAGCAGGGGATATTTCCTTTTGTGCTGGGGAACACTAATTACTTACACATGGAGACACAAACTGAACACAATCGTGTTTTCTAGGCAGAAAGCTGGTTCAATTGCTGCAAACAAACATGATATTTATATATGTAAACATGACTTATTATCCACTTGACGAAGAATATGAGTTTGCTTTCCTCCAAAACAAGTTTGACGGTGATTTTCTGAGTCCATTCAATACTAGTTCCACAACAGTTTGTCTGGATATGACTGAATGAAACCAGAAATATCCTCTTGTGTTGTGACTAACTCAATCCCAGATCGTGCTACAAGCCCTCTTTTGTGTTTTCTTGATATTATCCATGGACTGTATGCTTTTGAATGAATTTAAGCAGAAAGTATTTTCTTTTGTGCTGGGAAAAACAAATTAGTTCCACATGGAGACACAAACTCAACAGATTCCTGTTTTCTAGGCAGAGAGCTAGATCAATTTTTGCAAAAAACCATTATATTATATTTGTAAAAATGACATTTTATAAACTTGACCAAGAAAATGAGTTTGCTTTACTCCAAAACCAGTTTGACGGTGATTATCTGAGTGCATTGCATACTAGCTCCACAACACTTTGTCCGGATATGACTGGATGAAACCAGAAATATCCTATTGTGTTGTGACTAACTCAATCCCAGATCGTGCTACATGCCCTCTTTTGTGTTTTCTGGAAATTAGCCATGGACTTTATGGTTTTTAGTGAATTTAAGCAGGGAATATTTTCTTTTGTGCTGTGAAAAACTAATATGTTCCACATGGAGACACAAACTCAACACATTCGCGTTTTCTAGGCAGAAAGCTAGAGCAATTGCTGCAAGCAATCTTGATATTTGTGTTTGTATAGAGGACATTTATGCGCTTGCCTAAGAAAATACTTTGCTTTTCTCTAGATCCAGTTTGACTGTGATTTTCTGAGTCCATTTCCTACCAGTTCCACAACAGCTTGTCTGGATATGACTGGATGAAACCAGAAATATCCTCTTGTGATATGGCTAACTCAATCCCACTTGGTGCTATAGACTCTGCTTTGTGTTTTTTAGATATCATCAATGGACTTTATGGTTTTGAATGAATTTAAGCAGGGACTATTTTATTTTGTGCTGGGAAAAGCTAGTTACTTCCACATGGAGACACAAACTCAACACATTCCTGTTTTCTATGTAGAAAACTAGAGCAATTGCTGCAAACAAACATGATATTTATATTTGTAAACAGGCTTCTTATCCAAGTGACCAAGAAAATGAGTTTGTTTTCCGCAAAATCCACTGTGACCGTGATTATCTGAGTCCATTGCATACCAGTTCCACAACACTTTGTCCAGATATGACTGGATGAAACCAGAAATATCCTCTTGTGTTATGGCTAACTCAATCCCAGATCATGCTACAGGCTCTGCTTTGTGTTTTCTTGATATTATCCATGGACTTTATGCTTTTGAATGAATTTAAGCAGGCGATATTTTCTTTTCTGCTGGGAAAAACTAATTACTTCCACGTGGAGACACAAACGCAACACATTCCTGTTTTATAGGCAGAAAGCTAGAGCAATTGCTACAAACAAACATGATATTTATATTTGTCAACATGGCTTTTATCCACTTCACCAAGGAAATCAGTGTGTTTTCCCCCAAACCAGTTTGACCGTGATTATCTGAGTCCCTTGAAAACCACTTCCACAACACTTTGTCAGGATATGACTGGATGAAACCAGAAATATCCTCTTGTGTTATGGCTAACTCAATCCCAGACCTTGCTGCAGGCCCTGCTTTGTGTTTTATTGATATTATCCATGGAGTTTATCATTTTGAATGTATTTAAGCAAGGGATATTTCCTTTTGTGCTGGGAAACACTAATTACTTCCATTGGAGACACAAACTCAACGCATTCGTGTTTTCTAGGCAGAAAGCTAGAGCAATTGCTGCAAACTAACATGATATTTATATTTGTAAACATGGCTTTTTATCCACTTGCCTAAGAAAATACTTTGCTTTTCTCTAAATCTAGTTTTACGGTGCTTATCTGAGTCCATTTCATACCAGTTCCACAACATCTTGTATGGATATGACTGGATGAAACGAGTAATATCCTCTTGTGTTATGGCTACTCGATCCCAGATGGTGCTACAGGCTCTGCTTTGTGTTTTCTTGATATTATCAATGGCCTTCATGGTTTTGAATGCATTTAAGCAGGGGATATTTTCTTTTGTGCTGGCAAACACTAATTATTGAACATGGAGACACAGACTCAACACATTTGTGTTCTCTTGGCAGAAAGCGAGAGCAATTGCTGCAAACAAACATGATATTTATGTTTGTGAACATCGCTTTTTATCCACTTGACCAGGAAAATGAGTTTGTTATCCCCCAAAACCAGTTTCACAGTGATTATCTGAGTCCATTCCATACTAGTTCCACAACACTTTGTCCGGATATGACTGGCTGAAAGCAGAAATCTCCTCTTGTGTTGTGACTAACTCAATCCCAGATCATGCTACAAATCCTCTTTTGGGTTTTCTTGATATTATACATGGACTATATGGTTTTGAATGAATTTAAGCAGGGAATATTTTCTTTTGTGCTGGGAAACACTAATTACTTACACATGGAGACACAAACTCAACACAATGGTATTTTCTAGGCAGATATCTAGAGCAATTGCTTCAAACAAACATGATATTTATATTTGTAAACATGACTTTTTATCCACTTGCCCAAGAATACGAGTTTGGTTTTCTACAAAACACGATTGAGGGTTATTTTCTGAGTTCATTGCATAACAGTTCCACAAAACATTGTCCTGTTATGACTGGATGAAACCAGGAATATCCTCTTGTGTTATGGCTAACTCAATCCCAGATGGAGCTACAGGCTCTGCTTTGTGTTTTCTTCATATTATGAATGGATTTTACAGTTTTCAATGAATTTTAGCAGGGGATATTTCCTTTTGTGCTGGGGAACACTAATTACTTACACATGGAGACACAAACTGAACACAATCGTGTTTTCTAGGCAGAAAGCTGGTTCAATTGCTGCAAACAAACATGATATTTATATATGTAAACATGACTTATTATCCACTTGACGAAGAATATGAGTTTGCTTTCCTCCAAAACAAGTTTGACGGTGATTTTCTGAGTCCATTCAATACTAGTTCCACAACAGTTTGTCTGGATATGACTGAATGAAACCAGAAATATCCTCTTGTGTTGTGACTAACTCAATCCCAGATCGTGCTACAAGCCCTCTTTTGTGTTTTCTTGATATTATCCATGGACTGTATGCTTTTGAATGAATGTAAGCAGAAAGTATTTTCTTTTGTGCTGGGAAAAACAAATTAGTTCCACATGGAGACACAAACTCAACAGATTCCTGTTTTCTAGGCAGAAAGCTAGATCAATTTTTGCAAAAAACATTATATTATATTTGTAAAAATGACATTTTATAAACTTGACCAAGAAAATGAGTTTGCTTTACTCCAAAACCAGTTTGACGGTGATTATCTGAGTGCATTGCATACTAGCTCCACAACACTTTGTCCGGATATGACTGGATGAAACCAGAAATATCCTATTGTGTTGTGACTAACTCAATCCCAGATCGTGCTACATGCCCTCTTTTGTGTTTTCTGGAAATTAGCCATGGACTTTATGGTTTTTAGTGAATTTAAGCAGGGAATATTTTCTTTTGTGCTGTGAAAAACTAATATGTTCCACATGGAGACACAAACTCAACACATTCGCGTTTTCTAGGCAGAAAGCTAGAGCAATTGCTGCAAGCAATCTTGATATTTGTGTTTGTATAGAGGACATTTATGCACTTGCCTAAGAAAATACTTTGCTTTTCTCTAGATCCAGTTTGACTGTGATTTTCTGAGTCCATTTCCTACCAGTTCCACAACAGCTTGTCTGGATATGACTGGATGAAACCAGAAATATCCTCTTGTGATATGGCTAACTCAATCCCACTTGGTGCTATAGACTCTGCTTTGTGTTTTTTAGATATCATCAATGGACTTTATGGTTTTGAATGAATTTAAGCAGGGACTATTTTATTTTGTGCTGGGAAAAACTAGTTACTTCCACATGGAGACACAAACTCAACACATTCCTGTTTGCTATGTAGAAAACTAGAGCAATTGCTGCAAACAAACATGATATTTATATTTGTAAACAGGCTTCTTATCCAAGTGACCAAGAAAATGAGTTTGTTTTCCGCAAAATCCACTGTGACCGTGATTATCTGAGTCCATTGCATACCAGTTCCACAACACTTTGTCCAGATATGACTGGATGAAACCAGAAATATCCTCTTGTGTTATGGCTAACTCAATCCCAGATCATGCTACAGGCTCTGCTTTGTGTTTTCTTGATATTATCCATGGACTTTATGCTTTTGAATGAATTTAAGCAGGCGATATTTTCTTTTCTGCTGGGAAAAACTAATTACTTCCACGTGGAGACACAAACGCAACACATTCCTGTTTTATAGGCAGAAAGCTAGAGCAATTGCTACAAACAAACATGATATTTATATTTGTCAACATGGCTTTTATCCACTTCACCAAGGAAATCAGTGTGTTTTCCCCCAAACCAGTTTGACCGTGATTATCTGAGTCCCTTGAAAACAACTTCCACAACACTTTGTCAGGATATGACTGGATGAAACCAGAAATATCCTCTTGTGTTATGGCTAACTCAATCCCAGACCTTGCTGCAGGCCCTGCTTTGTGTTTTATTGATATTATCCATGGAGTTTATCATTTTGAATGTATTTAAGCAAGGGATATTTCCTTTTGTGCTGGGAAACACTAATTACTTCCATTGGAGACACAAACTCAACGCATTCGTGTTTTCTAGGCAGAAAGCTAGAGCAATTGCTGCAAACTAACATGATATTTATATTTGTAAACATGGCTTTTTATCCACTTGCCTAAGAAAATACTTTGCTTTTCTCTAAATCTAGTTTTACGGTGCTTATCTGAGTCCATTTCATACCAGTTCCACAACATCTTGTATGGATATGACTGGATGAAACGAGTAATATCCTCTTGTGTTATGGCTACTCGATCCCAGATGGTGCTACAGGCTCTGCTTTGTGTTTTCTTGATATTATCAATGGCCTTCATGGTTTTGAATGCATTTAAGCAGGGGATATTTTCTTTTGTGCTGGCAAACACTAATTATTGAACATGGAGACACAGACTCAACACATTTGTGTTCTCTTGGCAGAAAGCGAGAGCAATTGCTGCAAACAAACATGATATTTATGTTTGTGAACATCGCTTTTTATCCACTTGACCAGGAAAATGAGTTTGTTATCCCCCAAAACCAGTTTCACAGTGATTATCTGAGTCCATTCCATACTAGTTCCACAACACTTTGTCCGGATATGACTGGCTGAAAGCAGAAATCTCCTCTTGTGTTGTGACTAACTCAATCCCAGATCATGCTACAAATCCTCTTTTGGGTTTTCTTGATATTATACATGGACTATATGGTTTTGAATGAATTTAAGCAGGGAATATTTTCTTTTGTGCTGGGAAACACTAATTACTTACACATGGAGACACAAACTCAACACAATGGTATTTTCTAGGCAGATATCTAGAGCAATTGCTTCAAACAAACATGATATTTATATTTGTAAACATGACTTTTTATCCACTTGCCCAAGAATACGAGTTTGGTTTTCTACAAAACACGATTGAGGGTTATTTTCTGAGTTCATTGCATAACAGTTCCACAAAACATTGTCCTGTTATGACTGGATGAAACCAGGAATATCCTCTTGTGTTATGGCTAACTCAATCCCAGATGGAGCTACAGGCTCTGCTTTGTGTTTTCTTCATATTATGAATGGATTTTACAGTTTTCAATGAATTTTAGCAGGGGATATTTCCTTTTGTGCTGGGGAACACTAATTACTTACACATGGAGACACAAACTGAACACAATCGTGTTTTCTAGGCAGAAAGCTGGTTCAATTGCTGCAAACAAACATGATATTTATATATGTAAACATGACTTATTATCCACTTGACGAAGAATATGAGTTTGCTTTCCTCCAAAACAAGTTTGACGGTGATTTTCTGAGTCCATTCAATACTAGTTCCACAACAGTTTGTCTGGATATGACTGAATGAAACCAGAAATATCCTCTTGTGTTGTGACTAACTCAATCCCAGATCGTGCTACAAGCCCTCTTTTGTGTTTTCTTGATATTATCCATGGACTGTATGCTTTTGAATGAATGTAAGCAGAAAGTATTTTCTTTTGTGCTGGGAAAAACAAATTAGTTCCACATGGAGACACAAACTCAACAGATTCCTGTTTTCTAGGCAGAAAGCTAGATCAATTTTTGCAAAAAACATTATATTATATTTGTAAAAATGACATTTTATAAACTTGACCAAGAAAATGAGTTTGCTTTACTCCAAAACCAGTTTGACGGTGATTATCTGAGTGCATTGCATACTAGCTCCACAACACTTTGTCCGGATATGACTGGATGAAACCAGAAATATCCTATTGTGTTGTGACTAACTCAATCCCAGATCGTGCTACATGCCCTCTTTTGTGTTTTCTGGAAATTAGCCATGGACTTTATGGTTTTTAGTGAATTTAAGCAGGGAATATTTTCTTTTGTGCTGTGAAAAACTAATATGTTCCACATGGAGACACAAACTCAACACATTCGCGTTTTCTAGGCAGAAAGCTAGAGCAATTGCTGCAAGCAATCTTGATATTTGTGTTTGTATAGAGGACATTTATGCGCTTGCCTAAGAAAATACTTTGCTTTTCTCTAGATCCAGTTTGACTGTGATTTTCTGAGTCCATTTCCTACCAGTTCCACAACAGCTTGTCTGGATATGACTGGATGAAACCAGAAATATCCTCTTGTGATATGGCTAACTCAATCCCACTTGGTGCTATAGACTCTGCTTTGTGTTTTTTAGATATCATCAATGGACTTTATGGTTTTGAATGAATTTAAGCAGGGACTATTTTATTTTGTGCTGGGAAAAACTAGTTACTTCCACATGGAGACACAAACTCAACACATTCCTGTTTGCTATGTAGAAAACTAGAGCAATTGCTGCAAACAAACATGATATTTATATTTGTAAACAGGCTTCTTATCCAAGTGACCAAGAAAATGAGTTTGTTTTCCGCAAAATCCACTGTGACCGTGATTATCTGAGTCCATTGCATACCAGTTCCACAACACTTTGTCCAGATATGACTGGATGAAACCAGAAATATCCTCTTGTGTTATGGCTAACTCAATCCCAGATCATGCTACAGGCTCTGCTTTGTGTTTTCTTGATATTATCCATGGACTTTATGCTTTTGAATGAATTTAAGCAGGCGATATTTTCTTTTCTGCTGGGAAAAACTAATTACTTCCACGTGGAGACACAAACGCAACACATTCCTGTTTTATAGGCAGAAAGCTAGAGCAATTGCTACAAACAAACATGATATTTATATTTGTCAATATGGCTTTTATCCACTTCACCAAGGAAATCAGTGTGTTTTCCCCCAAACCAGTTTGACCGTGATTATCTGAGTCCCTTGAAAACCACTTCCACAACACTTTGTCAGGATATGACTGGATGAAACCAGAAATATCCTCTTGTGTTATGGCTAACTCAATCCCAGACCTTGCTGCAGGCCCTGCTTTGTGTTTTATTGATATTATCCATGGAGTTTATCATTTTGAATGTATTTAAGCAAGGGATATTTCCTTTTGTGCTGGGAAACACTAATTACTTCCATTGGAGACACAAACTCAACGCATTCGTGTTTTCTAGGCAGAAAGCTAGAGCAATTGCTGCAAACTAACATGATATTTATATTTGTAAACATGGCTTTTTATCCACTTGCCTAAGAAAATACTTTGCTTTTCTCTAAATCTAGTTTTACGGTGCTTATCTGAGTCCATTTCATACCAGTTCCACAACATCTTGTATGGATATGACTGGATGAAACGAGTAATATCCTCTTGTGTTATGGCTACTCGATCCCAGATGGTGCTACAGGCTCTGCTTTGTGTTTTCTTGATATTATCAATGGCCTTCATGGTTTTGAATGCATTTAAGCAGGGGATATTTTCTTTTGTGCTGGCAAACACTAATTATTGAACATGGAGACACAGACTCAACACATTTGTGTTCTCTTGGCAGAAAGCGAGAGCAATTGCTGCAAACAAACATGATATTTATGTTTGTGAACATCGCTTTTTATCCACTTGACCAGGAAAATGAGTTTGTTATCCCCCAAAACCAGTTTCACAGTGATTATCTGAGTCCATCCCATACTAGTTCCACAACACTTTGTCCGGATATGACTGGCTGAAAGCAGAAATCTCCTCTTGTGTTGTGACTAACTCAATCCCAGATCATGCTACAAATCCTCTTTTGGGTTTTCTTGATATTATACATGGACTATATGGTTTTGAATGAATTTAAGCAGGGAATATTTTCTTTTGTGCTGGGAAACACTAATTACTTACACATGGAGACACAAACTCAACACAATGGTATTTTCTAGGCAGATATCTAGAGCAATTGCTTCAAACAAACATGATATTTATATTTGTAAACATGACTTTTTATCCACTTGCCCAAGAATACGAGTTTGGTTTTCTACAAAACACGATTGAGGGTTATTTTCTGAGTTCATTGCATAACAGTTCCACAAAACATTGTCCTGTTATGACTGGATGAAACCAGGAATATCCTCTTGTGTTATGGCTAACTCAATCCCAGATGGAGCTACAGGCTCTGCTTTGTGTTTTCTTCATATTATGAATGGATTTTACAGTTTTCAATGAATTTTAGCAGGGGATATTTCCTTTTGTGCTGGGGAACACTAATTACTTACACATGGAGACACAAACTGAACACAATCGTGTTTTCTAGGCAGAAAGCTGGTTCAATTGCTGCAAACAAACATGATATTTATATATGTAAACATGACTTATTATCCACTTGACGAAGAATATGAGTTTGCTTTCCTCCAAAACAAGTTTGACGGTGATTTTCTGAGTCCATTCAATACTAGTTCCACAACAGTTTGTCTGGATATGACTGAATGAAACCAGAAATATCCTCTTGTGTTGTGACTAACTCAATCCCAGATCGTGCTACAAGCCCTCTTTTGTGTTTTCTTGATATTATCCATGGACTGTATGCTTTTGAATGAATGTAAGCAGAAAGTATTTTCTTTTGTGCTGGGAAAAACAAATTAGTTCCACATGGAGACACAAACTCAACAGATTCCTGTTTTCTAGGCAGAAAGCTAGATCAATTTTTGCAAAAAACATTATATTATATTTGTAAAAATGACATTTTATAAACTTGACCAAGAAAATGAGTTTGCTTTACTCCAAAACCAGTTTGACGGTGATTATCTGAGTGCATTGCATACTAGCTCCACAACACTTTGTCCGGATATGACTGGATGAAACCAGAAATATCCTATTGTGTTGTGACTAACTCAATCCCAGATCGTGCTACATGCCCTCTTTTGTGTTTTCTGGAAATTAGCCATGGACTTTATGGTTTTTAGTGAATTTAAGCAGGGAATATTTTCTTTTGTGCTGTGAAAAACTAATATGTTCCACATGGAGACACAAACTCAACACATTCGCGTTTTCTAGGCAGAAAGCTAGAGCAATTGCTGCAAGCAATCTTGATATTTGTGTTTGTATAGAGGACATTTATGCGCTTGCCTAAGAAAATACTTTGCTTTTCTCTAGATCCAGTTTGACTGTGATTTTCTGAGTCCATTTCCTACCAGTTCCACAACAGCTTGTCTGGATATGACTGGATGAAACCAGAAATATCCTCTTGTGATATGGCTAACTCAATCCCACTTGGTGCTATAGACTCTGCTTTGTGTTTTTTAGATATCATCAATGGACTTTATGGTTTTGAATGAATTTAAGCAGGGACTATTTTATTTTGTGCTGGGAAAAACTAGTTACTTCCACATGGAGACACAAACTCAACACATTCCTGTTTGCTATGTAGAAAACTAGAGCAATTGCTGCAAACAAACATGATATTTATATTTGTAAACAGGCTTCTTATCCAAGTGACCAAGAAAATGAGTTTGTTTTCCGCAAAATCCACTGTGACCGTGATTATCTGAGTCCATTGCATACCAGTTCCACAACACTTTGTCCAGATATGACTGGATGAAACCAGAAATATCCTCTTGTGTTATGGCTAACTCAATCCCAGATCATGCTACAGGCTCTGCTTTGTGTTTTCTTGATATTATCCATGGACTTTATGCTTTTGAATGAATTTAAGCAGGCGATATTTTCTTTTCTGCTGGGAAAAACTAATTACTTCCACGTGGAGACACAAACGCAACACATTCCTGTTTTATAGGCAGAAAGCTAGAGCAATTGCTACAAACAAACATGATATTTATATTTGTCAACATGGCTTTTATCCACTTCACCAAGGAAATCAGTGTGTTTTCCCCCAAACCAGTTTGACCGTGATTATCTGAGTCCCTTGAAAACAACTTCCACAACACTTTGTCAGGATATGACTGGATGAAACCAGAAATATCCTCTTGTGTTATGGCTAACTCAATCCCAGACCTTGCTGCAGGCCCTGCTTTGTGTTTTATTGATATTATCCATGGAGTTTATCATTTTGAATGTATTTAAGCAAGGGATATTTCCTTTTGTGCTGGGAAACACTAATTACTTCCATTGGAGACACAAACTCAACGCATTCGTGTTTTCTAGGCAGAAAGCTAGAGCAATTGCTGCAAACTAACATGATATTTATATTTGTAAACATGGCTTTTTATCCACTTGCCTAAGAAAATACTTTGCTTTTCTCTAAATCTAGTTTTACGGTGCTTATCTGAGTCCATTTCATACCAGTTCCACAACATCTTGTATGGATATGACTGGATGAAACGAGTAATATCCTCTTGTGTTATGGCTACTCGATCCCAGATGGTGCTACAGGCTCTGCTTTGTGTTTTCTTGATATTATCAATGGCCTTCATGGTTTTGAATGCATTTAAGCAGGGGATATTTTCTTTTGTGCTGGCAAACACTAATTATTGAACATGGAGACACAGACTCAACACATTTGTGTTCTCTTGGCAGAAAGCGAGAGCAATTGCTGCAAACAAACATGATATTTATGTTTGTGAACATCGCTTTTTATCCACTTGACCAGGAAAATGAGTTTGTTATCCCCCAAAACCAGTTTCACAGTGATTATCTGAGTCCATTCCATACTAGTTCCACAACACTTTGTCCGGATATGACTGGCTGAAAGCAGAAATCTCCTCTTGTTTTGTGACTAACTCAATCCCAGATCATGCTACAAATCCTCTTTTGGGTTTTCTTGATATTATACATGGACTATATGGTTTTGAATGAATTTAAGCAGGGAATATTTTCTTTTGTGCTGGGAAACACTAATTACTTACACATGGAGACACAAACTCAACACAATGGTATTTTCTAGGCAGATATCTAGAGCAATTGCTTCAAACAAACATGATATTTATATTTGTAAACATGACTTTTTATCCACTTGCCCAAGAATACGAGTTTGGTTTTCTACAAAACACGATTGAGGGTTATTTTCTGAGTTCATTGCATAACAGTTCCACAAAACATTGTCCTGTTATGACTGGATGAAACCAGGAATATCCTCTTGTGTTATGGCTAACTCAATCCCAGATGGAGCTACAGGCTCTGCTTTGTGTTTTCTTCATATTATGAATGGATTTTACAGTTTTCAATGAATTTTAGCAGGGGATATTTCCTTTTGTGCTGGGGAACACTAATTACTTACACATGGAGACACAAACTGAACACAATCGTGTTTTCTAGGCAGAAAGCTGGTTCAATTGCTGCAAACAAACATGATATTTATATATGTAAACATGACTTATTATCCACTTGACGAAGAATATGAGTTTGCTTTCCTCCAAAACAAGTTTGACGGTGATTTTCTGAGTCCATTCAATACTAGTTCCACAACAGTTTGTCTGGATATGACTGAATGAAACCAGAAATATCCTCTTGTGTTGTGACTAACTCAATCCCAGATCGTGCTACAAGCCCTCTTTTGTGTTTTCTTGATATTATCCATGGACTGTATGCTTTTGAATGAATGTAAGCAGAAAGTATTTTCTTTTGTGCTGGGAAAAACAAATTAGTTCCACATGGAGACACAAACTCAACAGATTCCTGTTTTCTAGGCAGAAAGCTAGATCAATTTTTGCAAAAAACATTATATTATATTTGTAAAAATGACATTTTATAAACTTGACCAAGAAAATGAGTTTGCTTTACTCCAAAACCAGTTTGACGGTGATTATCTGAGTGCATTGCATACTAGCTCCACAACACTTTGTCCGGATATGACTGGATGAAACCAGAAATATCCTATTGTGTTGTGACTAACTCAATCCCAGATCGTGCTACATGCCCTCTTTTGTGTTTTCTGGAAATTAGCCATGGACTTTATGGTTTTTAGTGAATTTAAGCAGGGAATATTTTCTTTTGTGCTGTGAAAAACTAATATGTTCCACATGGAGACACAAACTCAACACATTCGCGTTTTCTAGGCAGAAAGCTAGAGCAATTGCTGCAAGCAATCTTGATATTTGTGTTTGTATAGAGGACATTTATGCGCTTGCCTAAGAAAATACTTTGCTTTTCTCTAGATCCAGTTTGACTGTGATTTTCTGAGTCCATTTCCTACCAGTTCCACAACAGCTTGTCTGGATATGACTGGATGAAACCAGAAATATCCTCTTGTGATATGGCTAACTCAATCCCACTTGGTGCTATAGACTCTGCTTTGTGTTTTTTAGATATCATCAATGGACTTTATGGTTTTGAATGAATTTAAGCAGGGACTATTTTATTTTGTGCTGGGAAAAACTAGTTACTTCCACATGGAGACACAAACTCAACACATTCCTGTTTGCTATGTAGAAAACTAGAGCAATTGCTGCAAACAAACATGATATTTATATTTGTAAACAGGCTTCTTATCCAAGTGACCAAGAAAATGAGTTTGTTTTCCGCAAAATCCACTGTGACCGTGATTATCTGAGTCCATTGCATACCAGTTCCACAACACTTTGTCCAGATATGACTGGATGAAACCAGAAATATCCTCTTGTGTTATGGCTAACTCAATCCCAGATCATGCTACAGGCTCTGCTTTGTGTTTTCTTGATATTATCCATGGACTTTATGCTTTTGAATGAATTTAAGCAGGCGATATTTTCTTTTCTGCTGGGAAAAACTAATTACTTCCACGTGGAGACACAAACGCAACACATTCCTGTTTTATAGGCAGAAAGCTAGAGCAATTGCTACAAACAAACATGATATTTATATTTGTCAATATGGCTTTTATCCACTTCACCAAGGAAATCAGTGTGTTTTCCCCCAAACCAGTTTGACCGTGATTATCTGAGTCCCTTGAAAACAACTTCCACAACACTTTGTCAGGATATGACTGGATGAAACCAGAAATATCCTCTTGTGTTATGGCTAACTCAATCCCAGACCTTGCTGCAGGCCCTGCTTTGTGTTTTATTGATATTATCCATGGAGTTTATCATTTTGAATGTATTTAAGCAAGGGATATTTCCTTTTGTGCTGGGAAACACTAATTACTTCCATTGGAGACACAAACTCAACGCATTCGTGTTTTCTAGGCAGAAAGCTAGAGCAATTGCTGCAAACTAACATGATATTTATATTTGTAAACATGGCTTTTTATCCACTTGCCTAAGAAAATACTTTGCTTTTCTCTAAATCTAGTTTTACGGTGCTTATCTGAGTCCATTTCATACCAGTTCCACAACATCTTGTATGGATATGACTGGATGAAACGAGTAATATCCTCTTGTGTTATGGCTACTCGATCCCAGATGGTGCTACAGGCTCTGCTTTGTGTTTTCTTGATATTATCAATGGCCTTCATGGTTTTGAATGCATTTAAGCAGGGGATATTTTCTTTTGTGCTGGCAAACACTAATTATTGAACATGGAGACACAGACTCAACACATTTGTGTTCTCTTGGCAGAAAGCGAGAGCAATTGCTGCAAACAAACATGATATTTATGTTTGTGAACATCGCTTTTTATCCACTTGACCAGGAAAATGAGTTTGTTATCCCCCAAAACCAGTTTCACAGTGATTATCTGAGTCCATCCCATACTAGTTCCACAACACTTTGTCCGGATATGACTGGCTGAAAGCAGAAATCTCCTCTTGTGTTGTGACTAACTCAATCCCAGATCATGCTACAAATCCTCTTTTGGGTTTTCTTGATATTATACATGGACTATATGGTTTTGAATGAATTTAAGCAGGGAATATTTTCTTTTGTGCTGGGAAACACTAATTACTTACACATGGAGACACAAACTCAACACAATGGTATTTTCTAGGCAGATATCTAGAGCAATTGCTTCAAACAAACATGATATTTATATTTGTAAACATGACTTTTTATCCACTTGCCCAAGAATACGAGTTTGGTTTTCTACAAAACACGATTGAGGGTTATTTTCTGAGTTCATTGCATAACAGTTCCACAAAACATTGTCCTGTTATGACTGGATGAAACCAGGAATATCCTCTTGTGTTATGGCTAACTCAATCCCAGATGGAGCTACAGGCTCTGCTTTGTGTTTTCTTCATATTATGAATGGATTTTACAGTTTTCAATGAATTTTAGCAGGGGATATTTCCTTTTGTGCTGGGGAACACTAATTACTTACACATGGAGACACAAACTGAACACAATCGTGTTTTCTAGGCAGAAAGCTGGTTCAATTGCTGCAAACAAACATGATATTTATATATGTAAACATGACTTATTATCCACTTGACGAAGAATATGAGTTTGCTTTCCTCCAAAACAAGTTTGACGGTGATTTTCTGAGTCCATTCAATACTAGTTCCACAACAGTTTGTCTGGATATGACTGAATGAAACCAGAAATATCCTCTTGTGTTGTGACTAACTCAATCCCAGATCGTGCTACAAGCCCTCTTTTGTGTTTTCTTGATATTATCCATGGACTGTATGCTTTTGAATGAATGTAAGCAGAAAGTATTTTCTTTTGTGCTGGGAAAAACAAATTAGTTCCACATGGAGACACAAACTCAACAGATTCCTGTTTTCTAGGCAGAAAGCTAGATCAATTTTTGCAAAAAACATTATATTATATTTGTAAAAATGACATTTTATAAACTTGACCAAGAAAATGAGTTTGCTTTACTCCAAAACCAGTTTGACGGTGATTATCTGAGTGCATTGCATACTAGCTCCACAACACTTTGTCCGGATATGACTGGATGAAACCAGAAATATCCTATTGTGTTGTGACTAACTCAATCCCAGATCGTGCTACATGCCCTCTTTTGTGTTTTCTGGAAATTAGCCATGGACTTTATGGTTTTTAGTGAATTTAAGCAGGGAATATTTTCTTTTGTGCTGTGAAAAACTAATATGTTCCACATGGAGACACAAACTCAACACATTCGCGTTTTCTAGGCAGAAAGCTAGAGCAATTGCTGCAAGCAATCTTGATATTTGTGTTTGTATAGAGGACATTTATGCGCTTGCCTAAGAAAATACTTTGCTTTTCTCTAGATCCAGTTTGACTGTGATTTTCTGAGTCCATTTCCTACCAGTTCCACAACAGCTTGTCTGGATATGACTGGATGAAACCAGAAATATCCTCTTGTGATATGGCTAACTCAATCCCACTTGGTGCTATAGACTCTGCTTTGTGTTTTTTAGATATCATCAATGGACTTTATGGTTTTGAATGAATTTAAGCAGGGACTATTTTATTTTGTGCTGGGAAAAACTAGTTACTTCCACATGGAGACACAAACTCAACACATTCCTGTTTTCTATGTAGAAAACTAGAGCAATTGCTGCAAACAAACATGATATTTATATTTGTAAACAGGCTTCTTATCCAAGTGACCAAGAAAATGAGTTTGTTTTCCGCAAAATCCACTGTGACCGTGATTATCTGAGTCCATTGCATACCAGTTCCACAACACTTTGTCCAGATATGACTGGATGAAACCAGAAATATCCTCTTGTGTTATGGCTAACTCAATCCCAGATCATGCTACAGGCTCTGCTTTGTGTTTTCTTGATATTATCCATGGACTTTATGCTTTTGAATGAATTTAAGCAGGCGATATTTTCTTTTCTGCTGGGAAAAACTAATTACTTCCACGTGGAGACACAAACGCAACACATTCCTGTTTTATAGGCAGAAAGCTAGAGCAATTGCTACAAACAAACATGATATTTATATTTGTCAACATGGCTTTTATCCACTTCACCAAGGAAATCAGTGTGTTTTCCCCCAAACCAGTTTGACCGTGATTATCTGAGTCCCTTGAAAACCACTTCCACAACACTTTGTCAGGATATGACTGGATGAAACCAGAAATATCCTCTTGTGTTATGGCTAACTCAATCCCAGACCTTGCTGCAGGCCCTGCTTTGTGTTTTATTGATATTATCCATGGAGTTTATCATTTTGAATGTATTTAAGCAAGGGATATTTCCTTTTGTGCTGGGAAACACTAATTACTTCCATTGGAGACACAAACTCAACGCATTCGTGTTTTCTAGGCAGAAAGCTAGAGCAATTGCTGCAAACTAACATGATATTTATATTTGTAAACATGGCTTTTTATCCACTTGCCTAAGAAAATACTTTGCTTTTCTCTAAATCTAGTTTTACGGTGCTTATCTGAGTCCATTTCATACCAGTTCCACAACATCTTGTATGGATATGACTGGATGAAACGAGTAATATCCTCTTGTGTTATGGCTACTCGATCCCAGATGGTGCTACAGGCTCTGCTTTGTGTTTTCTTGATATTATCAATGGCCTTCATGGTTTTGAATGCATTTAAGCAGGGGATATTTTCTTTTGTGCTGGCAAACACTAATTATTGAACATGGAGACACAGACTCAACACATTTGTGTTCTCTTGGCAGAAAGCGAGAGCAATTGCTGCAAACAAACATGATATTTATGTTTGTGAACATCGCTTTTTATCCACTTGACCAGGAAAATGAGTTTGTTATCCCCCAAAACCAGTTTCACAGTGATTATCTGAGTCCATCCCATACTAGTTCCACAACACTTTGTCCGGATATGACTGGATGAAAGCAGAAATCTCCTCTTGTGTTGTGACTAACTCAATCCCAGATCATGCTACAAATCCTCTTTTGGGTTTTCTTGATATTATACATGGACTATATGGTTTTGAATGAATTTAAGCAGGGAATATTTTCTTTTGTGCTGGGAAACACTAATTACTTACACATGGAGACACAAACTCAACACAATGGTATTTTCTAGGCAGATATCTAGAGCAATTGCTTCAAACAAACATGATATTTATATTTGTAAACATGACTTTTTATCCACTTGCCCAAGAATACGAGTTTGGTTTTCTACAAAACACGATTGAGGGTTATTTTCTGAGTTCATTGCATAACAGTTCCACAAAACATTGTCCTGTTATGACTGGATGAAACCAGGAATATCCTCTTGTGTTATGGCTAACTCAATCCCAGATGGAGCTACAGGCTCTGCTTTGTGTTTTCTTCATATTATGAATGGATTTTACAGTTTTCAATGAATTTTAGCAGGGGATATTTCCTTTTGTGCTGGGGAACACTAATTACTTACACATGGAGACACAAACTGAACACAATCGTGTTTTCTAGGCAGAAAGCTGGTTCAATTGCTGCAAACAAACATGATATTTATATATGTAAACATGACTTATTATCCACTTGACGAAGAATATGAGTTTGCTTTCCTCCAAAACAAGTTTGACGGTGATTTTCTGAGTCCATTCAATACTAGTTCCACAACAGTTTGTCTGGATATGACTGAATGAAACCAGAAATATCCTCTTGTGTTGTGACTAACTCAATCCCAGATCGTGCTACAAGCCCTCTTTTGTGTTTTCTTGATATTATCCATGGACTGTATGCTTTTGAATGAATGTAAGCAGAAAGTATTTTCTTTTGTGCTGGGAAAAACAAATTAGTTCCACATGGAGACACAAACTCAACAGATTCCTGTTTTCTAGGCAGAAAGCTAGATCAATTTTTGCAAAAAACATTATATTATATTTGTAAAAATGACATTTTATAAACTTGACCAAGAAAATGAGTTTGCTTTACTCCAAAACCAGTTTGACGGTGATTATCTGAGTGCATTGCATACTAGCTCCACAACACTTTGTCCGGATATGACTGGATGAAACCAGAAATATCCTATTGTGTTGTGACTAACTCAATCCCAGATCGTGCTACATGCCCTCTTTTGTGTTTTCTGGAAATTAGCCATGGACTTTATGGTTTTTAGTGAATTTAAGCAGGGAATATTTTCTTTTGTGCTGTGAAAAACTAATATGTTCCACATGGAGACACAAACTCAACACATTCGCGTTTTCTAGGCAGAAAGCTAGAGCAATTGCTGCAAGCAATCTTGATATTTGTGTTTGTATAGAGGACATTTATGCGCTTGCCTAAGAAAATACTTTGCTTTTCTCTAGATCCAGTTTGACTGTGATTTTCTGAGTCCATTTCCTACCAGTTCCACAACAGCTTGTCTGGATATGACTGGATGAAACCAGAAATATCCTCTTGTGATATGGCTAACTCAATCCCACTTGGTGCTATAGACTCTGCTTTGTGTTTTTTAGATATCATCAATGGACTTTATGGTTTTGAATGAATTTAAGCAGGGACTATTTTATTTTGTGCTGGGAAAAACTAGTTACTTCCACATGGAGACACAAACTCAACACATTCCTGTTTGCTATGTAGAAAACTAGAGCAATTGCTGCAAACAAACATGATATTTATATTTGTAAACAGGCTTCTTATCCAAGTGACCAAGAAAATGAGTTTGTTTTCCGCAAAATCCACTGTGACCGTGATTATCTGAGTCCATTGCATACCAGTTCCACAACACTTTGTCCAGATATGACTGGATGAAACCAGAAATATCCTCTTGTGTTATGGCTAACTCAATCCCAGATCATGCTACAGGCTCTGCTTTGTGTTTTCTTGATATTATCCATGGACTTTATGCTTTTGAATGAATTTAAGCAGGCGATATTTTCTTTTCTGCTGGGAAAAACTAATTACTTCCACGTGGAGACACAAACGCAACACATTCCTGTTTTATAGGCAGAAAGCTAGAGCAATTGCTACAAACAAACATGATATTTATATTTGTCAACATGGCTTTTATCCACTTCACCAAGGAAATCAGTGTGTTTTCCCCCAAACCAGTTTGACCGTGATTATCTGAGTCCCTTGAAAACCACTTCCACAACACTTTGTCAGGATATGACTGGATGAAACCAGAAATATCCTCTTGTGTTATGGCTAACTCAATCCCAGACCTTGCTGCAGGCCCTGCTTTGTGTTTTATTGATATTATCCATGGAGTTTATCATTTTGAATGTATTTAAGCAAGGGATATTTCCTTTTGTGCTGGGAAACACTAATTACTTCCATTGGAGACACAAACTCAACGCATTCGTGTTTTCTAGGCAGAAAGCTAGAGCAATTGCTGCAAACTAACATGATATTTATATTTGTAAACATGGCTTTTTATCCACTTGCCTAAGAAAATACTTTGCTTTTCTCTAAATCTAGTTTTACGGTGCTTATCTGAGTCCATTTCATACCAGTTCCACAACATCTTGTATGGATATGACTGGATGAAACGAGTAATATCCTCTTGTGTTATGGCTACTCGATCCCAGATGGTGCTACAGGCTCTGCTTTGTGTTTTCTTGATATTATCAATGGCCTTCATGGTTTTGAATGCATTTAAGCAGGGGATATTTTCTTTTGTGCTGGCAAACACTAATTATTGAACATGGAGACACAGACTCAACACATTTGTGTTCTCTTGGCAGAAAGCGAGAGCAATTGCTGCAAACAAACATGATATTTATGTTTGTGAACATCGCTTTTTATCCACTTGACCAGGAAAATGAGTTTGTTATCCCCCAAAACCAGTTTCACAGTGATTATCTGAGTCCATTCCATACTAGTTCCACAACACTTTGTCCGGATATGACTGGATGAAACCAGAAATCTCCTCTTGTGTTGTGACTAACTCAATCCCAGATCATGCTACAAATCCTCTTTTGGGTTTTCTTGATATTATACATGGACTATATGGTTTTGAATGAATTTAAGCAGGGAATATTTTCTTTTGTGCTGGGAAACACTAATTACTTACACATGGAGACACAAACTCAACACAATGGTATTTTCTAGGCAGATATCTAGAGCAATTGCTTCAAACAAACATGATATTTATATTTGTAAACATGACTTTTTATCCACTTGCCCAAGAATACGAGTTTGGTTTTCTACAAAACACGATTGAGGGTTATTTTCTGAGTTCATTGCATAACAGTTCCACAAAACATTGTCCTGTTATGACTGGATGAAACCAGGAATATCCTCTTGTGTTATGGCTAACTCAATCCCAGATGGAGCTACAGGCTCTGCTTTGTGTTTTCTTCATATTATGAATGGATTTTACAGTTTTCAATGAATTTTAGCAGGGGATATTTCCTTTTGTGCTGGGGAACACTAATTACTTACACATGGAGACACAAACTGAACACAATCGTGTTTTCTAGGCAGAAAGCTGGTTCAATTGCTGCAAACAAACATGATATTTATATATGTAAACATGACTTATTATCCACTTGACGAAGAATATGAGTTTGCTTTCCTCCAAAACAAGTTTGACGGTGATTTTCTGAGTCCATTCAATACTAGTTCCACAACAGTTTGTCTGGATATGACTGAATGAAACCAGAAATATCCTCTTGTGTTGTGACTAACTCAATCCCAGATCGTGCTACAAGCCCTCTTTTGTGTTTTCTTGATATTATCCATGGACTGTATGCTTTTGAATGAATGTAAGCAGAAAGTATTTTCTTTTGTGCTGGGAAAAACAAATTAGTTCCACATGGAGACACAAACTCAACAGATTCCTGTTTTCTAGGCAGAAAGCTAGATCAATTTTTGCAAAAACCATTATATTATATTTGTAAAAATGACATTTTATAAACTTGACCAAGAAAATGAGTTTGCTTTACTCCAAAACCAGTTTGACGGTGATTATCTGAGTGCATTGCATACTAGCTCCACAACACTTTGTCCGGATATGACTGGATGAAACCAGAAATATCCTATTGTGTTGTGACTAACTCAATCCCAGATCGTGCTACATGCCCTCTTTTGTGTTTTCTGGAAATTAGCCATGGACTTTATGGTTTTTAGTGAATTTAAGCAGGGAATATTTTCTTTTGTGCTGTGAAAAACTAATATGTTCCACATGGAGACACAAACTCAACACATTCGCGTTTTCTAGGCAGAAAGCTAGAGCAATTGCTGCAAGCAATCTTGATATTTGTGTTTGTATAGAGGACATTTATGCGCTTGCCTAAGAAAATACTTTGCTTTTCTCTAGATCCAGTTTGACTGTGATTTTCTGAGTCCATTTCCTACCAGTTCCACAACAGCTTGTCTGGATATGACTGGATGAAACCAGAAATATCCTCTTGTGATATGGCTAACTCAATCCCACTTGGTGCTATAGACTCTGCTTTGTGTTTTTTAGATATCATCAATGGACTTTATGGTTTTGAATGAATTTAAGCAGGGACTGTTTTATTTTGTGCTGGGAAAAACTAGTTACTTCCACATGGAGACACAAACTCAACACATTCCTGTTTGCTATGTAGAAAACTAGAGCAATTGCTGCAAACAAACATGATATTTATATTTGTAAACAGGCTTCTTATCCAAGTGACCAAGAAAATGAGTTTGTTTTCCGCAAAATCCACTGTGACCGTGATTATCTGAGTCCATTGCATACCAGTTCCACAACACTTTGTCCAGATATGACTGGATGAAACCAGAAATATCCTCTTGTGTTATGGCTAACTCAATCCCAGATCATGCTACAGGCTCTGCTTTGTGTTTTCTTGATATTATCCATGGACTTTATGCTTTTGA
Source organism: Lepus europaeus (assembly GCF_033115175.1). Taxonomy (NCBI): domain Eukaryota; kingdom Metazoa; phylum Chordata; class Mammalia; order Lagomorpha; family Leporidae; genus Lepus; species Lepus europaeus. The sequence goes on along the minus strand of NW_026909213.1, from coordinate 356,061 downwards.
ATGAATTTAAGCAGGCGATATTTTCTTTTCTGCTGGGAAAAACTAATTACTTCCACGTGGAGACACAAACGCAACACATTCCTGTTTTATAGGCAGAAAGCTAGAGCAATTGCTACAAACAAACATGATATTTATATTTGTCAACATGGCTTTTATCCACTTCACCAAGGAAATCAGTGTGTTTTCCCCCAAACCAGTTTGACCGTGATTATCTGAGTCCCTTGAAAACCACTTCCACAACACTTTGTCAGGATATGACTGGATGAAACCAGAAATATCCTCTTGTGTTATGGCTAACTCAATCCCAGACCTTGCTGCAGGCCCTGCTTTGTGTTTTATTGATATTATCCATGGAGTTTATCATTTTGAATGTATTTAAGCAAGGGATATTTCCTTTTGTGCTGGGAAACACTAATTACTTCCATTGGAGACACAAACTCAACGCATTCGTGTTTTCTAGGCAGAAAGCTAGAGCAATTGCTGCAAACTAACATGATATTTATATTTGTAAACATGGCTTTTTATCCACTTGCCTAAGAAAATACTTTGCTTTTCTCTAAATCTAGTTTTACGGTGCTTATCTGAGTCCATTTCATACCAGTTCCACAACATCTTGTATGGATATGACTGGATGAAACGAGTAATATCCTCTTGTGTTATGGCTACTCGATCCCAGATGGTGCTACAGGCTCTGCTTTGTGTTTTCTTGATATTATCAATGGCCTTCATGGTTTTGAATGCATTTAAGCAGGGGATATTTTCTTTTGTGCTGGCAAACACTAATTATTGAACATGGAGACACAGACTCAACACATTTGTGTTCTCTTGGCAGAAAGCGAGAGCAATTGCTGCAAACAAACATGATATTTATGTTTGTGAACATCGCTTTTTATCCACTTGACCAGGAAAATGAGTTTGTTATCCCCCAAAACCAGTTTCACAGTGATTATCTGAGTCCATTCCATACTAGTTCCACAACACTTTGTCCGGATATGACTGGCTGAAAGCAGAAATCTCCTCTTGTGTTGTGACTAACTCAATCCCAGATCATGCTACAAATCCTCTTTTGGGTTTTCTTGATATTATACATGGACTATATGGTTTTGAATGAATTTAAGCAGGGAATATTTTCTTTTGTGCTGGGAAACACTAATTACTTACACATGGAGACACAAACTCAACACAATGGTATTTTCTAGGCAGATATCTAGAGCAATTGCTTCAAACAAACATGATATTTATATTTGTAAACATGACTTTTTATCCACTTGCCCAAGAATACGAGTTTGGTTTTCTACAAAACACGATTGAGGGTTATTTTCTGAGTTCATTGCATAACAGTTCCACAAAACATTGTCCTGTTATGACTGGATGAAACCAGGAATATCCTCTTGTGTTATGGCTAACTCAATCCCAGATGGAGCTACAGGCTCTGCTTTGTGTTTTCTTCATATTATGAATGGATTTTACAGTTTTCAATGAATTTTAGCAGGGGATATTTCCTTTTGTGCTGGGGAACACTAATTACTTACACATGGAGACACAAACTGAACACAATCGTGTTTTCTAGGCAGAAAGCTGGTTCAATTGCTGCAAACAAACATGATATTTATATATGTAAACATGACTTATTATCCACTTGACGAAGAATATGAGTTTGCTTTCCTCCAAAACAAGTTTGACGGTGATTTTCTGAGTCCATTCAATACTAGTTCCACAACAGTTTGTCTGGATATGACTGAATGAAACCAGAAATATCCTCTTGTGTTGTGACTAACTCAATCCCAGATCGTGCTACAAGCCCTCTTTTGTGTTTTCTTGATATTATCCATGGACTGTATGCTTTTGAATGAATGTAAGCAGAAAGTATTTTCTTTTGTGCTGGGAAAAACAAATTAGTTCCACATGGAGACACAAACTCAACAGATTCCTGTTTTCTAGGCAGAAAGCTAGATCAATTTTTGCAAAAAACATTATATTATATTTGTAAAAATGACATTTTATAAACTTGACCAAGAAAATGAGTTTGCTTTACTCCAAAACCAGTTTGACGGTGATTATCTGAGTGCATTGCATACTAGCTCCACAACACTTTGTCCGGATATGACTGGATGAAACCAGAAATATCCTATTGTGTTGTGACTAACTCAATCCCAGATCGTGCTACATGCCCTCTTTTGTGTTTTCTGGAAATTAGCCATGGACTTTATGGTTTTTAGTGAATTTAAGCAGGGAATATTTTCTTTTGTGCTGTGAAAAACTAATATGTTCCACATGGAGACACAAACTCAACACATTCGCGTTTTCTAGGCAGAAAGCTAGAGCAATTGCTGCAAGCAATCTTGATATTTGTGTTTGTATAGAGGACATTTATGCGCTTGCCTAAGAAAATACTTTGCTTTTCTCTAGATCCAGTTTGACTGTGATTTTCTGAGTCCATTTCCTACCAGTTCCACAACAGCTTGTCTGGATATGACTGGATGAAACCAGAAATATCCTCTTGTGATATGGCTAACTCAATCCCACTTGGTGCTATAGACTCTGCTTTGTGTTTTTTAGATATCATCAATGGACTTTATGGTTTTGAATGAATTTAAGCAGGGACTATTTTATTTTGTGCTGGGAAAAACTAGTTACTTCCACATGGAGACACAAACTCAACACATTCCTGTTTGCTATGTAGAAAACTAGAGCAATTGCTGCAAACAAACATGATATTTATATTTGTAAACAGGCTTCTTATCCAAGTGACCAAGAAAATGAGTTTGTTTTCCGCAAAATCCACTGTGACCGTGATTATCTGAGTCCATTGCATACCAGTTCCACAACACTTTGTCCAGATATGACTGGATGAAACCAGAAATATCCTCTTGTGTTATGGCTAACTCAATCCCAGATCATGCTACAGGCTCTGCTTTGTGTTTTCTTGATATTATCCATGGACTTTATGCTTTTGAATGAATTTAAGCAGGCGATATTTTCTTTTCTGCTGGGAAAAACTAATTACTTCCACGTGGAGACACAAACGCAACACATTCCTGTTTTATAGGCAGAAAGCTAGAGCAATTGCTACAAACAAACATGATATTTATATTTGTCAACATGGCTTTTATCCACTTCACCAAGGAAATCAGTGTGTTTTCCCCCAAACCAGTTTGACCGTGATTATCTGAGTCCCTTGAAAACCACTTCCACAACACTTTGTCAGGATATGACTGGATGAAACCAGAAATATCCTCTTGTGTTATGGCTAACTCAATCCCAGACCTTGCTGCAGGCCCTGCTTTGTGTTTTATTGATATTATCCATGGAGTTTATCATTTTGAATGTATTTAAGCAAGGGATATTTCCTTTTGTGCTGGGAAACACTAATTACTTCCATTGGAGACACAAACTCAACGCATTCGTGTTTTCTAGGCAGAAAGCTAGAGCAATTGCTGCAAACTAACATGATATTTATATTTGTAAACATGGCTTTTTATCCACTTGCCTAAGAAAATACTTTGCTTTTCTCTAAATCTAGTTTTACGGTGCTTATCTGAGTCCATTTCATACCAGTTCCACAACATCTTGTATGGATATGACTGGATGAAACGAGTAATATCCTCTTGTGTTATGGCTACTCGATCCCAGATGGTGCTACAGGCTCTGCTTTGTGTTTTCTTGATATTATCAATGGCCTTCATGGTTTTGAATGCATTTAAGCAGGGGATATTTTCTTTTGTGCTGGCAAACACTAATTATTGAACATGGAGACACAGACTCAACACATTTGTGTTCTCTTGGCAGAAAGCGAGAGCAATTGCTGCAAACAAACATGATATTTATGTTTGTGAACATCGCTTTTTATCCACTTGACCAGGAAAATGAGTTTGTTATCCCCCAAAACCAGTTTCACAGTGATTATCTGAGTCCATTCCATACTAGTTCCACAACACTTTGTCCGGATATGACTGGCTGAAACCAGAAATCTCCTCTTGTGTTGTGACTAACTCAATCCCAGATCATGCTACAAATCCTCTTTTGGGTTTTCTTGATATTATACATGGACTATATGGTTTTGAATGAATTTAAGCAGGGAATATTTTCTTTTGTGCTGGGAAACACTAATTACTTACACATGGAGACACAAACTCAACACAATGGTATTTTCTAGGCAGATATCTAGAGCAATTGCTTCAAACAAACATGATATTTATATTTGTAAACATGACTTTTTATCCACTTGCCCAAGAATACGAGTTTGGTTTTCTACAAAACACGATTGAGGGTTATTTTCTGAGTTCATTGCATAACAGTTCCACAAAACATTGTCCTGTTATGACTGGATGAAACCAGGAATATCCTCTTGTGTTATGGCTAACTCAATCCCAGATGGAGCTACAGGCTCTGCTTTGTGTTTTCTTCATATTATGAATGGATTTTACAGTTTTCAATGAATTTTAGCAGGGGATATTTCCTTTTGTGCTGGGGAACACTAATTACTTACACATGGAGACACAAACTGAACACAATCGTGTTTTCTAGGCAGAAAGCTGGTTCAATTGCTGCAAACAAACATGATATTTATATATGTAAACATGACTTATTATCCACTTGACGAAGAATATGAGTTTGCTTTCCTCCAAAACAAGTTTGACGGTGATTTTCTGAGTCCATTCAATACTAGTTCCACAACAGTTTGTCTGGATATGACTGAATGAAACCAGAAATATCCTCTTGTGTTGTGACTAACTCAATCCCAGATCGTGCTACAAGCCCTCTTTTGTGTTTTCTTGATATTATCCATGGACTGTATGCTTTTGAATGAATGTAAGCAGAAAGTATTTTCTTTTGTGCTGGGAAAAACAAATTAGTTCCACATGGAGACACAAACTCAACAGATTCCTGTTTTCTAGGCAGAAAGCTAGATCAATTTTTGCAAAAAACATTATATTATATTTGTAAAAATGACATTTTATAAACTTGACCAAGAAAATGAGTTTGCTTTACTCCAAAACCAGTTTGACGGTGATTATCTGAGTGCATTGCATACTAGCTCCACAACACTTTGTCCGGATATGACTGGATGAAACCAGAAATATCCTATTGTGTTGTGACTAACTCAATCCCAGATCGTGCTACATGCCCTCTTTTGTGTTTTCTGGAAATTAGCCATGGACTTTATGGTTTTTAGTGAATTTAAGCAGGGAATATTTTCTTTTGTGCTGTGAAAAACTAATATGTTCCACATGGAGACACAAACTCAACACATTCGCGTTTTCTAGGCAGAAAGCTAGAGCAATTGCTGCAAGCAATCTTGATATTTGTGTTTGTATAGAGGACATTTATGCGCTTGCCTAAGAAAATACTTTGCTTTTCTCTAGATCCAGTTTGACTGTGATTTTCTGAGTCCATTTCCTACCAGTTCCACAACAGCTTGTCTGGATATGACTGGATGAAACCAGAAATATCCTCTTGTGATATGGCTAACTCAATCCCACTTGGTGCTATAGACTCTGCTTTGTGTTTTTTAGATATCATCAATGGACTTTATGGTTTTGAATGAATTTAAGCAGGGACTATTTTATTTTGTGCTGGGAAAAACTAGTTACTTCCACATGGAGACACAAACTCAACACATTCCTGTTTGCTATGTAGAAAACTAGAGCAATTGCTGCAAACAAACATGATATTTATATTTGTAAACAGGCTTCTTATCCAAGTGACCAAGAAAATGAGTTTGTTTTCCGCAAAATCCACTGTGACCGTGATTATCTGAGTCCATTGCATACCAGTTCCACAACACTTTGTCCAGATATGACTGGATGAAACCAGAAATATCCTCTTGTGTTATGGCTAACTCAATCCCAGATCATGCTACAGGCTCTGCTTTGTGTTTTCTTGATATTATCCATGGACTTTATGCTTTTGAATGAATTTAAGCAGGCGATATTTTCTTTTCTGCTGGGAAAAACTAATTACTTCCACGTGGAGACACAAACGCAACACATTCCTGTTTTATAGGCAGAAAGCTAGAGCAATTGCTACAAACAAACATGATATTTATATTTGTCAACATGGCTTTTATCCACTTCACCAAGGAAATCAGTGTGTTTTCCCCCAAACCAGTTTGACCGTGATTATCTGAGTCCCTTGAAAACCACTTCCACAACACTTTGTCAGGATATGACTGGATGAAACCAGAAATATCCTCTTGTGTTATGGCTAACTCAATCCCAGACCTTGCTGCAGGCCCTGCTTTGTGTTTTATTGATATTATCCATGGAGTTTATCATTTTGAATGTATTTAAGCAAGGGATATTTCCTTTTGTGCTGGGAAACACTAATTACTTCCATTGGAGACACAAACTCAACGCATTCGTGTTTTCTAGGCAGAAAGCTAGAGCAATTGCTGCAAACTAACATGATATTTATATTTGTAAACATGGCTTTTTATCCACTTGCCTAAGAAAATACTTTGCTTTTCTCTAAATCTAGTTTTACGGTGCTTATCTGAGTCCATTTCATACCAGTTCCACAACATCTTGTATGGATATGACTGGATGAAACGAGTAATATCCTCTTGTGTTATGGCTACTCGATCCCAGATGGTGCTACAGGCTCTGCTTTGTGTTTTCTTGATATTATCAATGGCCTTCATGGTTTTGAATGCATTTAAGCAGGGGATATTTTCTTTTGTGCTGGCAAACACTAATTATTGAACATGGAGACACAGACTCAACACATTTGTGTTCTCTTGGCAGAAAGCGAGAGCAATTGCTGCAAACAAACATGATATTTATGTTTGTGAACATCGCTTTTTATCCACTTGACCAGGAAAATGAGTTTGTTATCCCCCAAAACCAGTTTCACAGTGATTATCTGAGTCCATTCCATACTAGTTCCACAACACTTTGTCCAGATATGACTGGATGAAACCAGAAATCTCCTCTTGTGTTGTGACTAACTCAATCCCAGATCATGCTACAAATCCTCTTTTGGGTTTTCTTGATATTATACATGGACTATATGGTTTTGAATGAATTTAAGCAGGGAATATTTTCTTTTGTGCTGGGAAACACTAATTACTTACACATGGAGACACAAACTCAACACAATGGTATTTTCTAGGCAGATATCTAGAGCAATTGCTTCAAACAAACATGATATTTATATTTGTAAACATGACTTTTTATCCACTTGCCCAAGAATACGAGTTTGGTTTTCTACAAAACACGATTGAGGGTTATTTTCTGAGTTCATTGCATAACAGTTCCACAAAACATTGTCCTGTTATGACTGGATGAAACCAGGAATATCCTCTTGTGTTATGGCTAACTCAATCCCAGATGGAGCTACAGGCTCTGCTTTGTGTTTTCTTCATATTATGAATGGATTTTACAGTTTTCAATGAATTTTAGCAGGGGATATTTCCTTTTGTGCTGGGGAACACTAATTACTTACACATGGAGACACAAACTGAACACAATCGTGTTTTCTAGGCAGAAAGCTGGTTCAATTGCTGCAAACAAACATGATATTTATATATGTAAACATGACTTATTATCCACTTGACGAAGAATATGAGTTTGCTTTCCTCCAAAACAAGTTTGACGGTGATTTTCTGAGTCCATTCAATACTAGTTCCACAACAGTTTGTCTGGATATGACTGAATGAAACCAGAAATATCCTCTTGTGTTGTGACTAACTCAATCCCAGATCGTGCTACAAGCCCTCTTTTGTGTTTTCTTGATATTATCCATGGACTGTATGCTTTTGAATGAATTTAAGCAGAAAGTATTTTCTTTTGTGCTGGGAAAAACAAATTAGTTCCACATGGAGACACAAACTCAACAGATTCCTGTTTTCTAGGCAGAAAGCTAGATCAATTTTTGCAAAAAAACATTATATTATATTTGTAAAAATGACATTTTATAAACTTGACCAAGAAAATGAGTTTGCTTTACTCCAAAACCAGTTTGACGGTGATTATCTGAGTGCATTGCATACTAGCTCCACAACACTTTGTCCGGATATGACTGGATGAAACCAGAAATATCCTATTGTGTTGTGACTAACTCAAGACCAGATCGTGCTACATGCCCTCTTTTGTGTTTTCTGGAAATTAGCCATGGACTTTATGGTTTTTAGTGAATTTAAGCAGGGAATATTTTCTTTTGTGCTGTGAAAAACTAATATGTTCCACATGGAGACACAAACTCAACACATTCGCGTTTTCTAGGCAGAAAGCTAGAGCAATTGCTGCAAGCAATCTTGATATTTGTGTTTGTATAGAGGACATTTATGCGCTTGCCTAAGAAAATACTTTGCTTTTCTCTAGATCCAGTTTGACTGTGATTTTCTGAGTCCATTTCCTACCAGTTCCACAACAGCTTGTCTGGATATGACTGGATGAAACCAGAAATATCCTCTTGTGATATGGCTAACTCAATCCCACTTGGTGCTATAGACTCTGCTTTGTGTTTTTTAGATATCATCAATGGACTTTATGGTTTTGAATGAATTTAAGCAGGGACTATTTTATTTTGTGCTGGGAAAAACTAGTTACTTCCACATGGAGACACAAACTCAACACATTCCTGTTTGCTATGTAGAAAACTAGAGCAATTGCTGCAAACAAACATGATATTTATATTTGTAAACAGGCTTCTTATCCAAGTGACCAAGAAAATGAGTTTGTTTTCCGCAAAATCCACTGTGACCGTGATTATCTGAGTCCATTGCATACCAGTTCCACAACACTTTGTCCAGATATGACTGGATGAAACCAGAAATATCCTCTTGTGTTATGGCTAACTCAATCCCAGATCATGCTACAGGCTCTGCTTTGTGTTTTCTTGATATTATCCATGGACTTTATGCTTTTGAATGAATTTAAGCAGGCGATATTTTCTTTTCTGCTGGGAAAAACTAATTACTTCCACGTGGAGACACAAACGCAACACATTCCTGTTTTATAGGCAGAAAGCTAGAGCAATTGCTACAAACAAACATGATATTTATATTTGTCAACATGGCTTTTATCCACTTCACCAAGGAAATCAGTGTGTTTTCCCCCAAACCAGTTTGACCGTGATTATCTGAGTCCCTTGAAAACCACTTCCACAACACTTTGTCAGGATATGACTGGATGAAACCAGAAATATCCTCTTGTGTTATGGCTAACTCAATCCCAGACCTTGCTGCAGGCCCTGCTTTGTGTTTTATTGATATTATCCATGGAGTTTATCATTTTGAATGTATTTAAGCAAGGGATATTTCCTTTTGTGCTGGGAAACACTAATTACTTCCATTGGAGACACAAACTCAACGCATTCGTGTTTTCTAGGCAGAAAGCTAGAGCAATTGCTGCAAACTAACATGATATTTATATTTGTAAACATGGCTTTTTATCCACTTGCCTAAGAAAATACTTTGCTTTTCTCTAAATCTAGTTTTACGGTGCTTATCTGAGTCCATTTCATACCAGTTCCACAACATCTTGTATGGATATGACTGGATGAAACGAGTAATATCCTCTTGTGTTATGGCTACTCGATCCCAGATGGTGCTACAGGCTCTGCTTTGTGTTTTCTTGATATTATCAATGGCCTTCATGGTTTTGAATGCATTTAAGCAGGGGATATTTTCTTTTGTGCTGGCAAACACTAATTATTGAACATGGAGACACAGACTCAACACATTTGTGTTCTCTTGGCAGAAAGCGAGAGCAATTGCTGCAAACAAACATGATATTTATGTTTGTGAACATCGCTTTTTATCCACTTGACCAGGAAAATGAGTTTGTTATCCCCCAAAACCAGTTTCACAGTGATTATCTGAGTCCATTCCATACTAGTTCCACAACACTTTGTCCGGATATGACTGGATGAAACCAGAAATCTCCTCTTGTGTTGTGACTAACTCAATCCCAGATCATGCTACAAATCCTCTTTTGGGTTTTCTTGATATTATACATGGACTATATGGTTTTGAATGAATTTAAGCAGGGAATATTTTCTTTTGTGCTGGGAAACACTAATTACTTACACATGGAGACACAAACTCAACACAATGGTATTTTCTAGGCAGATATCTAGAGCAATTGCTTCAAACAAACATGATATTTATATTTGTAAACATGACTTTTTATCCACTTGCCCAAGAATACGAGTTTGGTTTTCTACAAAACACGATTGAGGGTTATTTTCTGAGTTCATTGCATAACAGTTCCACAAAACATTGTCCTGTTATGACTGGATGAAACCAGGAATATCCTCTTGTGTTATGGCTAACTCAATCCCAGATGGAGCTACAGGCTCTGCTTTGTGTTTTCTTCATATTATGAATGGATTTTACAGTTTT